>NW_027316389.1:11850665-12450665 GCF_026437365.1 Eucyclogobius newberryi
CTGAGACTGGTTTGTATCGCTGTTGGCTGTCACCGTATACATTAAAACGTTTAGGCTAGAATAATCATTACTATTAACTACAAAGGAGGTCGATTTGAATAATTTAAAATGGTTGGTGGTGTCAGGGGCTGATGAAAAGCAGTTTGTGTAGGAATGATCAAACAGTAGCGCGATGGCCCAGCGGTGAGTGTGCCAATAATAAAAGGAGATATTCCTAAAGTACAAATGGTGTTAGGTTCAGGTCCGCTGCCTCCTAAATGTAGACATCTTGATTCCAAATTCAGTGGTAAATTAATGTATTCTCTTGAACAGATGGAACAGGCAGTGGTACAAGTACAAGTGGTACAAGTGTTCCTTCGTTCTCTTTTAATCTTCATCTGGAAGGAGGTTTTGTGTCTTGGCCTTCAGGAGAAATGGAGGCATCATTCTTCTATATTGGACATTTATTGCTGGTCTGGAAGAGGAGCTGGATGTGGAATGTGTGCGGCTGACTCCATCTAGTGTTCATTTTTGTTAACTGCAGGATTCACACTGGTATGTCTGCAGTGGGAAATAAGATTATATTTAAAATGTGTTAATTTATGGGATAGGATAATTTATGTGAATAGATGCAGCCAATGTATAGACACAAGAAGCAACACATTTTATAAATGTTTTTAAATGTGTTAAAATTTAGGCACTTCCAAGTGAGACTTATTTGACTAAATTGCTTTTTTCTTCTTCTGTTTGACAGTTTCCACACCCTAATATTACTAGTATTATAAGTATAGTCGGTTTACTGCAACTATTACCCTGCTAAAGTGCTTTGACCACTAGAGGCTGCTATGAACAAATCATCCAGCTACTGGAATTATTTATATTACAGCAGTAATAATAATAGATTAATATGACAAATCAATTCACTATTGTGGATTCTTACTTCACACTAGAATGCATACATAGATCGTTTTCCTACAATGAGCATTTACATGGCCCAAATTAAATCACAATTAAAAATGAACAATTGTGTCCGATGAGTAGAAGAAGGTCCCAGATTTGTTTCCTAGACCACGTTTTTATGTTGACACTGTCTCTGTCTGTGTTAGTTTCCTCCAGTTAGTTTTCCTCCATCATTTTCCTACACCACTAAAACATGCACAGTAGGCTCTGTGATTCCAGATGATACTGGGCTCTCCTGGTTTAGTTCATGAAAGACTCCTTTCAATTGCCTCTCTAAATCCTCTCTTACATGTGGCTGCTCGTATTAAAAAGTCTGGTAATCTGCCAGTCCCAGGCCATCGGACGGTTTCCATATTAATATGTTCCAGCTATGGAGCTCTATGGTCCCAACATGTACATGTGTTTAGTTTTTTGTGGGATTGTCAAGCCTCATACCGAAACCAGTTGGATACTTTAAATCCCTGTGATTCATGTTGCCCATAGCCATGCTGATGATGCAGTAATGAGTCAATTAAAGATATAATACAGTCTAATGTTGTTTTCCTTGTTTCCATGTCTCCAGATTGTGTTAAGACGTGTTAGATGCTACAAGGATTAATACTGGTCTGGAAACGGATAGCACCCTGGATCCGCTGATGTTATGAGCAACAAACCCTCCCATAAAACAAATCCAGAAATAATGGTCCGTAAATACTCTGGTGGGTCGTGTATCCTGAGGGTGGGGCAGTGCTTCACATGTTCCATTAAACAAGAATGGGTTGGGTCATTTTGTATTGTCAAAAAATGTTTACATCCACAGGTAAATACCATGCGTAATAAATATAAATCCATTAATTCACTATAACAAGCTGGTACATAGTGATTGTAGCTGTATGTTTATGTTACATTACTTTATCTGACTTGTTGTCATGGAGCTTTTTAAATACTCTATAAAGCAAATTCATTCACATTGTTGTGTGGTCTATAGATTTTGATTATGACTAAGCAACATAGTTCTTCTGGTGGAGGGTCCGCCACCTGCTTTTCTCCATGCTCATGTTAATGCTTTGCCAGGAATGTTCCACAGTATAACATCAAACATCCGTCTCCATGGAGTCAACCTGGTGATGCCACGAGGTCAAGTTACAGCTCAGATCTGTGGAAAGTTTTGTTTTAGCAATAATGATACCTGTAATAAAATCATAAATGCTAGATAGCTGTCTTGTCTGGGAAATTATAGGCAAAATAATACCACGTTTGGTCTTTTGTGTGTCTGTCCTGTGACTTAATGGCCATTGTTGGTGCACCCGGCCTCAAGCCCATGGTTGGTTACAGCGTGACATTAAATATAAATAATGGCACGTTTCTATTGGGCCCTGAGAGCATGTTGTGAAGGTAAAACTTTATTTACGCTTATTAAACATTAGGCCCTTGGTGAAGCAGCTGTTTGTGCACCTCTAAGTCTGGATATATGATTTGAATAGTAACATTTTCAAATTCTATATTGACATGATACCGATGTTAGTAGCACAATGATGATTAACACAGTCTTTTTTAATCCCACATAATGGTAATTTCTTTAATATTACTGTGTGGTCTTACACTAGTTCTGATACAATACAATAAAGACCATTCTAAAACTGAGGAAAGGTCCAATGCTGTCCAGTTAATGTATGTTTTCTCTTATGATACTTGTTCAAATGGGTATATAGTTCCGATACTATAGTGTTGGTGTCAAATAGTACAGGTGTTTGGACTTTTCTTGGTAACTACATAGTCAATAAAGTAGTAGAAAATGCTTATTTATTGAACGCATTTTGGCCATGCACTTACACCATCCCAACCACACCACTATAAAGTTTCTCTTTCCATCAAGTGTTCATAAATGATGTGAGAAAATACTGGGAACAGAGCCTACCACCAATAACCATTATCCAGCACTAATAAAATACTGTTTGAACTGTCTGTTAATAAGCATTGAGTTTCTCTGTTTATAGACAATCTGTGGTGCATATTCTGACCTCACCAAGACTAACATTTAGACTCTTTGTCAGTTTTCATCTTCGTTTCCCCGGTCACCAAATTATTTCCACCACCACCAACGCACAGTGGCAGTTAAGAAAAAAACAGGACACGCACACATTGTAACCATGGATGGCAAAACAAACAGGAGTTTCAAGTTCAGATCTACAGCTGACAGAGGAGGGCAGTACCATCTTTACAGTACATTTACTTGAATACATTTGACACTACTTTTACTTCTATTTGAGCTTTATACCGTAACAATACTCGTACTTATGTAAATGTTTTGGTCTTATTGTTG
The DNA here is from genome assembly GCF_026437365.1 of Eucyclogobius newberryi. NCBI lineage: Eukaryota > Metazoa > Chordata > Actinopteri > Gobiiformes > Gobiidae > Eucyclogobius > Eucyclogobius newberryi. The sequence goes on from NW_027316389.1 coordinate 11,853,907, forward strand.
AATCGTGATTTACAATGTCTCTGTTCAATGCCACTGTCGACTCAAAACAGACACTTTTCCCCCGCACACGTCTCCAGTTATAGTCCGCTGTAAAGCTCTGAGTGAAGAAGCAGATTACTTTTTCTTTTACTTGTTAAAGGCTATAGATAAATTGTGATAAAAACTAAATTGTGACAGTTGCCTCGTCACCCTGAAAGCATGACTGTGTGGATGTTTTCTTAGTGGTCTAAAAAAGGAACTGTTTTGAATCCGCGGGCGGGAAATGCCATAATAATCTAATGTTTGTGTAACAGCAGGAAATAATCAATTTTGTTCAATATGTATCAATATTTTTTTCTTTCTATGACATTAACGTCAAATAACAAATCAGATGTTTCTCCTCTAGTTACTCCTTCTTGAGTAATACTTTCTCCAGATAACAAAAGTAAAACTATACATATATATATATATATATATATATATATATATATATATATATATTATAGTTTTACTTTTATGAAACCTCACAAAAATATGAATGCACCAATCTTATTTGTTACATATTTGTGCAGGAACACTGTCTACATATTTTTTGATTCATACTTTGTGTTCACTTTAAATTCTCCAAACATTATTTTAAGCTTCAAATGCTTCCTGGTTTAAATGACTTAAACAGGTCAAAGACTTAAGTGCGCGGAAGGAAACGTCTGCTAAACAAAAGCAGAGGCTACTGTTTCGATTTGGATGAGCCCCTCTTGAACCTGTGGCTAAAACAAATGGAAAAGTCCACTAGTTCCTCTCCCTCCACCTCCTTCTGAGGTTTATATTCTAACAGTGACATTTTGTTCCCAAGAGTAGTTTAGTCTCCCTGGCTTGGTCAGCAGTCCTGCCAGTGGATGAGTTTCCACCATGCGCTGTACCAGCTGCTTTTCCACTTCCACAGTTGACTTTGGAGTTTTTTTTATATTCAAGAGACCCCCACCAGACCTCACAGGCTTTACAGGACCAAAATAGTGGTCTGTGGCTTCCAGATCGATGTCCTGTTGTGTAATAAGGGTACCATACTTGACATTATAAACGTGCACATGCTGGTGACATTTTGTTTGGGCATGTGAGAATTCATGTGGTGGGCCAGGGTCTGATGATAATTCACATACAGTATGTCATAATTTAGGTGGTACAAATGAAGACAAATGCCGACCAAACTTACTCAGGGGCATTGGGGCAAATGCATTAATATGTGACTTTACATTTCTATTGTTATTCATAATTATTATATTCACCATTATCATTATTATTATTATTAGTAGTATTATTATTATTATTAATAAACTGTCTTTTTAGTTAAATATGAGCAATTCATCTCAACAAAGTTGGGCCCAAAGGCCCAAAGGCACCCCTGCTAGGGTCAATCGTACAAAGAAAACAATGCCATGAATAAAGTAGATTTCCTACTGTCTATTCTCTTTTATACTCTACTACTGAGCAGTGGATGAACTTGAGCCTGAATTGTGGAGTAGGACACTATTGAGCATGTTTTGGGTGGTGATAAGCACTAAGCAAAAACTGTTTTGTACTTAAGAAATACCAAAGAGGCGCCAGTCTGTTCCAGTGAAGTACATACAATGGTTTGTTCACATCAGGTTTAAAGATAAACAAGATCTCTGTTCCTTGGCAAACCCTCCACCTGGCTGCAGCCTGCACGTATTGTTCATATGGAAGAACTCATGTGGTGCAGGATATGATGGTGTACGACTCTCCGCGGGTCACATTTATGTGCTCAGATCTGGATTCCATATTCATAAAACTCTATCTATAGATGAAGACCATTTACTTTAATGTGGCCTCCTGCTGCTACAATCTCCCACGGATAAACCTTTTTGCTTTAGGATTAACATGGTGTAATGGGATATGTATAATCTTTGCCATATAGCCGCTATAGCTTCAGAGGAAGAGAGGGCTCGATTTAGATCTTCACAAAGACATGTTTAAATACACTAAGGCTGATTTATATAGAGTAAGAACAATCAATTCCAGACAAGCCAGGTTTAGGTGGAAGTGGAACAATTAGGGTTAGGGTTATGCAATGTTTTAATTGTCAGTTGAATTTGATCTGCATTTTAAAACCAGCTGTGAAGGATGAAGGGGCAGCTACAGTGATGTGAAAAACAGAGTCAGTTATGCTGGGTATGGAGTAGACTTCATGTCAAATATAATGAGATTCATGAAGGTATAGGGGCTGACATTCATATGAAGCACACAAACATCCTTCCTCTTATAAAACCTTCAGTAATTTCTTCTTTTTCAGGCCGGGTGGACTGTAAAAATGTCTTGCCTCACACTCATTCTCTGGGGGGGCCACAGTTGGATTTCTGTATGTACCTCGGCAGCTCTTTTACCACATTTACCTCATGCAGTTCTTTAGTGGAGACAGTGGACCGAGTTGTGATGGAGTGGGACTGTTAATGTAAAAAAAAAGAAGTTTTGTATTGCGTCTGTCGTGTCACTATGGAAATGGTATGCCATGATGGTAGAATCCGTTCTGAAAAATGAAATCCCAATGGCTCCAGGGGCATGCGGTTTGGAATTAATCCTGTTAAAACCATGGAATTAAATTGAAAATAATACATTGAAGAGTTAGTTAACTGTTAACTGTGAGGGCATTCTTTGTTGGTCTTTTATATGAACATTAAAAGCGTATAGAATTGAAGAATAGGAATGATTTGGGGGTCACGAGAAATATGTCGCACAATGAAAGTACACTGAATGAAAGAGCTTGTAATTATCTTAAACTGATTGAAAATAGTGAGATTTTATTGGGACTGACATTATGTGGCACTTAAAGGTGAGCAATGTAACTTTTCTTGTGGAAGGTCTGCCATGTGCTTCCATCCATGGTAATGTCATTGTTTTGCATGGATTAGTTAAACTTATGTATCTTCAGGGAGACAAGCAGGTTTTATAAAACATGCATCAAAAGTCACGTACACAAAAATGTACTTACTACATTAAGTTTGTGACCTAGAAAAATAAAATTTTGCATGATTTTCACGTTCAGGTTTTCAGAGATGTCAGAAGGTGATCTGAGCTACAAGAAACGAGAAGTTAGCAAGTTTGAGGAGGTTTTTGGAAGTTTGTGTTTTGTTTTGTGTTTGGGACATTGCCAAGTCCCTATGAACATTGTTTAATCTGCTTTTTCACCTAACTAACCCCCCTCTAGGCAACTGCTGTTGTGATTTTGGGCGTTACAAAAATAAATTGAATTTAAAATGAATTGAAATGTCTGTACCTACATGTTTGGTAAGAATTCCACGTACATTTTTATAATTAAGGCCCCAGACCTGTGGAAAGACGACTATGCTCATGCAAGAACACATGTTGATGTTGACATGAAGATTAGATTAGCCTTTATTGTCCCTGTAGAGAAATTTGTCCTCTGCATTTGATCCATCCTCCAGTGTCACAGGAGCAACCCTTTCAGGAGCAGTAGTCACTGCAGTGCAGCCCCCGAGAAACCATCTCCAGCTCGGTTTGGTCACCTTAACTGGAGGATTTTACATATTGCACATGTTTTGGGTTGATCGGGTAAGATCGGAGAGCCTGGAGGAAACCCACCCAGACACGGGGAACAAACATGCAAACGCCACATAGAAAGGTCCAGGAGTTGAACCCTCGACGTTCTTGCTGTGAGGTGAGAATGCTAGCCACTCTGCATGGTATTATGCCGTACAGTGGACCGTTCCAGGTAAAGCAATAACATCTCCATAGAGACAAGCAGGTGATGAACCCCTCACCAGATAAGTTACACAGTGCACCTTTAAGCAAGTTGTACAATTTTGGACATTTAGAGTCCTAAAAATATTTTGGAGATGTAGTACTAGAAGAAAAAAATACCTTCTTTGATACCACTACATTTGATCCTTCTTGATCCTTCACTGGTTCCTGTTAGGTCACAGGCGTCTGGAGCCTAAACGCCAGGCAATGGACAACATGTCACAGGGCTGTCACTTGACGTCTTTCATCTCTTTTGATTTTAAGATTTTTTTGTTTATTATTCAAAAACAGTATCCACATCAGGTTGAAGCAAAGGGTTTCATAATAAACCATTAGGCATCTGGACAAATACTGCTGAGGTGCTGAATGAACATGGAAGTTTCCCGTTCCCTTCTTTCCGCTTTGATTTTTGGTCTCCCCTGCTGTCAAGGTTCAGTCGTTGTGTTTTGAAACTCTGCTACTTTTATCCCAGAAGGTACACAACTGCCCTGTTATACTCTGGGGTTATACAGGGATTATTGGGTCATGTATTCGCTTGGATTCTCTTGTTTGAAGTTGTGTGTGTGGGGAATTCTAATTACAGTTTTATTAGTCTGGAAATTAATCTGGAAAGCGATGCTCAATCTTGATTCAACTCTCCTTTTTGACTTCCATGATCCATAATTTTAGAATGTCTTTAAACAAATCCAAAAGTTGCTTTGGTCATCATACTAAAAACCCAGGGTCAAAACATTCTTTACTTTCTTAAATATCTCTACATCTTTGTGTGTGTAGAAAGACACTGAATATGCCTTTCGAGTCTCTGACCACATATTTATGGTACTGCAACATGCATTTTATTCTCATTGCCACGATCCCAAACACTTTTTAAGCACTTGGGCAGACAGAAATTCTCTCACCACCCTCTTTAGTGTTGGTCACATAAAACGTCTTTGTAAAAGGCATTCCTCCGGCGCAGCGCCGTGCGACTATGTGTGACAACATAATGACTTAAGCACAGTTCTCCGCTGACGTCGTGCCGTGATTGCCCCGTTACGCTCCGCCGTGGAACTCCTTGCTACTCGGTTTGTAACCTGACGCCGTGCAGAAAGAGAGAGAGAGAGAGAGAGAATGAGAGTCAAAGGCACAGACAGAGAAAAAGGAGGTAGGAGGGAGGAGAATAAGAGGGTAGGGAAGGACTCGGAGTGGAGTAGGGAACGTGATGTCAGCTGAGTTCAGAAAGTAAACAGACGTTAGAGACAGCAGCATGCGGCCGAGGCAGATGGAGGACGCTCGGGGGGATGCAGGTCGTTCAGCGTCGCGGGCCGCTGTTTGTGGCAATGGGGGCTGGCTCCTCTTCCTCACCTTCATCTTCATCACCTCCGTGCGTCCCGGGACTGCATGGCCCAATGGTAAGAGACCGGACACTCTCACATAAGTTCATGTTCTTTGTTCTCAAAAAAGCCGGCATCAGCAGTCTCTTCGTCCTTTGGTTTGGCTCGTCTGTTCTTCAGAAGCAGAGCACAGTTTTGCATGACATTAAATATTTTTTTTTTTGTATGTGTGTCTTTGTTACCTCTTTGACCCGCTATCTAAAGCATTTTTTACACTTTGATATTTCATCGTATCATTGCAGTGTTATTACAAGTAGAAATGTCTTAAAAGGCCCATATCATCTATTAAAACACCTGCAATAATTATCTGCAATATGTTTTAACATTTCTTTCCTTTGACTCAATGAAAGTACTGTGACCCTTTGCAGGTCATGACCCAGAGTGTAGGAGCCACAGAATCAGATTAAACCTGTTCTGGGACTCATGGTCAAATAATTGAACTTAGAGATGTACAGCTTTGTTATGGAACGTGCCTTCCTCTTTGTTCTGTTGAATTTATCTGTGGATCCACACATTCTCTGAAGCTGTTCACTATGTCTTGTGGAATTGCTGAAACTTGGCCCCAGTTCTCTTTTGTCTTGGAGTGTTTTCGAGGACTGTATCCCTTCAGAGGTTCTCCTTTTCTCTCTCCTTCTCTCTAACTCTCTCCTGTTTACCTTCCTTTACCATTTGAACTCCTGCAGGAAGACGTGAGTCATGTTTGAATCACATTGACTGGCTTAATGCTTATACCATGCATGCATCCCAGAGAATCCCCTGGCAAACTTCTCTTTTTTTAAACTTCCTTTTCTCTGCACTTAGCGCGCCTGTAAACGTATACCTTCTATTAGTAACGCTGGTGCATGTGGGATGACTGCGGTGGATTAAGCTGTAATGTACAGAAGCGGGCCTGTTGTCTGCTTCTTGTCATCTGACTACTCCTGGAGATTTGTTTCAGAATAGTACTTAATCAGCTGATGAAAGACGTCTGTGATAATTGCAGTAAGAAGAGAAACAAACCTATGTTTACACCGTGATCACATGCAAGTAGACAAATCCTAACTGTTGTCCTGGTCCAAACACACTATGAAAATGCTTGATCAGCTGTAATGGAAGTAACTGGAATTTCTCTTAGTCAGACTTAAACAGCTGGATGATGTGATTTAAGGCCAAGCTGGAAAATAGCCAATTATCTTTGCCTCTTAGTCAAAGGGTGAGCGTCAGAGCTAACATGGAACAGGAATAAGAAAGACATGGTGAAACGTATAAGCCATTTGCCTTTGTAAAATCAAACTAAATATTTGATTAGTGGGATGGATTTGGTTGCTAGATTATGTAATGAATATTATCTAATAAAATATTGAATTACACAGTTTCGTACACATGCTATAGGCTCTGTGCTAATTGATTCCCCGCTCCAAGATTTTGCTTAATGTCGCTCCCTGCTCTCCACCACCAAGTCGTGCTCCTCACTGTCCTGTTCCTGACCTATGCATGCAAACCTATATTGTTACCGAAAGTTCAAGAGGGTTCATTCTAGCGATGTCCAAAACTTGCCCTAGATTTGAGCACAATGTCTTTTCAGATGTTTTCATTGCACAATTGCATTCATCTTAACATGTCCTTATGACCTGCTCTGTCAGCGTGCGTTCCCCCGCTGATGTGTTTAGCTAAAGCTCTCTTTTGGGGGGAAGTTGTCAGGGCTACCGAGGAACAGGCAAAACGAAACAAATCCCAAAACATCAAGATGTTGGGATTACTCTTTGCACCGAAGCAGAATGTGGACTGGAAAACTGTGTGTCATTCTGTGAATACGACTTCAGAATATTTCAGTAGCAAATGCTAAGAACTAATGTCTCCAACAGTTCTTGTTCGACCCACTTACACTTTATCACTGCTAATGGGTTTTTTGGTGGTGGCAGCCGGACGGGAGGTTATTTAAAGCAATCTACATGATGACCGGTGGGATCAGGCTTCATGCACATGTGCGATGTCCGATGACCACAAAGCACTCATGGGAGTTCCCCCCGCCAGTCAGTGATAGTACCCCAACCTCAAAATACCAGACAGCTGCCGCGGCCATACATGCGCATACACATCGCCGACAGCTATAAAAACAGCAATTTTTCCATCATAGGTCGGTAAGTGTAATTTAGTCAGAAGGAAACAATTTATTCCAGCCCGGACAGAGAGGAAGAGCATATCCTCCTTATGCTCACTACACACAGTTTTGCCACACACTTTGTCTACAGCAGTGGAAGAATGTTGTGTGGAATAATTACAATATAATTACAATCTTGTGTCTGGTGATTGGCACTAATTCCAAAAATCAAAAATACACCTTTTACCCATATCATTCTTGAAGCTTTAGAATATTTTCAACTGTGATGAGTGTTTAACTGCATAAAGTCCAGTTATATGTATCAACTTTTCAGCAATAATCAACAGGATTATCAATTAGATCATTGCTATTGTTGCTTTATATTTACTGCACATTTTAAGATGAGTGTCAACTGGGCCAGTGTTATTGCTTTGTTTTTTGCTTTGGAATGTTCCACAATATGGCATTAAACATATCTATCTCACATTTATTAAGTTGTTTTATTTGTAAAAGATAAATCTAATACCTTGCCATTTAGCGTTCTAGACGAAGCTATTACATCTATATTGACACAAACAGGTGGTGGCCCAGGAAAGTTGCATAGTGCACCTATAATTAATCTATTATTGTTAAACTTAATGCCCAATTCCACTCAACACTGCGATAAAAGATGGATGACACTTTTAGTATTAGGGAAATTTGTCATATTCACTAAATAAATGTCCATAAAACACGTTGTTGGGAGGCAAAACAAAGTGTGTTTTGGGATGATAAGATTCTGACGAGTGGAAAGTAACTCGACAGCTAATGGCACAAATGTCGTCGTTATCTCTGTGCAGCTGCGGCTCGGATAAAGTTTGTACGCCAACATGTTCAAGTTCAAGTAGAGCGCTGTTATCTGAGTCAGGAGGCTATGTCTGGACACAGTGAGGGAATGAGGAGACAGGCTGATGGATTTCTCGGCACTAAAAAACGTAGACGCTGATTTATTTTCAGCGCGGTCCCAATTCTTCTGGAAAAAACGATTGGCACGGTTGGTGAGGCATTTCGTGGGTTCTGAGTGAAGTCTAATTCAGCACCTCAGCCATTGTCGCTGCCTGTGATGTTGTTAAGTACTATCACATCTGCAGTGGAAAAAGCAGATAACTCTTGAAGGTTCCCGAGTCATGCGTCCTACCACATCTGCGTGCATTCGGGGGCAGGAGCTACAGGCATTTTCCATTCAAACGGCATGGGACAATTTCAGAAACTACAGTATAAACAGTATAAAAATAAGAAACTACACTCAAAATATTATTCACATTGAAATAGGCACTTTATTTATCCTGAAGGTCATTCAAATTCAGCTGCATTAACATTTTCACTGTGCTTCTCAGTCATTTTTAGTATGTTTCAGTCAAATTTCTCTGTGTAACTTAGCAGAAGGTTTCATCAGGGAGACTCAGCACATCGTGAGTCAGGGCGGTTTGAGGGGAGTAACAGCCCTGTGGACAAACGACTCATCAGTGTCCTGCAGCCCGGGTATCACAGTGTCTCTTTTCTGTGTCAAGGGAGAGCCAAGTGAAGCGCTGAAGTCTCTGTAAAACTCTCTTCTAAACCTCACTCTTACTTTGCTCATTACGAGGATAAAAAGGTGGAGTCTGTTTCGTCTGCTTTTGGGGGAGTGGTCTGCGTGAGGTGAACGAATAGTGAATGGAATAAGATGTCTCAGAAGGTTGGCAGTTCAATTTCAGCTAGTGCACACCGTCGTTCTACTCGGGCACAAAACATTTCACGCATTATGTGTGAATGTGATTTGAGTTATTGATTATGGTAAGGACGGCAGTAAACTGCACTCTCGATTCTGTCAGTTAGGGCAGTTTTTCCCAACCATTTGTCTCATCCATATGTATAATAAATCCATATTTCTTTAGTAATTGTGGATACATTTACTAGTGTATTGCCAATTATGACTATTATATTTTATCATTTTAACTATATTCAAGCCAAAAATGAAGCTGGCGTAAATTCAGCCTGGAAGACCTAACTCCACGCAATCTACGTCCACTGCTACACCAGGGCTCACCTGTTTCCAGCCTCAATCAATGTGCCCTAGTTTCTCCTCCCCATGGCACGGCGCACCTCCTCTGCACCCAATCAGTGCCCAGTCTGCCCCATTTAAACCCTCATGCAGTCTGCTCGCCCACTTTCAGTCTGTGCTGCGACCTACCACCTCCCCATGTCCTCCTCTGCCCCTTACACCGTCCTCATCGTCCCCTCTACCCTCTTCATCATAGCTGCCACCACAAGTCTCCAGGCCCAGGCTCTAATTTAAATCTATAATGGCACGCCCGAAATCGCAACGTCTTCTGCCGGGATCTGAGCATCAAATAACCCATGTACTGGTAATAAGCTTGCTAAATGAGGCACTCCAGGGTGAATTATCCTATAGAAACATGTAAAATATACTAAAAGAATGCTTTATTTTAAACTTTTGCCAATGCCAACACAGAGTTAAGGCAGCAGTAGTGTGGAGAGAGAATTTTGGTTTGCCAAGCAAGTAAAACACAATATTTAACAATATGAATAAATGGGTTATTATATAAATTAAATTAATTAAATATGTTTATATACTTGTCACAACCCCCATTGAATAGAATACCTGGATGGAATTGATTTAAAATAAAATATCAGTTCTAGTGTGATGGCTGGGACTGAATCCAAAATGATAGTTATGTAAAAAGGATCAGTGTGGTATAAATCAGCTCGAAGAGGAGTCCAGAAAATAGACATGCATTCCAATGGACAAGTGGGAGAGGAAAGATGGCAATTTTATCAAAAGAGAGGGTTACAGTTAAATCCTAAAACATTTTGTGCAGTTTTTTAAAGGTCTGGAACATCTTAAAATACATAAAAGACAAGTGTGTACAAATACCCAAGAATGATAGTAGCTGTGCAGTACATGCTATCGAGATGCTTTATTTCAACACTTAGTTTACGTTTCTGCCATAACTCTATGTCCACAATGGCAGCTAAGACTCAATTTTGACTCAGCGTGAATTAGTTGTACTAAATAAACACATAATCTAACAGGAAGCATCCCAAAAGACTGAAAAAGAAGCGTTTTCCATTAGGGTGCATGGTCCCATATGACTTTTTTGAGCTAATGATATTTGCCTTACTGCTCTGGTTGGCAACCGATATTGGTCGATATTTATGTTTCGTTGTACTACAGTTCAAAAAATGTTGTTTTACTTTTGTTAAAAGCAACACAATTTTTTTGTTTGTTAGTTTAGTTTACGCCGATCTTTGCCTTGTAATTACTTTACTTATCAGTCCATTTTAACATATGAATGAGACACATTGATGACATTACCAGGGCAGCACATAAACTTTGCTGACCCTTTCATGTTTACGCTCTACAAATCACATTTTACAGGCTCACCGGTCAGTGTCCTTTACACAGCACAATGAAGAGGGAGAGAGCAAAGTGGTCAAAAGGGAGTCAGACGTCTTCATCCCTGTGAGACTCATTTTAACACAATGCTTTCCTCTCTCCCCGTCACAGACAAACTGTAGTTTAGGTTATATATTGTCTCAGGGGCATTAAAACACCAGATTATGTAACGTATTAAGCCTTTGCAATTGGAATTGGCACAAAAGTCAGCAGCTGAGCTAACGCATGAATTAAAATAGTTTATCCAAAAATGACTTTTCATCTTACAAAAACTTAGCACCTTTTTCATCTTAAAAATCCAAAGAAAGGAGAAGTTACTGATTTATGATGTGGCAGTGGTACATTTTTTTTTTTAGATATACAATACTTCTTGTACATCTTGTAAGTAAGTAGTTGATAGCTTTAGTGTACACTAGCCAAAAGCACTCACTAGCCTGTAATAGCTCATTTACAACTGTAAAACGTAATGATACATGTTGTAGGATTTGCATATTGTCTGGATTTGCTTATACCTTGCATGTAGTACAAGGCCTAACTTGTATATATATATATTAAAGATAATGGCAATGTATCTACTCTACAATTTATCCCTGATGTCATAAACATCTTGTGTGGTAGTTGGATGAGGTCACCCCACTACAACTTGTCTCACACACAAAGCAGCAGAAACAAAAGCTACAGTACTGTACAGCCCCAGTGGATCTTATTTTGATTTGAAATTCTGGTCAGGAGTACCAGGCCAAGGACAAGACTTTGCACTCTTTTGCTGGGGAAAACCGCAACACTTAATGTATGAAAAATGCTATGCTGTAAGCACACACCCAGTCAAAACAAAGTTAGGGTAGGTCCACCCATTTTCATTGTTACGATTGTTGTTCAGCTAAAATCCTTTTGATTGATTTAGGAGTCAGTGTGTGTCTGGCTGGATGAGTGTGGTTGAAGAATTGTTTTTGGTAGTGGGAATTACAATGTTATTACTTACCTAACTTTTTGTCTATTTTTCTACACTTCATTGCTGGATCCAATCCAGTATCTCCTTTTAAAAACAACGGAAACACCACACCAAACCACAAACATTTGTGGCTTTTCAGCTGTGATTTTACAGATGTTGCCATCCACAAAAATGGCAGTCTAAACAGAAAATGTTAACTCTGAAAACACAAGGCAAACACAAACACATGAAGACAATACAGGAATGCCAGTGTTAAATCAAAAATAAGTGTTCCCCTGGGCGTCTTGGCATGTGATGGTGAGTGCCCCATTGTGTAACATTGTTTGAGGTTTAGACCAGAAACTTCATTCTAAATGTGAGGGACGGTGGAAATGGATTAATTACAAAAAACAAAACAAATGATAGTGTAATACATACGTTGTTTTTTTTTTTGCAATGTATCAGTTTTGCTGCATAAAATGACTATGATAGAAAATGTGGGTACTATTGAATGAGTGAAGTGAAGTTGCCTCAAGGTCCAGCACATTCTTTTACTGCCGTTTAACTTCACCTTCCACGTGAGGTTTCACTGCACATCTGTTTCTTTTGTAGCATGACTTAACTATGAAGCACAGAAAAACCTGCAAATAATACTTGTTTTATGTTTTTAACTTAATTTGGTTTTCCCCTATGGCTTCATGCTTGAAGATCCAACAGAACACTTTAGACATGTAATGGTACAGTATCACGTCAGTTCAGTTCAGTTTACTTTATTTGTACTCGTAGCTAGATTTGTTTTGAGGCAGTTCTCAAGTTTGGCATCAATACAATAATGACAATAACATGACAAACATATAATCAGACGGTCAAACATTCACGTTGGCTCAAAAAGTCACGCATTACTAAAGAAGGATGTCTGCTGATGAAACTGTATGTTGTTTGGCAATGTATCATTCATATTCTTTGACAAATGGTAAAAGTATTAGATGCATATGCAGGTGTTGCTTCAAGTCGTGCATTCATGTTGTTGTCCCGGGACCCTGGAACATGTCCATGCAACAGTAAATAAATTGTCCCATAAAATGGCAGCCTTACTCCTGTCTTTAAAGTACTGTTTACATGACATTCTCATTTAAAAGATAACCATGGTTTAAATAGTTTTACTTCTACACTACAATATTACCGTTACTACTCTGCTATGGGTTAAAGGTTCATAGGGAGATCAAGCTAAATGGTATAAAAGTGCATTGTTAGCAAAACGAAGCCAAGTTTTGCCTGATGCTCTGAGTGATTCTCCATCCACATCTGCCAAGAAACCATTTCCATTTGTCTGGTTAAGTTGTTAAACTCCGTTACATCACATTTCAGGCTCTGGCACCCGTGACTCATTGCTTTTCTCAAATACAAAGTCAAGAAAAAACCCAACAATATTCAGCAATTAGCTAAGCCTTTGCTGGGACGACTCTTTTTAAAGAGAATTATTACAGATCATTTGGCAGAGCTATTTTATGACCAGCGGTGGTTAGTTTTCTTACAGTTTGGAGTAACAGACTTCAGAAGTTCAGAGGCTTTTTTCTGGGGAGGGCAACATTCTTTCGTTTGCGAAATAGAATGTGTTGTAATTCAGCCTGAAAAACGTAACTCCTCATCTACATCCACTGCTACACCAGGCCTCACCCGCTCTCCAGCCTCAATCAATGTACCCGAGTTCCTCCTCTGCACCCAATCAGCGCCCAGTCTGCCCCATTTAAACCCTCATGCAGTTTGCTCGGCCGCTTTCAGTGTGTGCCGCGACCCGCCGCCTCCCCCTCTCCTCCTCTGCATCCCTCACATCGTCCTCATCGTCCCCTCTACCCTCGTCATCATATCCTACCATCTAATATAATCACGGCACGCCCATAATCGCAATGTCTTCTGCCGGGGTGTGAGCGCCAAATAACCCACGTAATAAAGCTTGATAAACGCTTCCGTCTGAGTCTCTCCAGGGTGAAATGCTCGTGAATTCCTTTTTATGTATCTATCTCTGTTAGTTGTTCAGTGTTGTTTGTTTATGCCCTGTTCAGTTTTGTTGACATGACCTTACAGACATAAAACAGAACCTTCTCGTTCACTGTCTCTTTATGACTGTATGAAAACAATTGTAGGGAATTCATTCACTATAAGTTTGCGAATACATTTTTTTAACGTATACTTTTGCTTCCATTTGGCTTTCATTTTCGCCTTTTTGGATTTGCTACTGCATATGTTCTCTAATTGCAATTACACAGCGAAGGAATTGCTGTGTACTCGTAAAAGTACCCAGAAAGAGACCAAATAAACAAATCAGCGAAGCCCGGGTCACCTATTCAACGTCCTATGTCAAACTTTCTTTCCTCAATGTAAAGTTACCTTTAGGGTGATTGCTGATGGATTCTAATCCTCCATATGTTTGTGTTCTCAGATTACTGGCACATGTATAACCACTGCCCCGGGCCGGAGTGGAGCGTAATGTGCAGAGGCTGTTGTGAGTATGACGTGATCCGCTGTAAGTGTCCTCTCCAGGGGACTCAGGTGGGCTACGCTGTGCCCTGCTGCCGGAACGCCATCAACGAGTGCGACCCCTGCATCATTCACCCAGGTACTGCAGACTATTGATGTACGTACATGATAACTTTGAGTTGTAGTTGAGTTGAAACTGTCTTAAATTGATGTCACATGTGAAGTAGACTTTTCTTTCAGATTCATATGTTTGGTATTATATTTGAGATAAGATAAGATAACCATTATTCATCCCACAATGGGCAAAGTGTGGGAAAATGTTGCGATGCACAGTTCAAGAACAGAAGGAGGCATAAATAGTATAAGTAATTCAGTAAGGCTACAACATTATTATGTACAAAACAAGTGGTCATTATGTACAGTGCAGCATATGTTCGAGGATAAATAACAGGTAAAGTGATTTCACCTCAGATTTCTCTTAGATCTATCATGGGATCAACAATATACAATAATATTGTTTATTACGTTTAAAAAGGGTAGACAAAAATTGGTACATTTTGCATAATTGTGATAATTGCCAACAAAGATAATCACATTTATACCACCAGATCGTGCAGAAAAAAGTACTTATCCTTGATGCGCTCGACTGGATCTTTGTTGAACTTAATATCAAAATGATAATAAATAAAACAAATTAAATAACAATAATATTTTTAAAATCATTTTAAAGCAGTCCATTTGAATAATTATTGTGTTATAGGAATACATTTTGGAGTTACGGTACTGCATTTTTCGGTTTTGTTGAGTTTTCCCTACATTAGTTTTTAAAGAGACAAGCATCTTTTAATGAGGGAGAGCTGAGCATCATGGGACAAATTCCAGTCCTAATTAGCTTTATTACCTAGCTTTTCCTTTAAATTACACTTTCATTTTACTGACTATTTTGTACCTCATAAAGCCAGTATTATCACCTAGATTGTTATCACATTTAACTTCAACTAATGCAAAGCTAATTTGTTGTACATGTATACAATTAAGACTATTTCAAACCCTGTAGTAAGTAAAATAAATAGCTGCCTCAAGGTGCAGCAAATTCCTTTGCTGCTGTTTAACTTCACTTTCCACATGAGTTTTCACTGCACAGCTGTTTCCTTTGTTGCATGACAAACAATGAAGTACAGAAAAATCAGCAAATAATACTTGCGTTTGATCTAATTTGTTTTTCCCTATGGCTTCATGCTTGAAGATCCAACAGAACACTTTAGACTTGTAATGGCACATTATCACGTCAGGATAAAATGAAATGAGAATAAAAACCAGAGGAAATCGTACTGATAAGCATGTCATCGCATAAACGTGTCTCTATTTCAGTTCCATGAGGGAACACTAGCACCTGGAGGACGCGGTTATGCTGAGGTTAAGGGATGGACCGATACCGATATTTTTGAGCCGATATCTAATATTTGTCTTGCTGCTGTGGCCAATAACTCATATTTTCTGACACCAAAATGTATAGCCTTCAGCTCACATGCAAAATATGCTAAATCTGGTTTTGGGGTTAGCATGCTGTGCACGTCTTTATGGGGAGAAAAAACAGCTGCTCAGAATGCAATGGATACCTATGCAACACGTTTACTGTACAAAAAGGGAAGTTTAAAGCTTATGCATGACCATAAATCATCAGTTTTGACTCCGGCTCGACTGTTAAAAAACAAATATGTGTAATCATTGTTAACTGCTTGTTATGCCGGACAAGAAGCAGACAAAACTGAAAACATGCACGGAATGGCTCTGTGATGTGTTGCCGTTGTAACTGTCTGTAACTTATTGGGAAAGAAAATAAAGGCAAACAAATAGGTTAGTGTTCAGTTTACAAATGGTAACTTTTTTCACCTTTGCATTTGGGACACTTTGCATTACACTGGGCAATCTGATGACCACCAATCACACTGTTTTTTATTTCCACATTCACTCAGACAGCAAAGACAGCAAAGACACAACACAACTGCATCACCAGTAGCAGGGATCTGACCACAAACCATCTGGTTAATGGGCATCAATTTCTACCAACTGTCTGCTTTAGTGCTCTGTCTGATTGACTTACTGCAGCCAACACAACAATACCCTAAATGACTCAGCTTTGCCACTAACCGACTTAACTCTGCTTAATTTAATTTCTCTAAGGTTTGGTAATCCATCTGGCACAAGAGGGCACAGCATGCACACGCCTTAAAGAGTTTATGTAGGTTTAGACAAAGAAACAATTGTGTACAAAACAATAAATGTGTATGGAATTAAACCAAGTGATTACTTTATTATCCTCTGCATGCAATTTACCCAAAATACGTACCGTTTTTGTTTATCTTGCATAGCAGTTAAGTGAGTTATACGCACACATCCCCAAAACTGGTTGCTACAAACAAACCTGGGCTGGTTTGCAGTGTTGTTTTGTTGTGAGTCTAAAGGAAATAAAGTCAGCCCTGCCCTTCCTCTAAATCACATCTTTGCTCTAGCCTGACCTATATTTCTTTTCCTTTCTATTTATAATCTATAAAGGAGCATTTAATTAGCTGTAAATACAATATTGACCTTTTTGCTTTTGAAAATGTCTAGTGCAGATGTGTACAATGTATTATGTCACCATGTTATTTGTAAAGACAAGATATGATTCATTATTTGTGAATTATTCTATGTGTTTATTTTAATTAATTTGCCCATTTACAATTGACTATTCTGAAATGTGATGTTTTTTTAATGTGAACATTTAGATACATTTCCATATTCATCAGTTGACTTTATGAATTCATTATCTGTTGTAAGATAAGATAAGATAATCCTTTAATATCCACACAAGGGGAAATTTCGTTGTTACAACGCAGTAGAACAAGAGAACACATTTCTCCCTGTGGCCCTCAGAGGCAACTGTTGTTGTGATTTTGGGCCTTACAAAAATAAATTGATTTGATTTGATTTGATTTGAAGAGGAAAGAACAGATTATAGGAAGTTTCAAAAACACACTCTTAATAGAACTCTTATGAACAAAACAAAAAACTCTCATTAACAAAACTCCTCTCCTATCTTAATAGGGAATGGAGGGGGGGAAATAAAATAAAATGAAATAGATAATAAAAATCCAAAATAAAGATAAAAATCAGATAATAATAATAAAATAATGATAATAGGATAAAATAAAATGAAGTAAAAATAACTAGCACAAGACTAGGTAATACTATTAGCAGGTAAGTAAACCGAATAAAAACAAAATAGAACACTCTTATTTACAGGTATTGCACATGGTTGATTCAGTATTGCACATGAATATGATGGTATTGCACATGGTTACATCAGTATTGCACATGTTCAGGGCTAGCAGTGTTTGTTGTAGAGTCTGACAGCAGCAGGAAGTCAAGCACTTTGAATTGCCTTGTGTACGAGTTCAAAGTAGAAATCTGTAACGCTGTGTGTTTTTTCCTCTTCCTGTTGCAGGTTGCAGTATATTTGAGAACTGTAAACGCTGTAACAACGGGACGTGGGGATCCCGGGACGACTTTTTCATCACTGGCCGATACTGTGCCGAGTGCCGCCCCGGCTGGTCCGGAGGAGACTGCATGAGTACGTGTTATTTATTTAAGGGCGCAATTTACTTTACATTGAGCTTCTGCAATCCTTTCAAGGTATTCTTTACTATAGAGGTTGTTTCCAGTATGCGCCGTGTGTTCTCCGCTGATTTATATCAATGTCCATGATGGCACTTTGGAAGAATGCCATTTGCCTGGGAGCTTTTCCGCACAAAGCTGAATGACAAAGACTATCCATGCATAGCAACACATACAGAAGAAAATATAATACGTACCATGCGGACAACTTTCTTAATACGCAAATCATTCCCCTGAAGGCACCACCGAGATACATTTAATTAAAGACTTAGAAAATGGACTCTTTGTGTTCCTATGGTCTGTCTTTGAGGGTGTTTTTCACAGTGAGTGGTGGAACTTTAATTGTAGTCGGTTATATTGGAAACCATAACAGTGGGATTTTGGGTCTTCAAAATAATAATTATGCCGTAATTAAAAGCACAACTTTCCGTGATGAAATGCCTCGCTGTGGGTCTTTCCAGAGTGTGGGGGAGTGATCCGGAAAAAACAAGGCCATGTGCTGCTGGAGAGTTACCCCAACAACGCCCGCTGCGAGTGGACCATTCAGGTGGACCGGCCCTTCACCGTGGAACTCAGGTAAAACTGACAATTGTATAGGCTTTCTTTTTGTGAGTTATGTTTGGGAATAACAGTTTTATATTACAGAACGCAGCAGTTTTGAAGCAGATTCTAGAGCGCCACAGACTGCAAAATTACGGAATGGGAAATGTAACATAAATACAACTTCCGATACAAATTATGGTGATGAGAGAAGATGATGACATGGCTGAAAAATCAAACAGCATATGGCAGTGAGGGCCGCATTTTGAAACGTATATGGAGCAAAGGGCCACAAACAACCTGACAATGTCAAATTTGAAAAGTGATTCATTTGAAGTTTTACATTTGACATAGTTTTGATGCCTCCACACCTTTCATAAGACTTGGAACATTATTATTAGGTTGGTATAACATCAAAATGCTTGATTTTTTCCAATTTTACAGTAAAAGTACTTCTATTTGTTGTTTGGGCCAACTTAGCAGGAAGCCGGAGGGCCAACACAAATTGGTCTAAGGGCCGCATTTGGCCCCTGGGCCGTAGTTTGGACATGCCTGGCATATGGGGTAAAAAGAGCAACAACAGAGCTGTCCCTTCTGGAGATCACAGTGTCTGTAAATCTACTGCCATTACCACAGTTTCATCTGGAATCAAACGAGATGATTGAAATCTTTAATGTCCAGCTGTAATAGTGATCCTGGCACGCCATAGTCCAATTTCCACTTTGTCCAGACATTTTTGCTCAAAGTATGTCATGCTTAATTTTGCTGCAAAGCTTGGTAACCACAACAGTATGGCTTTTCAGCGCGTCAGTATATTTTCCCCGTGACTTTTATAACACTTTCACGTGCCAAACAGTTATTGTTTTTAGCAGTACTTGTGAGACATGTGCACTCAACGCAACATACATAGTACTTTATGGCTCCACGTGCCTTTTCCCTATAGATTTAGCACAGTTGTAAAGTTAATTTTGCCCTTGCAATATTTGTCCGCCTCTTAAACATACATTTTGCAGCTTTATTACTTGTACACTAATGGGGAAAGTAAGTCTATGTCATTTTTATGAGTTTCTCTATACATTACATATTTTCTGACAAACAGCATTAATTGGCTTGCCTGGATTTCATTTGTCTGACGTTATTCTGCTTCCATTGCCCGAGGTTTTGTCATAGATGTAACAGAAATGTAATTTGGCTACAGGCCATGGCATAATTCGTTTCATATTTAATGTAAAGCCCAGAAGATTACATCTCAAATCCCCAGCAGTCCGTGTGTCCTCCACTGGCAGTAGATTTGTGGCATCTGCATCCAAACAACAGGGTTCAATGATTGGAAGCAAATGTTGAGATCTAAAGACCTAAAATATACTTACCTTGACCTGTGTTTCAGATGTAAGATGTGGATATATATGATTCATTCTTGCTAATGTTTTCTACCCCTGATAAAATTAGATAAAACTGTTAAATACATTTTCCAGTCAAAGTGCCAACAAAACACAGATTCAAACACACTAAAATAAATTATATTGCCAAGTTATAAACCATATTTTTTACTACTTTCCTTCTTGGATCTCTAAAAATGTGCACATTGTCCTTTCTAGTATCATCAACACCGACTTTACTTGTCGACATCTGTTGCTCGTATGATTTAATGTGACTTGTAGTTGCACCTTTAATCTGAACTTTTCCCTGTTACATTTGGCAACACTACAAAGCGAAACACATTAAATTCCTCCTTTAAGACCACAAATTACAAATCACCAGTTATCAAGCCTGTTTACTTACCACAATCATTACATGTTAGTATTGAGCGATGGGAAGTGGATATTAAAGCCACGTTCCAGCTGTTCAAGTAAAACATCACATCCTGACGATTGGTGGAATTTATGTGTCCAATGTCTTCTGCTTTCTGTGTCCAAGGTTTATGATGGTCAGCGTGGAGTCCCATCATTCCTGTCATTACGACTACATCGAGGTTCGAGACGGAGACAGCGTCCGCTCTCGTGTGATTGGTCGATTCTGTGGCAGCAGCAGGCCGCCGCCCATCCACAGCACTGGCAACAGTCTGCACATCCTCTTCGTGTCCGACGGCTACAAGAACTTTGACGGCTTCTTTGCTACTTTTCAGGAAACGTCAGGTAAAGAGATTAAAGTTGCCAGTAAAAGTTGTTGTTAATACACAAAGAATACCGCTGTAATGTTTATTTTCTAATTTTACTGTAAACAAAGTTTGAAAATGTGTGACAAAGTTTATTTTTTATACCATCTTCTATACATGAAATAATAAATGTATTGCGCTAAAACAGATTTTAAAACATTATACATTTTTTTATTTTTTTTCTGTTTTTGCAACTTATGACATTTTTTCTACAAATATTTTTTTCTCCAATATATAAAGGCATTGGAATAAAGTGTGAAGCAGGACCATGCATTTGCTGTGTATATATCTCTTTGCATATAACATAATAATCTTAATTCATGTCCTATTGCAGTTCTAAATTACCAGCACTTTTGACAAGAGTTGGCAATGTGGGAGTGGAAGTCAAACCACCAACCGTGCAGTAAATGTCCAGGGCCCACTTAACCTCCTGCACCACTGCCAACTCACCCTTTTTAACGTATACATATTCCAGCTTAAAGTTGTATAAAAAAGGAAAATGCTTCAACCCTTACCTAAAAAAAAAAAACCTTTCCAAACAAATCCTCAATTAAATCCATTTTAATGAAGCTCTGGAGCATGACCTAATGTCCGAGTCAGACTTGATGAAAAGTGGTTTTCTGTGGGCCCAAAGGAAAACAAGGAAACGTCCAAACCACTCCAGCCCTGAGGCAAGTGAAGAGGCTAATGATACTGGTGTGTTTATGAGCTTTCATCAGTGTCCTGCACCAGCTCAGAGTGAGGAGAGGTGACCAATCAAACCTGTCCAAATACCACAGTCAGAGTCTTGGACAAGGCCACCTGCAGGGGTTTACAGCCACTTCAGCTGAACCATGGCTAATGAATTGGCTTTCGCTATGGTGCATTGTACCATATTCAGGCTTTTTAAACTCCTCCGGACACCTTCATCTTGGTCTTTTTATAAATAATGAAGGCTGTAAAGTATTGAAAGTACATTTTCTGAGTCCTATACTCACCAGTAGATGGCGTAAGCAGCAGCTTGATGCTTTACTGCTGATATGATGAGCAAACAAGAATGGCTTTAATATGTTTTATAATAATAATATTATTATAAATAATATAATATTTTGTTCTGATTTTTATGGATTGGCATGATGTTGTAACTAGGGATTATTCAAGTAACAATTGAATTGTCAGAACTAAAACCGTATACGTAATGTGACTAATTTAGAAGCAAATTGAATAATTTCAATTCACTCTGTACTACATAAAAGTACACCTGCATTTACATCTCTTTGATGTGGCTGTTAACACCATAATAACTTTTCTTTTGCATTCAGAAAGTCTTATTTCATAAAACTAAATATTATTGGGACAATAATGTATTAGAATGTAAATGACAATAAAGGATTTCACTTTTGTTTTGTTATGTGACAATAATCGTGAATCATATTGTGACGTTTCTTCTCACAATAACCGTAACACTAAAATGTGACATTGTGACACCTCTAGCTGTAACTAATTTCAGTATTTCCTCTCTGTCCTGTCACGTTTGTAGCGTGCAGCTCGTCGCCCTGTTTGCATGATGGGACTTGTATCCTGGACAGTTCTTACACTTACCACTGTGCCTGTCTGGCCGGGTACACAGGAAAGAGGTGTGAGAATGGTGAGTGTTAATTCAGCTCCAAACACCATTTATGCTGCAATTATAGCACTTGATGGGTAAAGTATTGCTTTTTGAAGTCTTTTATTATTCTGAGGCATATACATAACTAACATTTATCCTGAAAAATATTGTGCATGTGCAAAGTAATTGTGAAAATTAGAGTGAACTTGGACCCACCTTATTCTGACACAGTTTCTGGATGTGAACTGCCTCAGAGCATTTTTCCTAAAAGGAGTAATTCATAATAAGCAGGAAAAATGCTCAGGGATTTGGAGACTGTTCAGAATATGCAGCTGCTTTCGTCGTTCAATACTGTGGACTCTTAACTATTTTTATGTAACGTGTCAATCAACTTCACTCTGACAGGCTTTTTCGAAACGTGGAAAAGGAACAGAGAGTACTAATTTGTTAAGCATTTTACATTTTTGCCAAAGCTTTATGGACCAGACAGTCAAAAAAGGGCTTTGCTTTCTATGCCACTGTTTCCGATCACAGTTTGTTCAATACAGTCACGTGTCTTGGTGTCAAGGTGCAAAAACAATGCGTTCAAATTGCTGGAATTAAGTTGCATTTATCTTGATTTAAGTACTTTTTGACTAGTCTTGATCTAAGTTGGCTATTAGAATTTATTCAACTTAAGTTAAAAACAAAAAAATCTATTCATCCATCCATCCATCCATCTTCTGCCGCTTTATCCGGGGCCGGGTCGCGGGGGCAGCAGTCTGAGCAGGGACTCCCAGACTTCCTGCTCCCCAGACACTTCCTCTAACTCCTCCGGGGGGATCCCGAGGCGTTCCCAGGCCAGCCGAGACACAGTCTCTCCAGCGTGTCCTGGGTCTTCCCCGGGGCCTCTTCCCGGTGGGACATGCCTGAAACACCTCCCGAGGGAGGCGCCCAGGAGGCATCCGGAACAGATGCCTGAGCCACCTCAGCTGGCTCCTCTCGACGTGGAGGGGCAGCGGCTCTACTCCGAGCTCCCCCCGTGTGGCCGAGCTCCTCACCTTATCTCTAAGGGAGCGCCCAGCCACACGGCGGAGGAAACTCATTTCGACTGCTTGTATCCGCGATCTTGTTCTTTCGGTCACTACCCAAAGCTCATGACCATAGGTGAGGGTAGGAACGTAGACCGACCGGTAAATAGAGAGCTTTGCCTTTCGGCTCAGCTCCCTCTTTACCACAACGGTCCGATGCAGCGACTGCATCACTGCAGCCGCTGCACCGATCCGCCTGTCGATCTCACGCTCCATCCTTCCCTCACTCGTGAACAAGACCCCGAGATACTTGAACTCCTCCACTTGGGGCAAGGACACCCCACCCACCTGGAGAGGGCAAGCCACCTTTTTCCGGTCGAGAACCATGGCCTCGGATTTGGAGGTGCTGATTCTCATCCCAGCTGCTTCACACTCGGCTGCAAACCGTCCCAGTGCATGTTGCAGGTCCGGGTTTGATGGAGCCATCAGGACAACATCGTCTGCAAACAGCAGAGATGAGATCCTGTGGTCCCCAAACCGGACCCCCTCCAACCCCTGACTGCGCCTAGAAATTCTGTCCATAAAAAATATGAACAGAACCGGTGACACATTCAAATCAAGATAAAAGACCTAAATCTTAACTTAATTATTTAACAAAACTTGATACGAACACAAGGTGTATGCAATACATTAGCATAATAATATGAACTTAGCTTATTGGATTATAAATTTAACATTGTAAAAAAGTACTTGAAATTGCACTTTAAAAGGAACAAAGTGCAATTTCAAGTACTTTTTTTTCTGTGTTGCAAAGCTCCAACTGTTGTTTGCTAATAAGCCTGTCACAATAACAAAAGTGAAATATAAAGCTACTGAAAAACATCACAATAAATAATAATGATAATATAATAAAAATGAATTAGTGTATTAAAATGAGTCATATGTTTCCTATTCGATCTTCTACCACTCAAATCTACACACAACAACAAAAATAACAAAAACTTACACCTTTATGAGCCCCAAAAAATATAGTTCCACGGTTCCAGCTTTATTTATTGAACGATAAGTCAGTATAATAATAATAACCGTGATTTATTTAACAAAACACGGTAGACTCACAGTGCTGAAGACACATCTACTACGTGTTTATTCACTCAAATTGCAAAGCCCCATTCGTCTTTGGGGCACTGGGCTGTCAGGGTGTGGTTACTTTGTGGCCAAAATACACAAACCCCTTTATTTACTGGAAGCAGGACCCTAACTCACGCTTCTGTGCGCTCCCTTAAAGATCCCACAAAAACAGACATTGCTGGCCCCTACACCCTTTTTTTTTTTTTACGGGGCCTTTTTCACTGCTACATTGGAGTCTATAAAACGAGCGGTGAAACAGTTGTGCCTCTATAATCCTGTCCAGCCTCTGCACTGTCAGAGGCCCATATAAAAAGGTAAAACTTTGGTTCCACACAGTTTGCATTCACAGATATTCCCGGGAGTCGTCGTCAGCCGGACTCAAACTAACGCTGAGGAAATGTGTTTTTTCTGGCACAAATCGCTCAAACGAATTGCGCTTGATCCCGGCCATCATTTTGACGTCTTTGATGATAACTGTCGTCGGGCTACGACTTATTCATTGAAAAGTACGACCACTATGAGCTTTAATTCACTCGCTGTGCTCCTTTACTGCTCCTGTGCGCGTAATGAGATCAGCGCTGAACATTGCCTCATGGTTGGAAGGCGGAAAAACTGAGACTATTTTCATCATAATGTCACGATTATGAGTTGCACGGTGGTGACTCAATGTTAATGAGTTAGTGGAATCTGCATGAAAAAAGTTAGATTTTCCTAACACAGCATTACTCCTACAGTTATTTTCTACAATATTAAGATAAGATAAGATAATCCTTTATTGTCCACACATGGGGAAATGTTGGTGTTACAACGCAGTAGATACAGAGGAAAAGGACAGATAACTTATAGGAAGTTTCCAAAAAAACACTCTTAATAGAAGAACTCTTAGAAACAAAACAAAATAAACTCTTATTAACAAAACTCCTCTCATATCTTAATAGGGAATGGTGGAAAAACATGTAAAAAATAAGATGAAGATAACATTTGCAGCTTGATTATAACCAAATTATCTTATCTCTTACAGTTATTATTAATTATTACCAGAAATGACGTAAAGTAAAGCCAAGAAACCTGGAGGAACGGTTTGCACACATCAAAGAAAGACAGTTGCAACACAATCTTTTATGACACACAACCATTTGCTCCAACTGTTTTTGCAAAGGCAATATTATCTCGACTTGGCTGCCTCATCCTGACCACGGGAAATTCTAAATAATGAGACTAATTTGCAAGAGTATTCATATTACATTTAACTAAACACAAATTAAAAACGGTGGGACTGATCGGGACACGTTTTGCCTTTATGCCGTGCCATCATCAGCCTGAGAAACCCCGCATTCGGCCTCATCACTGACAGACACGTCCCCGGATAGAATCAAAACAGTCTAAATGACAATGTACGTGTTTGAAGGAATGTGTCCTGGAGACTTTTTTGGCTGTGAGTTCCTCTGTGCTTAGCGGAAACATGCAATAACAACGTTTCTTCTGGCAACGCAGGCTCTGACCTAATTTTAAGTCAACAGTACATCCTTGTGGTCCATGTGACATCATCTTCTCCGCAGGCGTACATTGTGTTTGAGGTTTTCCGCCTTTTGGGTGGAACAAGGAGGTGGGAATGTGTAGTTGCAGTTCAGGCAGTTTGCTAGGGGGAATTGTTAAGCAATTTCCTATACATAAAATCAATAAGGAGTTACAATCTCAAGGACACTATAAAATGTGCTTGGAAATATGGGCAGTCGACGTGTTTAACTTTTATTGCTTCTACTATTTTTGCCCAATTGCGAAGTGTAAAAGTCATGTTTGCTGTTAAAATGGACTGATTGACCTCTAAGGGAGCTATTCAGTCTCACCAATCTTAAATTAGAAGTAGTAGTTCTAGAGATGGAAACGGTTGGTCTTATAAATCAGAGTTATGTTGTATTTATGAATCATATTAATACAAAAAAAAAACATGCAAAGATTCAAGACTCATTCATCTCGGTTACACTTCACCAACTATGTTTTGGTGCAACCACTTTAAAGATACAGCCACATTTTTGGTAGGCTGGTGCAAATACTGGAGGAAGAGAGGGGCAGGAAAAGAGGAAAGATCTGCAAACATTTAGTGCCATCAGTAAATACTCTAACAACTTAAACGCTCCATTTGTCTGAACATTGAATCCCTTTCTGTTTCCATTTGTGCATGTGAACTTGAGCAAGGTTTGGGATCCTACTGTGACGGCCTAAGCTCAGTATTTAACAACTTGATCATACAATGAGTTAACAAGTATCTATCCAGACACATAAAAAACGTTGAATGAGACTTTATAGGTCTAGGAGTCCTGTCTGTCGCACTGTGATAGACTCACATTGTCTTTGTGTGGTCTGTTTGTGCAGGTGAATAAAACAAACTGAGATGCAGATGCTTACATAATCCTCTTTATTGTGCCAGCCAGCTGCCCACATCACAGCTTTAATAACAGCTTTCCTCCTCACAGTGGTTGGCTGCCACAGGCCCCCGGTGCCCATCCACGGCTCTACAGAGGGTCTGTTTCACCACTCTGGAGCACGCATCACTTTCCGCTGTGACCCTGGCTTTGAACTGCGTGGTTTCCGTTCTGCCATCTGTTTAAGGGATGGCACTTGGAGCGCCCCTGCCCCAAACTGTGGTAGGACAATCACGTACATTTCATTTTATCACCCATGTGTACACTGTTAGCGTGCCCTTAAATAACATACAGTATGTGGACAATCTGGTGGAAAACAACTGGATTAAGGTAAATTAAATGTGTTTATCTGTACTTTGTGTCAGTGCCAGTGGAAAGAGTGTGCTCCCTGCCGCCCAAGCCCGCACATGGGGACCACTTTCTGGTTTATGGACCCAATGATGTGCTGGTAGCGCTGCAGTACTTGTGCCATCAGCCCTATGAGCTCAGCGGCAGCTCGCAGAGAACATGTCTACCCAACAATACCTGGAGTGGGGCCTCTCCTGTCTGCAATACAGGTCAGTTGTGCAAATGTGTTGTTAGCAGTTAAAAAAAGTTGTGTGAAATGATGTGAGCGAGTGAACTACCCCTACATTTCAGCCACTATGTTCACAAAAAGTGTGGTGTGGTTCAGTGTGAATATATCTTTATCAAAAACACATTTATTAGGGTGTTAAAGTTTTGCTCAGTGGGTTGAATTATTTGGACCACTGAAAGACAGAACACAAAATATCATTTCCAGACAGACATATTCATTTCATTACATGTGCTGGACCTGTCAGCACGCTGATTTTAAATAGAAAGAAAAGTCGGTTCTCATCACCCAAGATCTGTCCACCATCAATCAAACACTAATAATCGCTGGACAGTGTGCAACCTACGTTTGGGTTATTGGTCAAACATATCTACCAACTCAGCTACTTTGACTAAAATGTGTCCATAATGAGCCCCTTTAGCCACAATTGAAACACAGGATAATAGATAATTACATAATGCTCTCTTGGTAGGTTAAATAAAGTAACTGTCCCTTCTTGTCTGTTGATTTGCAGTGAATAACACGCTCTCTGAAGCCAAAAAGGGTAAAGACTTCAGCAAAGAGTCTGAAAAGGGGAAGGAACCTGACATATACACAGACCAAGATATCCCGAAAGTTAAAGAGAAAGGTCAAGAAAACACAAGTGATGACAAATCTAATGGTGAGAGGAACTCTACAGCGGTGGACAGGGAAGACAAATACTCAGGGAAAACCCAGCCCGGCCCAGACCAAACACACGGCAGCCCACAGCCCACTGGAGGCACCAAAACAGAAATCATTGTGATAAAGGACAAAGGCCAGGAAGAGAAGGAACACAAAGAGGAGCAGGTCAACGGGAAGAAGGAGAGAGAGAAACCTGGACCGAACGACACCAAAATGAGGAGGGTTATATCAGAGGTGGAGAACATACTGGAGATTTCTGACCTGGAGATTATTAATGTTACTGCGGGTGTAAAAGACAGCAAAGTACAAAACAATACGATAAGTGCAGATCCGGTCAGGAAAGTCCTTCCCACAAGGATCAACATCACACAGTTCACCATGTACCGCGGCACAGGAACCGAGGGAAGTGGCAAAGCAAAGGAAAATAAGACGGGCAAAGATGAGAAGGCGTCTGCGGGGAAAACGGCAGAGGAGAGGCAGAAGGACCGAGACAGAGAGAAGAACCTGAGCATGGACGGTGAGTATAAACTTTTGAGGCTTTTTAGTGAGAGTTATTAGAAGTAGACTGTATTTCACGTCACACATATGCTATATATTATTATCTTACTATTTCTGGATAATTTAAGTGTCTATTTATTGATTGCTTTATTTTTTTATATATAAAAAATACATTGAGCAGAACATATACAAATGAAAATAGAAACAATACTGGTGAGGATCAAAAAGAAAGTACTCCAAGGCAAAAACCTAACAACCCAAAAACTTTAACAGCAAACAAACAAACAAACACTTTCTAAAGATCATCCAAATAAATACATTTTAATAGGAATAGTTTAGGTATAACAAGGTAACTTCGTGGTGTAGGTAGCTTAGGACGATATTGTAATTTATATCACGATTATCAAGACCAGTCACAATAATACTTTAGATTTTTCTAGATATAATTGTGGTACAATGAATACATTTCAAGTTTCAGATATTTACAGATATTTACAGCACATAATACAATACTTAAGCATTGTGTTTTGTCCAAAAGTGCAACAACTACAGTTTACAAAACAGCATCATGCATGAAAGCTTTGTCCGCAAAATCTGGTGGTGTAATGCGATTATCTTTGTTGGCGATTGTAACAATTAGACAAAACGGAACATGTTTGACTTCCTTATTGTTCATTGTTTATTGGTATAGTCTGATGTATACTTGACCTGATTAAGATCTGGTTGTACATGGTGAACCGTTTTATTCCCTATAGTGGTACTTTGTGTGAGCCTAATTATAAGAGATTAATTTTCAACATACACCACCATTAGAACACCTGTATGTTGTGTCCCACCACAGAAAAAAGCTGCCCTCCTCTTCCTCGCCTTTACAACGGCTACCAGCAGGTGGTGTCAGGAGCACAGCCTCTCACGGTGGAGTTCAGGTGTAACCACTCGTACGCTCTCAGTGGAGACGACCAGAGGACATGTCAAGCAGATGGGACCTGGACGGGCACGCAGCCATTCTGTGTCAGAGGTGACCTGCAACTGACACATGACAACTGTACAATTATTATTCACAAACTCGATTAGAATTAATATAAAACATGTGTGTGGTAGAAGGAACCATTTGCAATTTGAAAGTGTTTTATACAGTAAATAATAACTGCAACTTTATTTCCTAATAAAGTTGTTCGAGTGCATCTTACTCCCCCTAGTGGTGAAACAAGCCTAAAGCCTTTTATAGTTACTACTTACAGTTATAAGACCTTTTGAGTTTACGTCATAAATCAGATTTTAAGAGATTAAAACCTAACAATGTAAGTAACAATGTAAAAACTTGTTTTATTTTGTAATACTTAATACAAATAATATAAATGGATGAAATGCCATTAACTTTCCATTTGTGGCTAGACAAAAGAGCCATGGAACAATCTGATTCGTCACATTTATCGCTCCATAGTGTCAGGATACTTTTGAAATGAATGATGTTTAGTTTTTAGCATATTAAAGTATCCATAAGTTTAACAATGGACTAAATTAACATTTTCTGAGATGTGACAAAACAATGCAGAGATCTATATTATTAATGAACTTAACAAAGCTTTGCCAAAAATGTATTGTTTTTATAAACGGAAAACAAAATCTATTATATGGGTGTTTTGATGCCTTCTTAGTTTTATCATTCCACATGAATATTAGTAACAGCAGCTTGATCTTGATCTTGATCTTGATCTTGATCTTGATCTTGATCGAACTTTAACTTTATCTTTATCTTTATCTTGATCTGCAGCCTGTCGAGAGCCCAAAGTGTCAGAACTGGTTAAACAGCGGACTCTACCACCTCAGGCCCCTTTTAGGTAAGTCCTGCCTGTTTAGAAAACTTGAATCATCATTATTCAGAGCCACCAATTATGGAAATTGAAGGATTAACCTGTCCCATGTTAACACAAAATAGTACCTTTTGATCCCTTTCAGAAAGACCCCAATCCATAAGCTGTTGAGCAGGCAGCTCCGCTCTGATGGCCCTCTGCTCTCTCAGCTGCCTCCAGGCTTCCACCACCTCTACACTCACCTCGAGTACGAGTGTGCCTCCCAGTTCTACCATCACTCAGGCAGCTCCAGGCGCACTTGCCTCAAAACTGGGAAATGGAGTGGCCGTCATGTCTCCTGTTCACCAGGTGAGGGCAGCAAAGAGCCACGCATTTTATGTCTAATATTTGACATGGCAGGTCTTTGAGAGAGGCTTTGCTCTGCATTCATGAAACGTATTGAGAGAGAAAAGAACACAAATTATATTGTTTATAACTCAGATATTACCTAATCATAGTGTTAAGAACTTTTATTGTACTTGGATTATTCAGAAGTTCATGTTTGTTTCAGCAGCCAACCAGACTTATTGTATATTTAAAAATACTAACACCAATATTAGCCAAGGTTCTTCAATGCGTCATCTTGTTTTTTTCATATTTTGTCTCCGCTTGTCAAAAAAAAGAAAGAAAAAAGTTGCCATCTGGATTCAGCTAAGCAAATATGTCCGAGCCTCCTACTTCATAACTGCTGATGATCTTTCAGCTGCAACTCACTATTTAAAGCCACCTCATGCAGGGAGAGACTTCTCATTGCTGGAACCACTAATCCCGTGGTCATGGAAAAGATGTCAGAGTGTTTGAGAAGGTTCATAACATTGGCATCAAGCAGAGAAAACATGTAAGAAGAAGCAATGACTAATCTACTCCAGATCTGAACCCCAGTGAGAGTGTTTGGGACGAGCTGGAGAAGGCTTTGCGCTGTGGTCACTTTCTCACATTATCAATACAAGATCTTGGTGAAAAAGTAAAATAATTAAATGAATCTTTTAACATTGCATAATCTTGAATGTGTACTGTAATCATAATCAAAGCTCAAGGCGCTCACATTTTATATGACTTATAATTCAAACTGTTTTTAGGGCGATAGAGACTTCCTCTTTGTCTAAATGTTAATTTGATCATTCTCAAAAGTTACGTTTACTTGAGTATGGTGTAAAGAGATGTGAAATACTTACCTTGTATCTTCATTTAGTTTCACTGGAAGCCTACTAGCTCACCATAAAAGCAGCTCCGTAACTCCCGCAGCAGAGAAAGAAACATGATTGATTTGGGACTTTGGGGCCCATCATAATGCTCTTGGCGTTAATCATGTTTGCCCATGGAAAACACATCTTTGCATTCTGGCAAACAAGCTTCCCAAAATCCATTTGGGTCTTAATTTAATAGAAGATGCACATCAATAAGATTTAAATATTGACACTGTCTCATTTGTAGGTTTTCACTTCTCCTATCCTTCTATCCTCTCAATTCATCCCCTCATCTTTGGCAGTTTGTGGGAAGCATCCAGCCTTTGACCCAGAGAGGCCAGGAGAGGCACACTGGCCCTGGCTCGCCGCCATATACCGCCGGTCCAGCATCGGAAGTGAGAGCCTGGTGTCCAAGGCAGATGGCCAGACTGGGACTCCAAAGAAACATGGAGGAAGTGGCAGCCGTGACACTGAGCAGGCTTCTCAGTGGCAGCTGGTGTGCAGTGCGGCTCTGGTGAACCAGCGGACTGTGGTGGTGGCAGCACACTGTGTCACCGAGCTGGGCAAAAGCTACCCTCTGGATCCGGACAAGGTCAAAGTGGTTGTGGGGATGCACTATCGCCATGACAACAGAGAGAGTAAGGCTCTGCAGCATCTGAAGGTAAGTGCAGCCGTTTGACCCTCAGTAACTCTTTTTCAGCTTGAGAAATTAGAGAGTTCGTCGTGCAGCTTATGGGTTGAGTGGTTAAGGTGGCAGCACGTAGGCCAGGCTCCATGTGCTGCCGGCCGCTGCGTTGTGAGTTTGAATCTTGGCTCAGACAATTTGCTGCATGTCCTGCCTTTGCTCTCATCCCATTTCATGCTAAGCTATTGGATAATGAAGCCTATGGGCCAAAACAACACTCTACAATTGAGGTGTTTGCAGGAGAAGTGAGAATAAAACTATAAGCATTATTAGTAGTCCTGATAGTAGCATGAAGACATTATTTAGATGTGTTTTTTTAAAGATTATCTACTGATTGCATTGGGGGTGGTGATGTAGTGACATTTTTGAAATATTAGCTATGTGCAAATGCTTAAAGCTAAGTAGTGAAAGGAAGTAGAATTTACATATATCTCACTTGTTCTTGGGTCTCGCAAAAAGTTTGGCACATTATTAGTATTGCATTCATTTTATTGGCCACTATAGACCAGCTTTTTCTATTAAATATGAACACAATATTCTACATTTACGATACATTCTCTGTGGGAAAAAACAGAATTGAAATATTATGAGGAAAGATTTTGTTATTCATCAGGTGTCCATAGCCAAACATTTCATAAACGTTAAAGCTTAAAATAATAATTCATTTCAGTCATATTCACATTTAGGTCCCCAATACACATGCCTAACTGCCTCTTTTTCATTTCACGTCCAGGTCGCCTCCATCGTTGTCCACCCAGACTACGACCCTCTCATCCTGGACTCGGACTTGGCTGTGATCAAGATGCTGGACAAAGCCCGGATCGGTGAGAAGGTTCTGCCCCTGTGCCTCTCTGATGGGCAAGACTCTGAGGTGACAGGGGGGCAGGGGCTGGTCACTGGCTGGTCTCTCATTCCCGACCCCTCGCTCGGCCCCGAAGAGAAGGCCCGGGTGGGATTAGTTCACCTCACTGACGTCGTCCCGTGTGAGGATCAGTATGCTCGCAACGGCGTCCCGGTTAGCGTCACAGAAAACATGCTATGCGGAAGCCAGAAGCCCGATTATGGACACTCTAGTATCTGCCCTTCAGACACCGGAGGGATTTTGGTGCGCCCTGGACTTGCACAATTTCAGTCGGACAACAAACAAGCACAAGGGGCGAGTAGTGAGCCCTGGAGACTGGTGGGATTGGTGAGCTTCGGCTACGACAAGGACGAGTGTGACCCCGACCTCTACACGGTCTACACACGAGTGGACAGCTTCAAAGACTGGATCCAAGCACACATGAAATAGGACTCGCTCCACTCATCCAAACCATGTGGATATCTGTTACTGTGTTCCTCTGCCAGTGTTTTATGTCCTGTTTGTGGTGCCTTGGACATTAAACTATTGCACTTTAAGTAAGCAGCCTATGTGTCTGTTAACCAAATAGCAATGATTGGATTTAATACTTGTGTAAGGTATAGACAAAGATGCAAGTGGTCAGTAAGGAGTTATTGTTTACTCGTGGGTACTAATTTTCTTAGTTTATAAGGGTGTTTTGAAATGAATGAACATAACTATTGCTAGTTTGTATACAGATTACCAAATTACAGTATATAATTACTTGGGGACCCTGTTCATTTACAAATGTGTTGAGTCTCAGTAATACAGTACAGGGTTAAATAAACACTTATACTACCAGCAAGCTTGTCAAATAGTTCACAATAGAAATCTTCCATAACCTTAATATAAAAATACCTTTTATTCAAAATATTCAAACACATTTATATTTTACTCCAAAATGCTGCACTTGTGCTCACAGACAAACTCCACTTTATGCTATACAAACGTTAAAATGTCATCCGAAGTACAACCACACTAACGTGGGGTAAAAGTATGTTATAAGACAAAGTATTGAACCGCTTTTTTACAAACTAAACAAACTCTCCACCTGAAGTTGACAAAGCATTACTACATTACTGCAGTTAATATGTATTGCTGTGGATAATGTGATTGGGACTTTGTTTTAAAAGTTCCTTGTGTCCTTGCTCATGGTGCTTTTATCATGAGTATTAACAATATTTCAGGACACATACCTTTACAATGCAAACTTACCATTTGCTAAATCTTTTCCTTTTCCACGCAACACTGGACAATAGCTTAAACTATCTGCAGGGGGCGCTAGTACTTTAAATGTACCGTGTAGCAAACTGTTCTTCTGTAAACCTTTCACGTCCCTGTCAGAACAGACTTGAATACATCAGGAAACTTCCACTGGCTAATTCATACAAGTATAGATCCAATGGCTAATTACACTCGTTTGTAAATATGCTGCAAGTTACTGTATCATTGTATCCTCTGGAGGTGTACATAGTGTAAGAAAATAATGATTGTGTTAATAAAAGAAAAGGGGATGTGGTCCAACACTTTCTCTATGTGCTCATTCAGGACTTACACATCATTACTTCATTACTTACAGATCATCAATTCTCTTTTAAACATGAACAAATATATATTACAACTTACAGCAACACAGATATATACACGCAGATGAATACCAGCTGTATAGTACTACCCAAGAATACAAAGGAAAACAACAGAAGCCTGTTTGTTCATCAATAATAATGTTCATATTTACCGATGATAAAAACATATAATATATTACACTGTCCCTGATATTAGATTAATAAATGCCATATTACTGATGATATTGGAAATTAACTACAGCAATCAGCGCTCCCATCCATCACATCCAGTCTTATTATTCTGCAGGAGGCGCGCGGTTGCCAGGGCCAATAGAGGCATGCACTCGCAAACAACAAACTATTCAATGTTTCCTTCACCATAGGCAAGGGCAAACCACTCTGCCACATTTCCCCTAAAATAGTGTATGTGTGTTTTTGGATGGTCCCTCAACTATGCCAGATTTAATAGACGTATTGTTGAAACAGCAATGGTTTATTGGGTAATTACAA
Organism: Eucyclogobius newberryi; assembly: GCF_026437365.1. Classification (NCBI taxonomy): domain Eukaryota; kingdom Metazoa; phylum Chordata; class Actinopteri; order Gobiiformes; family Gobiidae; genus Eucyclogobius; species Eucyclogobius newberryi. The sequence goes on from NW_027316389.1 coordinate 11,888,877, forward strand.
CAGATTAGAACTTTCTTTCTTCAGTGAGGTTGTGGGTTCAACTACTGTACTTCCAGCTGACTTCAGGACCAGTAGAGTCACCATTTCCCTCTCACAGTCCAGAAAACTTGAGAAGTTGATCATTAACATGGATGATATTCATTTTCAGGTTTTTTTTTCCAGTCAATTTGGCACATTTTCTGAATCTAGTCATTTCACTAAAGCCACAAACAAGTTTATATATTTAAAGAATCTGATCAAACTTGCCAACAAAACCTGATTGTTGAAGGAAACATTTATGGTTGAACTTTTAGCATCGCATTTTCAGTCTTAAAAAAATGGATATATGCGCCAATATGAGTTGCGTGTTTGCTCGTCAAGTGGCATGTTTTAGAATGTTTTGGAATAGTGCCAAATCTATTGAAAAAAAGTAATATAAAGGACGCTTGAAGTTGTTCATACAGGTACAGGAATGTAGTTCCACAGCCACATCCATTCAGACAAGCAGGGCATATCGAGTATATTAAAAAAAAATGATTAATACATGCTTCACTTACACACGTTTTAGACAATTCCTGATGCACTGTTAAAATATTGTCTGAATATTGTTTCCAAGATGATACAAAATATTGAGGTATTTCTGTTTGTCAGTATAAGCCATCTTTTGTATCAAATGAAAAGAAAAAAAAACTACCCCAGATATTTTAGACTTTCCTTTTCTTTGAGGACAAAATGATGCTGTAAAGCCGTCCTTTTTTCTCATCCGTCTCTTAAAAGCCCTTTGTTCATCCTCCCATCATTTACTTTCACCTCCCAACGGCTAGTGGTATTTTTCAGATGAGAAACCCTTCACTGGGCCAGTTCACAGGCCCTGGTCCACTCACAGGGCATCTCCACTCAAAACATGGGCTACACTTTACTGAACCAGAGCAGACAGTGAGGAAATTCTACTGTGAGAACTCCTTAGTGTGTAATGAGAGGAACTACTTAGCACCGTTCTGCCCATTTGGAGCAGAGATAGTAGGGGCCAGTGTGACGGGAACTTAGTATTCCAGTCTGGCATCAAATGCTCTTGAGAAAATGAAGGGCCACATTCTGAATTTCTCCAACCAATTTCTTTAAACATAAGATTTCTGTAAAGTAAAAAATGTCACATAAAAAGTCTATTTAAGTTTATTCAAATTAAGAATTAATTGATTTTTGTCTGATGTTGATGCATCTCACAATGGCTGATTTGACCATATGTATTGAGGACAGCTATGGGGGAACCAGGTCAGCCAAAGGACTTTCTCATTGTACTGTATGTCATAGCAACGAGACCCAAGACGTGCAGTGAACTCCAAACTGTATTGCATGTAGCTGATCGTTTCAACACTATATGAATTTCCTTGGGATGAATAAAATGTTAAGCTGTCTGAAGAAGAGACAGCTGTAGATGAGACTTCTTACAAATGAATTCCCTTGATGATAAACTTCTGTAGCCACATTGGGGTCGACTGCTGGAACCATGGCTGATAATCATTTATTGCCACTACTCCACTAATAATTTAGCCACTGTGGCCAAAGTTAACAGTTGACATGGTTTTCAAAAGGTTATCTAACCTGGCTAATGCCAGATTGATGTGTATTATAACTCTGAATTGAGATCTGCCCATTTTCAATATGGAATGGCTCCAGTCAAAAGAGAGGGAGAGGGAAGAGGGAAAAAATGTTTTGTATCATAGTTTTATACCATTGATATCTTTTCTGAAAGTAATAATAACAGTTTTTTGTTGGGAAATATACGCTTTTTGCGCCACACCAAAAGTCATGTAGACTTACATACATTGGCCAGGAGTCGTTCAAGATGGATTCTCGTGACAGGAGTTTGAAACTTCAATTGATATAACAAGCATGAAACAACTGATCATATGCAAACCATCTTGATTTTTGACACTTGGTGGTACTGTGTGTGCAAAATGTAATCATGTATACTATATCAATACATAATTAAAGCTAGCCAACCAATGATTATTATCTCTAATGAATTCATGTCAGAAACAACACTAATCACACAGAAAATCAAGAATCTCTAAACTAACTGCCTCATTTACCCACTGTAAACTACATTAGCTTAATAGTACATTTTTAAAAAACAACAACAACATTCATTTAGCTGTGAAGTGTCCAGCCCAAAGAACTGGTTTCTAAGATGGAACCACCTTCAGATTTGGACAAGAATGTCGAGCTTCAAGAATCGCTTTGTCTAAATATAAAATGAACAGTCTGTCATGTACCTTAATGTGTTTGCTTGTTATTGCCATCTTTAGTTATTCTCCCACTCCCTCTCTACCCATAATGTCCCAGGGCACTCATCACTATTTCCCATACAAACACATAATATGGAAGCTATCAGATGTTCTTTGCATTATTCATTTACCACATCATGCCCTTGGTTCTGTGGAAGAAATATGCAGCATGTTCTTCAGCACGCTTGTTGCTGGATTAATGGTTGGATTTCTGTTGACTTTACAAGCCTCTATTGCACATGTGGCATTATGATTTATTAGAGCTGGGAATGGTGGAGTCCAACAGCAGCTGCAGAATGGAGAATAGGCTGGAAATGTAACCACATGCATGCAGCTACTGGAGGACGCTAGAGGCAAATGGGAATGGACAAAATATATGTAACAAGCTATTTGCATGGCGGCTGGCACATTATGCTTTGTTTAGAATGGAATTGGAGACTTCCGTTTATTGCTCTGGTCTGCACTCCTGCCAAAATGTCCCTTCAAAATCTCTGTATCACCCACATAACCCCAAGAAACAAGGAGCAAGAGATGAGTAAACGGAAAATACAAAGCAGGTAATGTTTAGGGAGCTAAATAATCAAAGCTGGACTTCCCTTCATTTTACAATATTTTTTTGACCATCAGGTTTTGGGTTCTGTGCATGTTTTTGGCATGAACCTTTTTGTTTTTAATTGTATCTTCTTTTTTCTTTCATGTTTCTGTAGTTTTTGTATTAGTGTGTTGTGTTTGATCGGAGAGTTTTGTAGAATTGGTAAATTGATGAGAGTAAAATCAATACAATGGCATCAGAAGAGTTACGAGTAGAATCCTAATGTTAACGGCACACTGAACCCATCAAATGATCAAAATATTAACAAAAATGAAAAAGGAGAAAATAGACCTGATTTACTTGCAAGACACACATTCGAGCAATATAGAATATAAAAAACGAACACAATGTTGTACTATTCATAATACAGAGGCAAACACTAGAGGAGAGCTGCAGTATTGATCTCACACCAAATATCTTTTGAACAAAGTTTTGAATGTAAGACAAAGGTGGCAGGTACAGTATGTACTGGTTAAAGGTACTAGTAATGAATGTTTTTTACTCTATTGAATGTGTCTGCTCCACCAGGGAGTGATATCACCTGTACTTATAGTATTGACCTGGTTGCAAACCACTCTGAGGGAATCCTAATCTGTGAGGGTGATAAGAAATCATCGTGTCCAACCTGCATTAGACTTATAAAACCAAAGGGGCACTGGAAGAACAATAAATAACTAATTCTGCAAATTAATAAAGTATAGGACTGATTGACATCTGGAGGGAGATGAACCCTGGTGCACGTCATTATATACATTTTTCCAATCCACATACAATATTCTCCAGAATAGACTACTTTATTATTTACATTAAGACAAATATATAATACAAATATTATAAGACAAGTAAAAATCACAGGCAGATATAGGCACAATATACACTTAAGTGACCACATGCAGTACTGTAGACTTGGAGGGAAAAAAACTAGAAAAACACACTTTGAAGGTTCGATACCAGCCTGCTTAAAGGTGGTATGGACAATTTTTTTCAGCAATTTTTTTATTATATTTCCTCGTGGCGTGGATAAATCATTTGTCCTGCCACGTATCAATCACAAAACGCACCTACCGCTCACCTGCTGCCGCGTGCTGCTCGTCCCCACGTTTCCGCGTGTCTAAGCGCATGGATCTATCATAATATAGTTCCCTCAGTGTACGGGGCAAAATGAAAACGGAGAAAGACTGTTCGAGCTGAAGCAGAAGTAGACGAAAATCTACGGGAGACGAGCGATGCGATGCGCTCCGTTGCGCTAATAAACAAACGCACGTGTGTGTTGTATCGGTCCGAAAAATCGTCCATTGCGCCTTTAATGAGCTGCAAGAAAAACTAAAACTACGTGAAGTAAATCATGCCAAGAGAAATTAATGACCTGACTTTACAGGAAATAGTTAAGAAAATGCTCTTTACCAAACAAAGATATTATGGGAAACTTAGAAAACAAAGCTGATAGAACAATTTTTAAAATACGAGACTGGCAGAGTAAAGCAATCTTAACCAAACAAGACCAAATTAAATCATCTTTTCAATCTTTCTACAAAACAAAAATGCTCAAAAATTTCAGGAGATAAAGAAAATGAACTAAATTGTTTTCTGGACACCCTGAATCTGTCATGACCGAAGAACAAAATAAAAATGAGGAGCTGAAATAACAATTTTGGAGATACAGGGTGCAATCAAAAGACTAAAGAAGAATAAATCTCTGGGGAGCAATGGGTTAACCTCAAAGTGGTATAAAGCTTTAAAATAAACCCTTATTCCTCTGATTTTAACAACTTAAACTTCCAAAAAACTCCTAATTAGAAGGGAAGGACCTAATCAATTGTGCCTCATATAGACCAATTTCCATTCTGAATGTGGACTATTGTATACACACCTTGATTATGTCCAAAATAATGGAACAAATGCTCCCAAATTGAATCCACAATGATGAGACAGGATTCATTAGCACAGATAACATAAGACGATCTCTACACATAATGAATCATATACAAAAATATAAAATTAAGCCGTAATGATTGTTTTGGACGCTGAGAAAACTTTTGATTCTATTAGCTGGCCTTATATATTCAAATGTATTTAAACCAAAGCTGGACTTACATTGTATGAACAGCCAACAGTTTCGCGCCCAACCAGAAGCTTCTTCAGGGCTTGTGTTGGTGATCGCCTGGGCTCCTGATCCGACAGGAATGTGTCCCTAAATGTGATCCTGAAAAAAAAATGAACAGTGCTCTGCCATCCCACAGAACCATAAGAATTAGCTCCAACAGTTCAACATCAATCTTTAAGTAAAAGCTCATAATAGAGATGGTATATGGCCTGGTTCTACAGTCTTGGGCGAGTGTTCTGTCAACCAGAAGCTGATGTTTGACTCTTTCTGGTGTCTTTGCTGATGCCCTTCTGTGCTTTGCTATTGTATTGCTCCAGATCCATTTTCATTAATCTATTTAGTTAGAAATGGTTTCAAATGCTTTTATCTGGTACCTTTTTACTCCATTTTACTCTTTTATTCATGGGTCCGAAGTGACGTAACAGGTGACACACTGAATGCTGCCATATTGAGGCCAAAAATCTAAAAACAAAGGATTCCTCTTTTGCAACCTTCCCAAAGACCTGTCTGTCCATACATTGATTACTGTCATCAGGTGGGACCAGTGGACTTAAAGAAATCCCTTAAGACCACTCCAGAGCCGGTGAGACCTTTATTTGAGATTGCACCTGGCTAATGCTAGTTTACACATTATTGCATGGCTATGATAATAAACAGGACTCCTAAACTTCCCTCACCCCAGGCACTTCTTTCCAAGGGGCCAGCTGAGAGATATTGTCCATAGATAGATGTGACAAATGTACAAATAATTATAGGTTTTACAACATTTGTGAATCATAAGTTTAGATCTTTCTTCCAAAAACAGTGATTTTTTTGGCCTCCATCTGATATATGATGCTATCAAATAAAAAAAAAAAGTAAATGCAACTAATTTGTTGTATTCAACCCTAAAGGGAGGCCATCCTTAGATCATCCTTGGATGTTTTCATAAATAATGCACTTCCATATTATTTCAATTTTTTTGGAGTGGCCAAACTATGTGTGTGAAGAAGGAAGCCAGAAAGAAGAGTACCCGAGGGAGCTTACGGCGCAACTTTCAGGAACAATTAAATGACCCTGGCTTTTCTTGACCCTGGGGTACGTTCGTCTTTAAGATTAGCTTGACCTTATGTGTGTGAGAGGTACCAAGCACTTGAGGTAGAAATAATAATGTCAGTAATATAAAGAGAATCAAACCTGGGACCTTGCTACTTTACACAATTATAAGAAAAGATGTTCAAGTTGAACAGTTTAAATGCACTGTCCTGACTAAATAAACAAATGATAAATGACAAAGTTAAGGTGATAAAAACGCTCACAGTTATGTCATCCCTAAAAATAGTGCCTGACTGTTGCAACTTGATAACACTTTTTCCGATGACAGAGCAAAACAAATAGCCGGAGCGTTCAGGCTTTTTGGGTTGGACAAAACGCATTTCCTCTGTATCACTTGATCAGGCCGACAGTTGGACAATGCTTCTTAAACATACTGTACAAATAATTACAGAATAGAACGGCAATAGTGATTAAATCCTCTCTCTCCACATTTCATTTCTGTCCTGTTGAAGAACACCTTTGGGCAAGGAAATTACTGTTATTGATTTGGAAGGGTGCAAGATAACAATGCATTAAAAAAATGCTTACAGAAGACCTGTATATGTCAAAAATGATCTCAAATTAAAGACGTCCGTGCTATTTGTCATCAAGATGTCAAGAACATAATGTTGAGTTCCATCAAAGTTTCAATCTATTAACAGTTTTTGACTATCATTGAAAATATTTCTGCGATCTCAAATAAAAAGCAATATCTGTTATGCCAAGTACGCCTTGAATAATTTCTGTATTCCTTTGGCTTGCCTTATTGCACCTCTCTTTGTTTATATCCAGTCTCAGATCCCACACTCTTTAGGTTATGACCCCTGCGTCTTGCTGTTAACACCTCTACCACCCTGATAAGTGCTCCACCTTCTGCAGCTCAACACTCGCCAATGTGTGGCTAAACAGTAACTCCATATATCAGACGTCCTGTGTTTATCTTGGCTGTTTATTGCCTGTTTGTTATCCCACGTTTGAAGGACGACCTGTTTGAAATGAGGACAGGTTGCTATTCAAGTTCAATAAAGTTTGTTCTTATTATAGAGGTTTATTATATTCACAATAGATTTTTAGGGGGGATAAAAAGGGAACCTGACCATGATCTCCCAAACTGGGCTTTGTTGAATGAGTGCATATCAATAGCAACACATAAAATGACAGAAATCAAGAAATAATTCCATTCTAATGTCATTGCAAATATCTGATTGTTGTAAAGATAATGGCGTTGTAATATGATACATAAACTGGAAACGTGGTAATTCCATTTTAGACAAAGATAGGGGTGACACCGCTTGAAATCCCACTATAAAAATAATCAATATAAATGTATAAAATGCAAATTAGAGAAGAAGAGCACAGACACAATCCTTTCATTCATATGCACAGCTAAATAAAACAGTTTTTAGCCTGGATTTGAACAATGACAGGGAAGAGGCCTGTCTCACATTTTTAGGAAGACTGTTACAGATTTGAATTGCATAAAACTGTAACGCTGATTTCCCATGTTTAGTCCTGACTGACTGGGCACCAGCAGTAGACTGGTCCCTGAGGTCCGGAGTCTGGGATGGGGACAGGTGGATGCACGTCATGATGATGAGGACGTAGAGGTTTACCCTTTGCATCCTTTGAATCCTCTCACTCAGAGTATGACGGAGTGTGTAACTTCAGGTGAAGATCAAAAAAATTCCATTCCATTCTCCAGGGCTACATAATGGGCTACTTGACACGGCACAGGCGGTGGTACTCACCGATATGATGAAAGAATGTACAAGTTGAAAATAGAACAAGATTCCAAGTTCTGGTGGAAGCAGCCATTGGAAAAAATGTGAGCTTGGTTGACTGCAACTGTTACAGAATGGAATTTGCCAAGCCCATTTAATTGATTTTGTTTTTGAGACGAGCAATGTAAAGAAGGTTAAAACCATCCACCCTCCTCTAGTTTGTTTGGCAGAATGCCAAGCACCTTAATGTTTAATGAAATCCGGAGCAGCGTTGCTACCCAGGCCAACCGACACCTCTCGAAAAAAGAGCAGTGGCAAGTCACAAAAGTTATTTGCCATGACCAAAACACAGTGGAAATATTTGAAGTGGTCCTCCCAGATAAGGAAACCGTGCTCAAAACTCTAAAATTGAGACTGAAACCCCCTGACATGGAAGAGGAATAAGTTTGATGATTCTAATAAAACATCTGAAGTGGAACAACAATTTGATGATGGGCTGGACTCAAGCTTCTCCCTGTCTTTGGAGGAGTTGGAACGGAGGTAGAGTCGATGCACATTGATGTAATAAAAGAAACCTGTTCTACCTCATAATCAAAACTGGAGTTATATTTATTTAATTCTGACTGTTTTATGGCAAACAAAATATATCACATCTTCATGAAACTAAATACATTGAAAACAATAACAGTAAATGGACTATGGCATGCTGTGTGTGCCTGTTTTGTTTTTTTAATGTAATGGATGAGCTGAGCCTGAGCAATTACACATGTGAGATTCAAAAATATACCATAGTGATTTGTTAGGTTTAGTTTTTAGCCAATGGGCTGATGAATACATTTCCACAAGTGCATCTGTGAACTGCCCACTGTACAGAGTGCCTATCTTTAATTCCCTTGGAAATAGACAAGTTCTTATGCAACAGAGGTCCAACAGCGCAAGCCACACACGGACAGACTGGGTTCCCAGAAGAGGTTGTGTGAAAAATACAAAGAGGTGATGGCAAAATAAAGGCAAAGTAAAAAGCGGGGGAGAGGTGATGTTACAGGCAGCATCTTCGACCAACGGGAGCTGGATTCCCATGCACAAAGAGACAAAGAGGGGGAAACGGGCGGAGGCGTGTGAGAGTGGGGTGGGGGCAGTAAAGCGGCGGAACGGTGAGGTGAGGCACAGCTCATTCAGTGGGATCGTTGAGCTGCGGAGCTCCTCGGATTGTACAGGCAGAGGACCGCCGGGTTTGGTACGTAAAGACGCGCTCCGTGACTGTGAGCTCTGTGCGGACCGCGGTGCAACCTGCAGCTGCTGTGGCGCGTGAGGCCAGACAGACCCTGTGAGGGGACCAAGCCAAAAACTTTTTACTTCCCCGTGCTTTTGATCAAAGGTAAGGTGCACTGATTTTGCTTTCTTATATAGGCTGTCAACAAGACGCTCGATAGAAAAGCAGTGTAGGGGCTTACGTTTTGTGCAAATTATAGTTATATTAAAGATGTAAAAGACGCAGTTGGCGGTTCCATGTCTTTGAAAGATGAAATAACTGTAAAGTTTATATACTGAAATGACATGATGAATTATTGTCACCTGTAATTGCATCTGCAGGGGCGCAAACAAACACCTCTCACCAGACACATTACGATCAACATTCATATTTCACGCGCGCAAATTGCCTAATAATTGAGTTGCTGCAGATAAAACGATATAATTAACCCCTTGGTCCAACAACATTTCAATTACTGTGTAACATTTAAGCTGGGGGATCTCCAGTCATGTGCTGCAGGGTTGTGAGGACAGAGAGAATAGAACCGAGGTGCGATGTGCCCGATATCTGCAGGACAGGACAGTCCTGATGAAGTTTGAACAAGGTTTTTATGTTTTACCACCCTGCATTTGAAGGGGAAAGCTGCCTTATTGTGCGCGCATTATTCTATTTTACTGATGTTAAATGCAAACATGTCTTTCACCACACACTGTGCACGGAATCTCACCCATGCTCAATGGGCTACCCAGCTCAGGTTGTTTTTCATTGAAGAATGGTTTCGCCTTGCTTTATTCTGATGTTCTAAACACATTCAACAAGTCAAGTTCTCTTGTTTTTCCAAAGTTTGCCAGAGGAGAATTTCAAACGCTATTGTGTGATGTTCAAATTGAAACATTTCATTCGTCTTTGCTGGAGCTCAATACAATTAGATATTTTCTGCGGATCAAAGGTATGCGCTGGTTCACACGGCGCGCGCGGGGAACGCTCCTGGATGAAGCGCAAAGCTCGTGCGCCTCACTATCGCCACCCCCCTCTGGAGCCAATCACCGCGGCGCTTTCCCCACTTCATATTAGCGCGCATGCACGCAGCCACACGCACGCACATGTCCGTTTTCTGACGCACACACTTTACTAACACCACCAATGTCTCTATGGAAACCCACTCTCTAATGCACCCTCAGTTGATCGTCTCCAGGTCTTGCCTTTTGAAATCATACATTTAGTTATTGTGTTTTCTTCTGTGTGGAGGAGGCTTTCTTCTGTGTGGAGGAGGCCTTCTTCTTCTTCTGTGTGGAGGAGGCTTTCTTCTTCTTCTGTGTGGAGGAGGCCTTCTTCTGTGTGGAGGAGGCTTTCTTCTGTGTGGAGGAGGCCTTCTTCTTCTTCTGTGTGGAGGAGGCTTTCTTCTGTGTGGAGGAGGCTTTCTTCTGTGTGGAGGAGGCTTTCTTCTGTGTGGAGGAGGCTTTCTTCTTCTTCTGTGTGGAGGAGGCCTTCTTCTGTGTGGAGGAGGCCTTCTTCTGTGTGGAGGAGGCTTTCTTCTATGTGGAGGAGGCCTTCTTCTGTGTGGAGGAGGCTTTCTTCTTCTTCTGTGTGGAGGAGGCTTTCTTCTGTGTGGAGGAGGCCTTCTTCTGTGAGGAGGAGGCCTTCTTCTGTGTGGAGGAGGCCTTCTTCTGTGTGGAGGAGGCTTTCTTCTGTGTGGAGGAGGCCTTCTTCTGTGTGGAGGAGGCTTTCTTCTGTGTGGAGGAGGCTTTCTTCTGTGAGGAGGAGGCCTTCTTCTGTGTGGAGGAGGCCTCCTTCTGTGTGGAGGAGGAATTCTTCTGTGAGGCTTTCTTCTGTGTGGAGGAGGAATTCTTCTGTGAGGCTTTCTTCTGTGTGGAGGAGGAATTCTTCTGTGAGGCTTTCTTCTGTGTGGAGGAGGCCTTTGGACCCAATAAACGCTTGTGAGATTGTCCAAGTGTCCATGCAGATAATGCGTTTTCCCCTGTTCTGTGGCTTTTGCTGTTGTACATGAATGAACACGTAAGCAGACATGAGCGGAGGCTCACACGTGCTTGAAGAGACTGGATGACTCAATTAACATATAAATGCATGGCCCAAATCTGTGAGGTGTGGGTGGGTTTTTTCAACTGTAGAACCATAACCAAATATTCCCATAAGAGTTGTATTGGTGGGGGTCTGTCTGGACAAATTATGAACATGTTTGTTTACACGCTCATTAGTGAGAAGAAAGGAAATTCCACACTTGCTTTTTTTTATATAATACGTTGTTGAATTAGTTCACCTCAGTAGGCTATAACAAAACGTGCATCTAATCTACAGAAGATTATTTTGTCTTTTGAAACATTTTACTTTATTATTGTAAATTTTCTACACATTGATATTCAAGAAATGCATCCAGGTGATTTGCTTAAAAGGACAGTTTTCCGTTCTTTGCAAATCCCTAAATCAAAATGTTGTGTCTAAAACACAATTTAATGAATGTATTGAACCTAAATGCACATATTCCAATTTGAAGTTCTTGTGCTTTGTTCTTTTATTGTTGAGGTTTGCACTACTATCTTTACAGAGCTGCATCATTAAGCTCTTGAAGCATTCAGAAATAAATTATAACACAAGTAACAATATGTATATTTAAATATTTTGCTTTGCACAGGCGTCCATCCCAGCATAACTCCAGAACATCCTGGGTCAGATATTGCATGTCCAGACAAGGCCCCTGTAGCTCTGCCTCCAGTCTACAAACAGTCCAAACCATATTTCTCTCTCTGTTTCTTGTAAGCCATCTGTGAATGTGTTTAATTAGGATAGACTCCACTTTGAGTCGAGGGAGATCCAACATCCATGTTTGTGTGGCTTTGTGCTTAACAGACTGTGAGAGATGCTCCCACAGGGGGGGAGGGGGAGTCATTCAGGCACTCATATGTACATACACAACGGGAAAGACAAGTACACTGGGTTAACCAAAATCAATAGGACTTCTAAGTGATAGCTTCTTCACTGACTGCAAACTTCGGAGGGGAATTCAATTCGGACAGTCAATCAAAGTGCTAATGTATCATACAGCAGTGTAATCCCTCATTCGTCCAGGCGCGAAAAAGCTTCAGTAAGTTATCATACAGCAGCAATTTCACGCAGAAAGTCATGAGCCAGAAGAATGCTTGACAGCAATTACGTTGACACAAGATAGAAAGAATAATATGCATTCAACACAAAGCACTGACAAATTAATTATTTTTTGCATTTAACCAGGTAAAAAAACACTGAGATTGAGACCTCTTTTTCAAGGGTGACTTGGGGCAAAGTAAAGACATAACAGCACACAATCGTTGAAACATTACACATTTAAAAGACATTTAGGAAAAGAAAAAACAAAATCCATAAAAGGAAAATGTTTTACTCTCTTTGTCTTTTAAAGACCATGTCACGCAATCTCAACCCCGCCTGAAAGAAGCTCCAAGCTGCAGGAGCAGCTTAGGAAAAAGCTTGCTTCCCCCGGTCAGTTCTCACGTGAAGGAGAAGACAAACCAAACATGTCGCATGAGCGCAGGGCATCAGGGCATGATGACCCTCCTCTTGGCACCGGGCCACACAGGACGGAGCACAACCACATATAAGTTGTGAGCCTCCGAAGACCCCACGGGTTCACAGTGATGGGTGGGCGTGCCACAACCTGTTGTACAGGCTGTGCAGGCAGTTGATAATGTTGAATCCTGTAGGGTTCATGTATGAGGTGGAACTGTGAATGCTGCACCCACAAGGGAGCGAGAGAAGTACTTACAGTGATGCATGGATGAGGTCTAGAATAGGCGACAGAATTATGGCCCCAGAATAGAGTGGGTTCGGAAGTAGACTAGGCATCAAGTACGTTTTTCTGCGAGGCATTTACTGGACAACGTGCTTTAGGAGGTGGACGCTGCTTGACAAAGGAGTGACGATATATAGTGTGCAAAACAGTTTGGTTGTAAAATAGGGCGGAGCAGTTTGTAGCATTTGTAATTCAACCATTTCAATTGTGATTTTGAAAGAAAGGATAACTTATTTTGAGGTATTCTGGGTCAAATATGATATGATTACTTTTAAAAACTTATTTGGGAGAGAAACAATGGTTTGGACATTTACCGCAGAACTAGACAAAGTTACTAACATTAACTTTAGATCTGGGCAGTGTATTTAAACTGCAAGATAGGACTATGCCTTGGTGGCACTTTTAGATTTAGATATATTAAAGATTGACTTGCCAAGAGAAAAAATAAGCTTATCCTGAAATGCTTCAATCACAAGATCAGAAATAAAGATTGACATAAACTAACATTAAAATACAAGGAGAGACTTAAAACAGTTGAAGAGCACATTTTCTGGTCTTGCTCTTGCTTTTTTTGTAATTCAACTCTAGATTTTTACATCAAAGCAATAACCTTACTGTATAACAAAGCCCGAGTCAGGCATCATTCTGTGCATGAACTGAATCACAGTTCATTTATATGTGATGAGGGCCGGGGTTATAATGGGATGTCAATGTCTTTCCAACTGCGAGTGCTTCTATGTGCCCATTCACTGCTCTTCTCCTTAGCTCTCACTCTCCTCGGGCACTATGGGCCCTCTAGTACTTGAGTAATCCTCCTGGGAACTTGTTGATGTTGCCAAAGGGCCATCCAAAACCTCTTTTTACACTCATTCCCCCTTAGCCTAACTAACCATTTTCTTTCACCTCCATATCATACCATTTTGATAGAGTTAAGCTTCATCACTGCATTCCTGGAGTGAATCTTCTTCTCAGTAGATGTGCTACGTTGTTTGATGGGCATGCAGGCTACAGAATGGCGTGTTTCTCAGGGAACAGTTTGGGGGCCTCTCCCATGAGTTGAGCAAACAAAGAGCCGGGGCGAGCCTTCGCTTCTGTTTGACTGCACAGGAACAGACACAAGCGCTCGTCCACCGAGTCTGCTGCTGCTGCCGAGCGGTGAGGCCATTGATGTCCACTGAGGATACAACTTTATTTATGGGTTAAGTGGTGTAAAGAATACCAAATTGACAAAATATAACTGTGGTTTGCAAAGTTGAATATAATTCCACAGCCATCAAGTAACAAGCTAAACTATGAATCTAGTAATATTTGAACTGCCAAGGTAAAGCCTGCTGTGTGCACTTTCCCTATGGATTACTTCATTTGGATAATATAGGTCAGAGTTCAAGGCAAAAGTAGGCCACAGTCAAACCTTGTCTATACATTGTAAACAAAAGATATCATGGGTTATGTCAGCAAGTAGGGTAACTATTGTCTATTGCGTCCAATTTGTGCTTATTTTGACACTTATTTCAAGACTTTTCTCATGTTTTTGTACAGCAAAACTCGTTCTTTTACTCGGGCAGTTTGCTGATAGACACAATTTCCTTATCATAGCCCCCTTGTGCCCCTATGTGTTGCCACCCACATCACTCTGGCACCTGCTCCATTGGAATTCAGGTCAGCAGGGGGAGTCCGGGAAGAGCTCTGTGACTGTGCCCATCCGCCCTGTGAACAATCCACCAATTGTACCACAAGAAAAGGATTCCTAATTAAAGCATATGATGGGAATCACTCGCAAACAAATACAAGCGCTCATCCGAACAATAGCTCCAAGATGTGAGCGATAGAATCACGCTGGTGGTCTCCCATGGAGACTATCCACTGCAACATACAACCAAAATGTCAACAAAAATCTGGTAAAATGGGTCCCCACGTGATTTCTACAGGTTTTGTCCACGTAAAATTATATTTATGGTGACATTATAATATTCAAAAGGAGAGGGAATATTCCATAGCACAAGACAGGATTATTTTCAGTTGCATGGACTTCTAACAAAGATTAATATGAAAAGTTTGTACACCAAGATAGAACAGCAGTTATCTTGGCACCTGTTTTCCATCTGAAATTTTGCCCACATCAAATTCTAGCATGTGAACCCAAGCTGTTATGTACTTGTGCCACGTGCGTATCCTTGAACAAATAATTCTATCCTTCAGCTGTCAGTCTATAGCTCCTGATTATCTTCTCATAGCAAAGCTTTTATGATCGCATAATGATAATAATGGCAGATCATCCACCAAGAGGATGAACGGAAAATAGAGGATTCGACAAAGCCTTGAGTTCCATATGGTTGTAAGATGAGCATACCATTAGTTGCTATACAAGAAATCCGCTTTGTTAGATTGAAGAGAAACATCTGAGTCTTTTTAAAAAAATTTGACACCCTCTCACATCACACCCATTTTCCTTCTCCTTTTCTAGTTCTGTAACTACTCAACAAATCTTCAATTAAGTGCACGATTGCTGTGTGAGGCGCACTTTGTTCATCTCTGGGGTGCAGTTAATGCCCCTCTTCGGTACGTAAATAGCTGGGGCTGTGGGAGCATAAGGTTGAGCTTAATTGAGGAAAACTCCATCATTTTTGGACACTTTTGGGGACCACTGGAGAAGGGAGCGTGCGTGAGAAGGATACAATAGAGGTCAGGGGTAACCTCAGTAGCATGCATGCTCTCCTATAGTCTTTCCATTAAAAAAAGTGGGCTTGTTTCCTGTAGGATCCTCCCTTACTCTCCCTTTCATCTTCTCACAACTTTACACAGTCTAACTTTATTTATCCCACCCACTTATACATGCAACAATCCAATTCATTACTTGTTTGTCAGGGCCCTTTTCAGAACTAAAAGACAAGAGAAAAGGAGGGGGAGACTAAAACTAAAAAAGCTGAGGAAACAATTAAAGCCCCCCTTCTCCCCTTGAACCCTGTGCTAGCGGGTTCCCAGCTCGAGATGCTGTGAACTCACTTGGAGGCCTGTAAAGTGGACCATTATTCTTGTCAGGGTGGCGTGTTCCAAGAGCAGCTCGCCTCAATGGGCCGTGAACACAGAGCGGGGTTTGTTAGTGAGTTTTGGCTCACTGCATCATGCACTGGTTAATTAGGATCTATATATCAACATATCTATCTATCTCTCCATCCATCTATATCCAGACATATATGTATGATAATGTATTGCAATGTCTTACCATGACAAAAACAACTTCCATTGCTATACCTTCTGACACTTTTTTCCTCGGGCTATTTAGCAAAGCAGTTTCAGCACCAATATTTTAGTAATTGTCGGTTCAATGGGTTAGTAATAATAGTAATGGGTTTTCATTGGCATTGTAAGAAAGCATCACCTCCTCTGTTTCTTTGTGGTTGCTAGATGTTATGTGTACAGACCTGTAGATGCCTTAGTGACAGATAATAAGCCTATTCCACCAATTGTCGGTTAATTTTCCTATAACTTCAATCCGCCATTAACATTGTACACATGCATTTCTGCTGGCATGTCTATTTGTCATCACAGTGCTTTTCTAAAGAGCCATGTTTGTATTTCCAGTACCTTGGAGACTATGTAGAAGTGTCACAACAATAAAACTAATGCATTCAGGCTAGAACAAAACATTCTCAGGTCTCTGGAGCCAAGTTCTAGTTTTATGAGATTTACAAATGACTGCAAATCAAGAGATTTATGGTTCTGGTTAATTCATCTACTGCACGCTTTATTTAGAGCAAGTTTGTGGGATGATTTTGATTGACAATAATAATCACTACTTTTTTGACTCCATTGTGTAACTTGATTGACGAGATTGAGGGAAAAGCCCTTTTACCCACACAATTCTTTATAGTCATTTGTGTTGGTTGTAGCTGCTTGGATTGTTTGTGGATGGATGTTCATATTGTAATGACTTCACAGATGCACAATGTTCTCCCCCTCATATACTCTTCATCTACTGTTAGCACAAATTTACCAATACACGCTTGTATGGATCATCAGAGCAGAGCAGCACTCCCACTTAATTTGTCATGTGCATTTAAAATAACTCGTCTTACTCTAATTCTAAACGTGAAGATACAAAAAATCAATTGGAGCTTTTGTCTGACATACTTGCGTGGACAATAATAATAGACTTAAGCAAAAAAACGTGCTCTTACAAATCCATTTTGACATCACTGGGGGAATCCTTTTTCTTCGCTAGCACCGGGATTACAGTAAAGCAGGATTTCAGGGAATTTGTGCGCTATGCGTCATGCGCCGTGCCTGTAAGGGTTTCCCATTCTCCATAAGCCAGTGAGTACACCCTGAGGATTTGTCCACGACTACGCACTGAACAGTACTTTTGCCCACAGGTTGTGAGGCTAACTGCGATTGACTGTGACTACGGGCATGCTGTCATAAATGAATAGTGGGGAAAATAAGCTCGGCGGGTACATTAGCTCTCAATGGCATTCCCTCACTGACAGCGACTAAAAAAATATTTACATAGTTTGACAAAATATCTAATGTGTAATGACATGAAAAGAATAACAGATTGGGGAAAACAGCGGCGCGCCTCGTGATGTTTCGGTGTATGACACGCTGTAGACATTAATAGGACATGAAATGTTCTTACTTTGTTGTTAGAGTGAGACATATGAAGGGACACATTATCTGAATGCTAGTGAAATAATTTTGTATGTCATGGAATAGTGTTTATCAATTATATGATGTAAAAAAAATGCTCCTTTAATATACAAAATACTATTACCTCACTACCACTTACGATTAAAGTAAATCTGTATAAATATTACCAGCACTCTCATCACAACTGCTATTGTTATGGTTATTACTAGCAACACTATTTGTTACTAGGTCTAATATTTACTGAATTATAACTACTACATTTTCATTATCTGGCTTTTAACACTACGTGAGTTGTGTGGTTGGATTTTTTTTTCTTCAATTAAATTGGTTTTGGTTATATAAATAGTTTTTTATCCATGGTATGTGTTGAACAGTTTGCATTTAAGTTAATTGATTGATTTTATTGTTTTTTTCTGTTTTAGTTCCCCCCCGAACGATAAATAAAACTGATTTGATCAGGTCTAGTTACAGTTTTGAAATTATATGTTTTTTCATTATATTTTGCTGACTTTGAGAGCAAAATTTCTTAAATGTTTTAAATTGCCATAATGTGCAGCACTTTGGAAAATATATTGTTTTGTATAATGTCCAATACAAATAAAGTTGGATTGGTTAAAGCCTTCTGATACTATCACTGGTGCCACTTTATGATAGCCACTGCCTTAACAAAGTGTGAACAAAGACTTAATTCATAATGAACAAATTATATATATATATATATAAAATTCAGATTCAGTAATTACTAATAATACTAATTACTAGTAATTACTGCATTAGTAAAGTAATGACTAAGCCTGAATCATTCTTCATAAACTATTTGTTCACCTTGTTTATGCTTTACTAAGGCAGGAATAAATGTTGTTATTATAGCGTGTTTATAGTAACTACTACATATATCGTTACTTATTACTACTACTACTACTACTACTACTACTACTACTACTACTACCACCACTAGAGCTATTACTAGTTGCTTATAATGCTTCCCTCTCTCTGCTGCTGCTCCTATATTGCGACTTCAGGAATATGTATTACTAATGTTATTACAACTGCTACTATACTATATATGTTGTATAGTTGTTGTTACTAATTTATTATTATTTATTATCTATACTGCCATATCAACATTACAATAACATGTATCAGGGGCGGGACAAGATCTCCTGCCACAAGGTCTTGCAAAAAAAATAAAGATTGTGTGCACATGAGGAGAATGATCTTTGAAATGAGATGGTTTTTTGTGTTAATTTCATTTTTTTGATGCATTTACATTCGGCGTTGACCACAGAAAAGGTTAAATTGTGCTACAATAGCAGTCAAAATATAGAATACAAATGATTGAAAATGTGTGCTCTAAATTTTGAGCTGAACATTGCACATTTATTTATTGGAAATCAAGTCTTGTCTTATTCTTGTGAATAAGTGAACAAGTCTCGTCTCGTTTTGTGGGGATTGTGTCTCTAATCCCAGTCCTAAAATGTATTCACCTTTTTTATCTGTGCAGTAAAAGAATCTCATTGTAGTGCATGTAAAAACCAGACACGGTTCATGCACAGCTCAGCTGTAAACACCCTGTCAAACTCTGAATACCCATGATGGACTGGGTCAGTTAACATTTGGTTAAGTAACAGAAGAGCAGCAGAGGAGGAAGAAGATGAAAACAAGACGCTTTCTTAAAATATCAGCCTTTTCACCCACACAAACATGGCGACTGTCAGTAAATTCTCATTTGCATTGTTCTACCGTCACACTTCACATGTTTGGAGAAACTGAAAGAGAAAGCCAAATGAATACAGCAATATTGTGGAATAGTGAAAGAAATAGTGGTGCATTGTGGGATAAAATGGGGGGAGATTGGACTGACAATGATTTAAAGTAGCATTACTATTGTTTTTTTATTTTAGATTACTTATCATTTTAGTGCAGGCGCAGCACACATGCAAAGATCCAAGTGTTGTGAGTTCGAATCCCGACTTCAACTATTTACTGCATGTCCTCCATTCTTTCATCCTCATTTCTCTATCATCTGTCCAGTCCAATAAAGCCTACAAGCAAAAAATTCAAAAAAAAATATCTTAAAAAGACTCATTGTTCTCCTTCATACACATTTGACTCATCGAAAGTCCCTGCCTTAGAGATTCACTATGAAACTTTTATGATGGAGGCCCTTCCACCAGCTTGTCTCCATGGAGATGATGTTTTTTCCCCCTGGAATGTTCCTGTTATTTAGCTCCATGGAGACATGCATGGGACTGTAAACAAGCAAATATGATATAGTCTGGCATATGTATAAATGTGTACATTTTCAAATTCTGGTTAAAAGTGAAAGTGTAATGCAGATCTAAAATTAGGTTTAAAAGAAGGGACAAATTAACAACAGTGCTTGTTGACCTATGCTTACTAATTTGTCGACACATTGTTGACTAAATCTAATCAAATACATCTAGTCACCATTTAACATCTCTACCCACAAGCTTCTACTGTAAAACACATATTGTCTTTTCAGCTTAATTGTGTCTATGTCCTCCTAATAGCAAGCTGCATGTGATGGTTCTGTCTTCACTGTGGGGCGGTGTGAGGAGACTAGGCCACGGTTACAGCTGCCGACTGGGCCTTTTCCCCATAGATTCTATCTTTAATTAGTGAGGGAACATCCAGGCTTCTCCAAACTCAGCCTTCTTATTAGACAACCCTTAGCAAAACAATAACCCTTCCTCTTCATTCCCCTTGCTTCCAATCGATGATGGCGAAATACAGAAATATCCAATGTTGTATTGTGGTATTAGCTTATTTGGGGCATTGTAAGAGAACGCAAGACAGACCTATATTTGCGTTGGTGATTGTGGCAGGTGAGTCCAGCCATGTATGAGATGTGATTTGCTCAGTAATCCCATTTCCATCAGCTGCACAGGCACAGATGTCCATTTTTAATGTACTCAATACCTAGTAGTTTAGCCTTTCATATACAGTATCCACTTTATTTGATTGCTTTTATCTGACCTTGTTCTATGCGTTCCGCTGTTATCAACATCTACACAACCAGTCACGTGCCTTTTATCTTCATTTTGTGGTTATTAGCCACACCTTACCTTTTTATGGTTTGGCACCCTTCCCCCCTAAGCCATTGTCACGCATCTATCTTTATATGGTGCGGTGCCAAACCCCTCCCAACCACCAAATCGGCAAACTATACGGTCCTCTGCAGCATAATGGTGGTTGGTTCGATGCAGGGATTGTAGTAGGGGGTGGGGGTGGTCCTGCCTTACCGCCTGATTTAATGAGCTCCGGTGGGGATTGGACAGAAGTCATCAAAAGATACATGTTGCTGGATCGGCAGCTCTGTTGTTAAGCAGATGTGGTAAGAGATACTTTCGTCATTGTAGGTGTACAATAATCTGTGAATTATAAGGTACACTTGGTTGACCAGAAAGGGAAATTTGCCCTCTACATTTGACCCATCCTTCAGGGCTGCTGGGACAATCTGTCAAGAGACATAATGATTTTGATCATCACACATTTTATTACGGATAAATGGAAATACATTTTTTTATACAAAATTAAGTAAAATAGTTTCTATAGTATAAACCCATTTACAAAACCCATTTAGCATAATAACAGATACAATGAAATACAAGTTCTGGACATAAATTGCAAGTGATACATTTGAGTTTAGTCAGTCTGAGTACCGTAATTATTTACTGCTCACCAGTGGTACAGGTTGTTCTGGTACAGATACACTCAGACAAGTCTCTGGTGATATTCACCAAAATAACAGGGGGCAGTAAAGTTCAGCACTATGTCAACAGCTCCCTAGCATAATAGACTGTTAGCGCATAATTACAGTGGAATTGGTCACATCTGAGAGACCAATGCAGACTACAGCACTAGCACTGGTATTCTTCTCCTAATGACTACCTCATTATAGCATGCAGACATTTGCCGAACAATAGGATACATCGGAGAATACAGAGATTGGAATCTTCTACTGTCATGGTTGAGGAAAACATTGAAAGTACATTATAGGGACAAAAGAAAGAGCCTCAAGTTCACACACAAACATGTGTCAGGCAATGTCTTTTAAATGTTTTAAAAGATCATGTGTCAGTTTTTTTGCGGAGATTGTGTATTTTTGCAATATATAGCAGTCAGCCATCAGCGATCAACAAATACATTGCACTTTCTCAAAGATGTTCAACTTTTAAATGGGTGGATCTATTGCTCCTGTGGACTATTTTCCCTCCGATGGTTTGATTACTACTAGCATATAGTCTGGTGCTCTGGAGCATGAACACACAACTTATCCATGCAAATGTATTTGTGTTATTGCACAGACATTTGCCAATCATTTGAGTTGTAGTAGGAATGCACAAAATAAGTCTATTTGATGTAGTTTCAAAGACAAATTTCCCCTCTGCCGGACAATAAGTATTTAGTTATGTTGTTTGTTTGTTTGTTTGTTTGTTTGTTTGTTTGCTAAAAAGATGTGATGACTATTCTTAATCTATCAAGTCTATATGGTAATTATTTACTACCTATCAGTATCAGTTAAGTGTGTTTACCATGATGATAGCATGACCTGTAGGAGTTTTAATGTTGTTTGCTAACACTGTAGTCAAGCATTAGGGATCTAGAAAGAACAGCTAGAAAAAAAACATGGCGGTCAAACACAGACAGACAATGCTAATGCTTATTCAGACACAATCACATTACATAGGTGGTGAGTGGGCCTCTTTGAGATCAGATTTACAGTATAGCTGGCACAAGGGTGGAAACAGTGCCTCAGGCGGACGGCCAGTGGCTATGTCTCTGGCCGTGGTCCTGAAACGTATTTAAAGCAATACAGCAAGCTTACTTACAATATAACTCCCTATTGCTATCCGGGATTTCAAACGCAAACACAGATCAGATTTACAAGTACCTACATGCAGATTTGAACTCAATCCTGGGGCAGTAAATTATGTCACTGTAGATTGGACTATATGTTACAAACCATGTTGTAACATATGGAAATTGGACTCCTTCACCTTGTTGCTATGTCAGAGATTTGTATATAATACATTTGGTCAAATACTTCAGTTGATAAATGGAGTTCTGTTGTAAAAGCATCAGCTGGGAAAACGACATTGGACCTTTTTCATAGTCTTACTGGATCTTCTATCTTTTGTTGTCCCGTAGTTGAACTGTGGGTTACACTAGAGTTGGAATCCAGCAGATTTGCATGATAGTCTCTGTATCACTATCTGTCACCATTTATCCACACAAACTTTCCTGGGATAGAGAAAGAAGAGGCGTCCGGTGACAAAGCTTGTCTTTGTTCCGTTGGTGGAATTTATCTCTTGCTTCCTATGCACGGCACAACCTGAAGTGTTTGCAGAGTGTTTCATTTGGGGGTGGGCCCTTTTCCACTGTTCCTAGGCAGCAGGGATGTGTGAGTGCGATTCTTCCCAGTGCATGGCAAGTGAGTGCTGAGGCCCTCGGAGGCTCAGATATATCCGGAGCCTGGCCTGGATCCAGTTTGTCTTTACCGCGGAGCATATTGTGATGCTCCAGTCATGAGAACGGGCAGTGGGCCCCACAGCAGAGCAGTGGGAAACTGGTTTGCTCATTTACATCTTGCTCAAGGCTGTGGTGAACCTAGCATCAAGCTGCTCTCCTCATGCGCTAAAATGATCATTGGCTAATTCATGCTTTTTGTGAAAAATGTCTCAACTATCATTTTTTTCACATCAGTCTTTATTATTCAGTGCTTAGCTTGCTATCAGTATTTGATCAGGTATTTATAGATCCTTTTACAAAATACACCACCTGTTTGAACTCTTGAGAAGTTATGATATATGGCCGAATGGGGATTTTATTGCCTTCAGATACTTATTTTTGTAATTGATTTGTTTTGTTTCTAAATTTCTTTGCCTTGTTCAGTTGATCTACAAGTTTCATAGTGTAAATGAAGGTAAAAGCATATAATGGTGTCCGTCCATTTACTACTTGAACATCTTTAAAGAAGGTTTAGTGTGGCGCTGAGCTTCCTCTTCATCCCCTTCTTCTTCTTCTTCTCTAAGAGGCTAACTGTTGCTACGACAACCTGTAGAGCTCTGTGCTGCATTGCGGCCGCCCTCAATACCACCGCTCCGGGAACCTCCTCGCACTGGGAAAGCGGCATAAAATTGGGATAATCGCTGTCGATTATGGGGCACAAAGGGCTGCCGCTTGTGAAAGATTCATTCATCCTGGAAAAAGGGTTCGCTGGTGGAGGCGGGAGGGGTCTTTTGGGGGCCCTCTGCTCTCCCACGGTGGGCACAGGCATGACATCAGTGGCCTGAAAGGACTGGCATTCTGGACACTGTCTCTCTCTCTCCCCCATCCCTGCTCACTATAGCCATCCCATACCCACAGCCAGGACCCCGTTCACCCCTCCCCTGGGCCTTTTAACCATGCCAGTTTGGATGTGGCGCTTGGCCGGCTGAACAGGGGCCACTGCCACTGTTTACGTGTGGAACAAAGCAGCTCTGAAGAAGCGATAGGAAGCAGAGAACTTCACATGGAGCCAGCCAAGAGGAGGGACAGCAGCCTTAGTGCCTTCCCTCTGAGGGTCCTCTTTTGGCTCTGGGGGACCACTCTGACCCCAGTACCCCTTCTCCTCTCATCCCCCTGCTGTAACCCCTTCTTGACCAAATCAAACTTTTCTCTTAAAAAGACCCTTTTGAGTGATGTGACAGAGATTTAGCGTGAGTGATTTCTCATGACACCACCTCTGCGGGCCAATGTGGCATTCCTCTGGCTTTTGTTGTCGTTGGTCATTTGTGTGCGGGAGGAAATAGCTTTCCAACACATTTGCCTAATTGGAATAATGTGATGTAGCGGAATGAGATGTGGAGTCCCATGCTGCTGGGAGACTTGGGGCGAAATTGACGTGATATCATCATGACATGAATCACAGGCCATTTGGGTTTGATGCAGTCTCTACCTATAGTATTATTCAGGATTTAGAGTTACGTAACCTCTGTCCTCATATTACACGTGTCATTTCGGATCGTATTAGCTTACTACAAAGGCAGGAGGAACTAGTTCGAATTTATTTCTGCCAAGGGATTATGTTTCCTGTATCCGACCCAGAAAAGTTTCTACCACTGTAAAATGATGCCAAGCATGCAATGTGTTCATAAAATTTACCACCTGCTTTCACTTCAGATCTCGCCACCAAATTTGTATGGCGTTGACCAATAGAACAAATGCTTGATTATTTGGAGTGCTTGAGTTCATAGTTTCTGTGTTAATCAAGTCTATACCATATCTTCTATCATCTTTTTTTGCTTATGTTGTCATATTTTTGAACATTAAATTCCCAGCTCAATTCCAGTGACTTATTTTGCCTCATCAGTGACATATTATGAACCGCACCAAGGCTCCAGTTCGCAATAGATCTGCTCTCAGCCCTCTATTCTATGCAAACCTGTCCCATAAAGCTCCACTGTAGAACCATTAACAGCATCATTCTCATCCCTGGACGAACCCGACCTTCTCCAATAGGATTACACACCACTGTTGAGGGGATTGACAATATGGCTGTACAATGCACTCCCCCTCCCACCTCTGAATGTATTTCTTTATTTGAAGGATTGCTGGACGTCTGATGGTCAAGGGGTGGGGGCAGAGGAAGCAGGGGAGGGGGGGGTGGGGGGGTGGATCCAAGGCCAAGGCAATTCAGTTTGTTGCGGTTGTGACTTGCTGGACTGGCGTGGCTTGCACTGCTGCGGATACTTGGAAAGTATTGGATTGTTGGCATTCTTTGGATTCAGGATTTATGGGATTGGGACCGTATCTGCTGACATCTGCCATTTCTTCACCAATATTTTGAATGGAGTAATTGTGTTTCTGCGATTCATTCCTATAATACCAAAGGCTGGTGCTGAGAGTGGTTCATGTATATTGCACTTACCTCTTCTCCACCAGAAATGAAGTAAGTACAATGTAGATGTGCATAATGTGTAGCACGGTGCAATGTGAAATTACAGTTTAGTTTGAATTTGTTTATCACAATACAGATATTTCAACCACAAAGGCAGCAGAAATGTTTGTTTTTCACTGAAAGTAAAAATCACTTTCAGTTTTCAAAATGAAATCATTGCAGTAGCAGGTTTGTTAATTCTGCATGCATTAGTGAATTTTAGTTTGTTTCCCATGGGTGCAATGTACAATACATACAATAGGATTATTACATTTGAATAATGTAAGTCTCTCTGTTCAGAATTTCAAATTATTTATTTTACTTTCACTTTAGTTTAACTTTAATTATTTTTTGTTTTTATTCCAAGTTTTGTATTTATTCATTTATCTTTATATATGTATGTATGTATATCTATATCTATATCTATATCAATATCTATCTATATATATATATATATATATATATATATATTTTCCCCTCTCCATCTTTAGAAGATGTTTAAACCCGATTATTTTTCCACCCCTCCACCTCTCCATTTATCTCTGCCTGGGAGAGACACTTTCTAATGAGAAGATCATGACAGGATAATATCCAACCTGCGTCACGTCCACTGTCTGCTCCATCTTCCTCCTGCGCTAAAAATAATGAGACATAGCTTAAAATTAATTAACACCACCATCACTCTTAAAGGACATGGGACTACATTGTAAAGTGAAAAACAATGTCTATAGCTCATATTTAGCACATGATCCCAATGCAATGGAATGGTCTGTTTTTCACACTTCACGTTGAAATTAATAAGGGAACGCTTGGCTGTTTGCCTGGAAGCTGACCAGGTGGTCTTCCTCCTACAGCCACGCCAAATGGGGGTGCGTGTGTTTGAGTTCGCTCATGTGGAATTATTAGTGTCTATTCAAAAGAACATAAAACAACATAAAACACCCTGTATTGCTGAGGAGGCTCTGTCACCCCAGTCTTTTGATTGTTACTGCTTGTGACAGAACTGTGATTAATAACTGTAGTGGCTTGACATCATCATGGACTCTAGGGGGAGTGTCGAGGGACAAAAAAGCCTCAAACTTCAAAAGCCTCCAGGAGGTGAACTTGAGGGGTGAGGTCAAAGTTCACTCTGGCATTATCTTGAGTGCCTTTTATTCTCCATTTGCACCCCACTGTTCTTTTCTGGCAAATGAATAGCTTAGCAGTACATAAATTTGACTCAATTGGCAATAGAAAGTTGTCAAATTCTGTTAGATAATTTGATATATTGTAGTAACTTGTTGATGAGTTGTTTCATAAATTGTCTATAGAACACCTGCATGGTTGCGTTGTCAATACGTTGCATGGCCCAGCTGGTTCCCTCTGCCCCCCCCCTGCCCGATAACAATCTAATTTACACCTCCAAATGACATTCTGCGTTCTTCTCAAGAGGAAGTGCGATCACGTTTAATTAATTAGGCAGCTTGACTGAGCTTCCCTTTAAGTGCATTTCAATTCACTTGTGTGTCAGGCGTATAAATACAACACAATGCAAGAATTATAAGCAGGAACAATGGCCAATCATTTCATTTCTTTAGGCAAAGAACATTTTTCTTTTTGCTACAAGTGTGTGATTTTCTGTGGTATACAGTATGTATTATTAGTCGCATGATGTTGATAAGAAAAATATCAAAATCTATGTCAGTATTAAACTGCTACTATTTTACATTACAATTTATTTTGTTGGCTTTGAGGTTTTCTTTTTGGTGGATGTCAATTTTTTTGATCACTTGTCTCTTTCTCATATAAGAATGTTTTTGTTTTTTTATTAAAGTTGATGCAATTACAGTAGAATGTTGTTGTCTTGAACTCCAACTTCAATTCACAAATATTTGAAGACATGAAGTAAAATGGCAATTCATTCTCATTCATTCTCATTCGCTTAAATTACAAAGGACTCTTTATGCATGTGATTCCTGAAGTACTTGTACGTAAGGTGTCTTCCTGAAGGCGCATGTATTGTCTGTAAACTGACTTGGGAAAGATGCTGTTCTCTCAGAGGACTGTGTTCATTTTTCCATTCACCATCTTGTTGTCAGCCTCCATCTGTTGGCGGCCAGAGTTAGCACAGACAGTGAGAGGCTGTCTGACAGCCCACACAAATACTTGACAGATTTTAAACTCATCTTTTCTTTTTACGATCGTCTTTCATCTCAATCTATTTGCATTCTTGCAACGCAAAAATATTACAGTATATTATTATTATCATACAAAAAAAAACATGAAAACTCAAAACTACTCAAAACACTAATATTGGATTTTTAAAAAAATAATTTATCAAACACAAAGAAAATGTTTCACCTGAAAAAGCTTTTGAACCCTCAAAATGAGGTGGAATGACTCTTGTCCTTTCTCTTTTCCAGTGCCAACAGTATGCCTAAACAAGTAGAGGTGAGGATGCACGAGAGCCACCTGGAGCCCATCGAGGCCAGGCCCCGGTCTAAATGTGCTGAAGTATGTTCCAAGTTGACCAAGAACCTTTTGCTCACACTCACAGTGCTCGGTAAGTACCCTCACTACATCAACCAAGATAAACGTATTGTTAGCTTGTTGCTTTGTGGCTGAATTATCCAGTTGTCCAAAAAGCATTGGGCCTCATTCATGAAGCATTCTTATGCACAAATTTGTACTTTGTTATTGACATTTGTTCTTAACTAAACATGTTCTTCTGGAAGAACAAATCATACATATAGTCAAGAGCTCTTACACACAAAGTCTGCTGTTCCAGTTCCTACATGATTGTTGGTAATATATATATATACAAATTAGTTTATATTAAAATTATATAGAATGCAAATGTCTCCCTTGTAAAAGAGGTTTCAATCTCAGTGGGTTTCTTACCTGGTGAAACAAAGGTTAATAAATAAATAAAAGTTGTGATCAGGCATGATATAGAGCATAAGTAAATAATAGACTTCTCAGCCGTCCCAGCCTGTCTATCCCAGCCGCAGTGCCAATGTATGGGCCACTGTTATAAACCTCCACATGAAAACACACCCCTGTCAACCCCCCATGACCAGAGGCTCTTGTTTCCATGCGCCCCCCATTTAAATGAATGCTTGCTCCTCAATGGATGATGGCTTTTACAGTATGATGCATTATTCATTCAATCCTATGTAGCCAAAGTTGCCCTGGGACATTTGATAGAAAAATTGGCTCCTCTGACCACCACCAATAATACATGATAGAATTCACAACCAGAAGGAGTTCGAAGCGTTTCTCTCAAGAACACAGAAGTTACTAAACAGTGTTGGGAATTGGAACCATAATCTCTCTGATTCATGGGAAACTATCTCCAACTGAAAGTAACAAAAAAAATATCCTTTTCAATTTACACATTTGGACGGATTATGTTTTTTGTTAATGACTGGCTTTGACCTAGAGACAACATTTGGACATACAGTGTAGGTGATACAGCGTTTACAGTAGTATGTTCTCTGAGTCCCTGTAAAAGAAAATTAGCTCAAATAACCTGGTAAAGTTTATGCCCATGGTTCTATGAGGGCTATGCTTCTTCAATGACCAGAAGAAAAGGCTGGACATTGAATTTTACATCTGACAGCATTGTCTATAAATGGACAGTGCATTCAGGCAGATTTAACCTACGGTCTACTCTACAACATCTTATCTGCAAATATACTGTCAAATCCAGTCCGTCTAACTGCTTGCTTGCATCTATAATTGTGAATATAGCTCTCTCCAATTGGCAGTTTGAACCACTGCAATCAATGATCTTCTGTCACTCGGAAAATCGGGGCTTGAATTGCAAATGAACTAAAAAGAGGCTTGGGAAAGTCTAAATTGCATCCTGGGATATTGCTTGGAGACTTGTGAAGAGTTCAAGCCCCGGAGGACAATTTAGATGTTGGGCTGACTGTTGGTTGTAAACCATATTTAGCAGGCCGTGGTATTTGGCCATAACTAGTGGAAGCAAAGGAAGTTCAACCATCAGGGGGGACAGAATTGAGTTTGATCTGGCATTTTTTTGGCAACGTTATAGAGACTGACCATTGGGAGTTAGTAAAAAGGGTTGAATCACACAGAGGGAAGTCAATACTTCCTTTGGAGATTCTGAAGGAGGGATCTATGTAATGTCATACATTTCAGACATAGAAGAAATGGGACAAAAAGGGCTTCAGAAAGGTACAAAGTGTGCCCTTGATCACATCTGAAATTACAAGCTGTTCCCAAAGATACACAAGCCGCCTCCTCCTTGTTGCTTCAAAAGATCAGATCTTAATCCTTTTATCCTTTCATCTTCCCAACACTCCTACATAGTGCAACAGACAGTTTCTCAATAACTCTAAGGGTTGAGATTCAGAGAAATCATTTTTCACAACCCCGGTATAATTGTGAGGGGGGGGGGAAGCTATCCATAGAATTCAGAGTGATGGAAAAATAGCCAATAACAATTCAACAAAATAATGTCTGTCATAATGTCTGTCAAACGATTAAAAGTACTCAAAATGACAGCAATAAGATATAGTGAACAGTACAATACAGTGAACAGTCTGCCTTATTAGTGGGGTGGAAGGTTATATATTTATATCTATATATGTGTTAAAAAATGTGCTAATTGTACACCATCTCTCTTCCATATCATAGGTGTGATTATGGGAGCTGTATCAGGGATGTTGCTTCGAGTCGCTTCCCCTATCCACCCGGACATCGTCATGGTGATTGCGTTTCCCGGTGACATTCTCATGAGGATGCTGAAGATGTTGATCCTGCCCCTTATCATTTCTAGTTTAATCACAGGTATTCTTTTTTAATTACACCTCAACTTTTTCAGGACAAAAACGTGCATGTTCAAATTTCCAGTGCAATTCCTAATGCCATTAGAATTTATGGAATATACAACCAATTATACAAATTATTATTATTTTATTTTTCATTTTAAGAAAGGTGTAGTTTGAAAAAATATGAGGTGATGATGAATTGGATGGCAACTCATATTTTGACAAAGCTAATCTTAATTAACTAAACTTATCTGTAATTTCACTATCTAAACCAATCCCAAAAGTCAATGCGCTTCGATTTCTTCAATAACAGAAACATCACTGTGTAATTGCAGGTCTGGCTGGTCTGGATGCCAAATCTAGTGGTCGCCTTGGCACAAGAGCTATGGTCTACTACATGTCCACTACTATCATTGCTGCGGTCCTGGGTGTCATCCTGGTGCTAGTGATCCACCCTGGTGACCCCAAACTCAAGGAGAACCTGGGGGAGGGCACAATAAACGATGACGTGTCAAGCTTGGACGCTGGCTTCGA
This sequence comes from Eucyclogobius newberryi, assembly GCF_026437365.1. NCBI lineage: Eukaryota > Metazoa > Chordata > Actinopteri > Gobiiformes > Gobiidae > Eucyclogobius > Eucyclogobius newberryi. The sequence goes on from NW_027316389.1 coordinate 11,919,593, forward strand.
TCTCATCAGAAACCTGTTCCCAGAGAATCTTGTTCAAGCTTGTTTCCAACAGGTATGTGCAAAGAGTGATTGATGCGAAACTTTTGGCAAGAACATTTCCCATGCACATGTTGAAGAAGACATGTTATTTTGGCTTTGTTCTGGTAGTAAGTGATTATGTAGTACTGACCTAGAGCGTTACTTTACTAAAACAATACAGAATTGCTCAGACCTGCAGGAACTACTCACAGCAAGCTAACAAGTTAAAATGTTTCATTCATATCTTTGACTTAATTTCTCACAGATCCAAACAGTCACCACGAAGATAAAAATTGAGCCAGAGATACTCAATGTCACCTCAGTGGACGGACTGGTGGCAAATGTCACCAAAGAACCCCAGTTCTTAATCAAAAAGTCTCTGCAGTTCAAGAGCGGAATGAACGTCCTAGGTACCTACTACTCATTCTCAGATAGCATTTTTTGGCAAACACAACTGTTCCAGATGTGAGCTTGCCAATTTTCTCAATAGTAAAACCGATCATGCTTGGCTTGGCTTTGCTCATTCCACACAAATGTCACTAATTTCATTTTATGTCACAGGGCTGATTGGTTTCTTTATTGCATTTGGCATCTGCATGGGCAAGATGGGCGAGAGGGCCAGACTCATGCTTGAGTTCTTCAACATCCTCAATGAGATTGTGATGAAAATTGTCATCATGATCATGTGGTTAGTATCACAAAGCTGAATCTCATTGACGCCATTTCGAATACTCATTCAAGAAGAAATAACTGTAGGTTATTTCGATATTAAACTCATGAGTAAAATAGTGATTGTTGCAATATTAAATGTGCAAACAATGGATACAGTGATAAAATATGAAAGAAACAAGCAAATTTCAGAATGATAACAATATGTCGTACTTGTTTTGACAAGTTGATTTTGAATATTGGTTTTACCATAACTTTAATTTACACATCACCTGGGAATTCTTTCTCGTTTTGATCCTAGACTGTCTGTAATGTGATGTAGCAACATTCATTTGACTACTTCTTATGCCAGGTACTCTCCCTTCGGTATTGCCTGCCTGATCTGTGGTAAGATCATCTCCATTAAAGACCTGGAGGTGGTGGCCAAACAGCTTGGCATGTATATGGTCACTGTCATCATTGGGCTCATCATCCATGGAGTCATCTTCCTGCCAAGCATCTACTTCGCTATTGTCAGGAAAAACCCCTTCACCTTTTTCCTGGGAATTTTCCAAGCCTGGATCACCGCTCTGGGCACAGCTTCCAGGTCAGCACTGGGATGATATCCATCTAATGGCTATGGGCATATTTAGAAGCTATGACTTACATTTCTGTTTCTGACTGTAGTGCTGGTACGCTACCTGTGACCTTCCGCTGCCTGGAGGAGAACCTGGGCATCGATAAGAGAGTTACCCGTTTTGTGCTGCCTGTGGGTGCTACCATAAACATGGACGGCACTGCTCTTTATGAAGCTGTGGCGGCCATCTTCATTGCCCAGATGAATGGAATTCATCTGGACCCTGGTCAGATTATAACTGTCAGGTAAAATTGAACTCAGGTTGTTCAATAGGTTGTTGTGTTCACATACTTGATAATGAGGGCATGGATATAGTATTATTGAAAGAAATGTCCAAACTACTTGAACCTTATCTTTATTTGTCAAGAACAGACAACAAACTTGCCATATTTATCTCATGGTTTATGGCTCATGTCCTTTCAATTGACAGCTATCATGTCTTTGGTATTGAATAATGGCACTTCTTTCTGAGTCTATAGAGCTCTGGACTGAATGCCAAAAAGCAACAACTATTCACCAAATCAGCCATATTTTTCAGAAGCGGTGCAAAAATGTCCTTTGCCTACGTTAACCAAAACAAAGTGAAAAAGTAAACACTGTGTGGCGGATCAGCACGATCGGGTCACTACTGATAAACATATTCATCAGTCTATAATGTTTATGAATTCAAGCTAGATTTTGAAGGCTGTTTAGCATCTTAAAATCTCTATTGTTTAACTTTAGGGTAAATGAGATTTTGATGATGCGTGTCGACACAGCTCTATTGGGAAAAAAGAAGACAGACAAAGTTTCAGCTTTCCACTCTGTTGGTAATATCCATAGCAACAACATTGCGTTCTTTCAGCTCTAGGTGCAAGAACAAACTTGTTATGAAGTATGAATTGGCCTTAAGAGCTCCCTCCACTGCTCTTGAGCCTTAAGAGCCATCCAAAATCAATGTCTATGACTGCGGTCTACAGCTGTTTGAATGGTCAAGTGGTCACTTTCAGCTGAAGCATGGGGGTGTGATTAAGTGTAATGACTATTCAAAATGTGACCAGGTGCTTGTGTATCTCTTCAGTCTGACAGCTACATTGGCCAGTGTGGGAGCGGCCAGTATCCCCAGTGCCGGTCTGGTGACTATGCTGCTGATCCTAACCGCTGTGGGGCTGCCAACTCAGGACATCAGTCTCCTCGTGGCCGTCGACTGGCTGCTGTAAGTGCGACCATTAACCCCGCACTTTCATAACCCTGGTATTTTCAATCAGGAGCAACAAACAAGCTAGGGATGTTAAAGGCAACAAGATAAATTCACTCTTCCTTACTATTGTAAATTTCCAAACTTCTAGGGATCGGTTCAGGACTTCTGTGAACGTGGTGGGGGATTCCTACGGCGCAGGCATCGTGTACCACTTGTCCAAGGCTGAGCTGGACGAACTGGATGCACATGCGGCCAAATCGGATGACATCGAGATGATGACAAAAACCCAGTCCTACTACGATGATATGAAGAACCATCATGAAAACAATTCCAACCAGTGCGTCTTAACCGCTACCACTAGCACAACTGCACAATCTTCTTCCGCTAACAATTCTGTCGTAGTAGATGAATGCAAGGTACAATTAACTCTTTCAGGCATAGAGACTTCAATGTAACACCTATTTTTCTGAGGCATGCTCACTGTGCACTTTTGCTTCATGGTTTTTGCATGAAAACATTTGGCTGTGTCCGTCTTTCTTTCTTTCAGAGATATGAAAAACAGTACAGCAACTGATGCATGTATGTACTTTATTTGGATGGAATTGTAACTTTTGTGTCGAATTAGTGTTAATAAGGTAATAAGGTAAAGCGTGAACCTAAATTGATAGCTATTAGGAAGAATTTAGCTTCAAAAGCTTATGCTAAGCCAATCTCATCAATGTATCCCGTTGGGAATTGGCTTGTGGTAAAAAGGCAAAGCGAGTTAATCCCCTTCATGACAGTTAGGAATTATTTAGCAGCGCTGTTTCTATTCAACTCAAGTATGCCACAATGAAAACAAAGACACTAGTGATTGTCATCACTATTGAAGATTAAGATGGTGTATTAAGCATGAAGAAAATAGTGTAAAAGCTCATTGGCAGCTCATACATGCACGGAAACACTGTGCTTTCTGTCTGTCCTTTGGTGTTTCCACACCAGCTAAATATGCACATTGTGTGAACTCACTTGTGAAATAGAAAGCTGTGAAATACAGTAACTCATAATATAAAGACATAATGCTCTTTGAATTCTTAGAATGTATTCTGGACTATACAGGCTTGAGTGGTTAAAAGACACGGGCCCCTCGCTCACATCCCAGTAGAAATGTCTAATGATGAGCCTTTTCATTTATTAAAGGGTGAAAGGTGTCTCCTAGCAACGACGGCCAACCTGTCACCCTTGTGAGCCACACACAGGAAAAAAAGTTATATCCTCCCTTCTTCCTACGATTTATTAATGGATGGTATTTCCATATAAATGCGACACAAAGGCTTGCTATTCCCATTCCCAGCATGACTAATGACCTTTTCTGTTTTGCTTGTAAATAGAACATTTCTAACCCCTGCTTGCAAAGTAGACTCAAATTAATCCATGGTTAACACAAAATTGTTCTATGTTTTATAAATTGTGTTTTTGTATTTTGTGGATTCATCTTTTTGTATCGTCTGCATTTTGTGCATTTATCTCAATCACTGTCCATAAGCAGCCATTTAAATTGTAATGTGTCTGTAGACTAAATTGAATATACCTAAGATGATTTATTTTAGAGGCTGGCGTGGCCAAACTAAAAAAGAATGTAATGAAACCTCTATGCTTTATTATTAGTTAACACTTTTTCAACATATAGATATCAGATTAAATTCTACATCTTAAAAAGAGATAATTCAGAGTTTGGCCACTACTAAATGCAATATTTGATTTAAATATTCAACAGTTTGAAATAAATAAATCAAATAAATAAGCAATCTTTAGCATAGAAAACAGGGACAGTGCTAAGATTGACTAACTGTCTTGACGTTGGAGCGTGTAGTGTTTTCTTGCCTTGGTTGCAATGCTTAGTTGTGGATGCTAACTTCTTGCAGGTAACCTCAGCCACAAACGGCTCTGCTGCGGAGTGTACGATCGTCGAGGAGGAACCATGGAAACAGGAATAATGGCAGCACAGAAAACCCCTGCTCCTGCTGGGCCCCACGACTTTTCATAACTGGTGAAAAAATATGAGTGAATGAAACAAGTCACGAGAACAGAACTACTACTAATTATTTTATTATTTTTGTATGTAGCAATGTTTACTTCATTTTGTATTAGTCCCTTTAAAGGATTTTTTGTAACTGTCTTTCTGACTGATGATACTAACTGCTACAAGAGGTTACCTGTTAGAGCACAAATATGTTATGTTTAGCAAATACTTGCACAGCAGACTTCCAGGTTAGAGGGAAAGGACAAGATAAGCTACACCCAGCAATACATTCCACTTTGGCATGTGCACGAAGGGAGAGGGGCTGTGAGCATGTCACACTATAAAGATATGATTCATTTTTCATGGCAGATGATAAGTGGGAGGCAAAGGATTAATCATGGCAAGTTGTTACAGATTGTCCATCAAAATGTGCCACTGCTTCCAGCTTCTAACACCTTACTGCATGATTAACTGCCATAATAATGTTGTTTACACTAATGATTGCTACTGATAATTAATAGGAAGCACAACAGAAAGAAAAGTACATTAAAAAGTACAGCACAAACTGTGGCATGGAGCCCATTCATGTTTAATGATTTGTTTTATTTTTTCCAAAAGGAACAATATATTTTGTGGTATGCTAAAAATATTAGCAAGGGCATGAGCTTGGCTAATTGGATTGTAAGGACCAAACACAGGAAGAAAATCCATGAGCATTACAGAAATTAAGGCGGTCCTGTCCATTAGAATTCCAGCATTGGACTGAATCAAAATATGCCTCAAAAATCAAGGAAAATACCTTCCCAAAAGCAAAGCACACATTAAATTCCTAAATGAAAAATCAAAGCCAATTAAAAAGGAAGTCCTTGTTTTACACTTGTTAGCACAACACAGAGCACAAATCCATGAGCTTATGTTAGCTCACTGACAGATTCACCCTAACGCGCAACAAGCTTCTCATGATAAGCCTTCACATTCCCAGCAGGAGAGACTCGAGCGTCTATATGTTTACTCCAAAACAGTGTAATCCTCTAGTGTTTACTGGCTCAGTTGAACAAAAATGCCTATAAGAGCACATGTAATTGAGACTATGATGAGAACAGTTTACAGGGAAAATGTGACATGTGCCAAATCACTGGCCGAAAACTTATCACACATTCCAACGGTTGATCGACCAACTTTTGTATCAAAAGCATGCAAGGAACAATGACTGAAGAGCACCCAAACGAACAGCACAGAACAAATTGCAAATGTGTTCAGCCAAAACACAAGCAGCACATTGACTCAAGGGCCCAATGCTATGAAGCTAGCAACGTAAGTTATCTGAAGCTGGTTAGCTTTGTGTGCTGTCGGAAATGCAGAGTAAAGGACCAGTGATGAGAACAGAAAATAGGTATTGTATTTGCATCCATAATCATGAAGATCCATTCAATCTCACAATTCTGTTTGTGTTGAAACTGATTGAATCCATAACATCTCAAGTTTGAATTAGATCTACCTCTATAGAAAGTGAACCAGCTTCAAGATACTGAAAGCCAAGTGTTAATCCTAACGTTACCTCACTAGCTCCTTAGCTTTGTAGAGCAGGCCCAGAACTTAAGACTGTTTGACCAACCCTATATGCTGCAGTTTTGTGCCCATTTTAACAATCTATCCGGGCACAGACTTTGCCAGAATGTTGCCGACTGTCTATCAGGTAATGCTCCTCATCACTCTCTGCAAACACACTGGACTACTGCTGTTATTGCTTTTAAACCTGTGTGAGTGAATGATAGTGCATGGTGTTCTCTCTGGTCTATATATATTTTTTTCTTCTTTTAGCCGACGACAACCTTGCCTAGAATTGATTGGTAATTCCAGTAACTCTAGGCGACTTTCCTACATAAATACAGTGAGTAAAGTATTCTGTAGCCTTTTTTAAATGATGCTTTGTTACATCTAAAGCACACATTCAAATGTCACTCAGATGACCAGTATGACCAGTATGATGTATGCTGCAGAGCACAGAAATGTAATCATCTCACTAAGAAGGCTGGCCCCAGTGTCACAAATGGGGTTTGTGTGTTAGACCAGGATTTTGTTCAAATAAGGTCTTTGAAGCATGAATACAATTTATTTTTTGCACCATTATCTTAAAAGCATGATATTTGAAGTGCCTCCCTGCACTTTGTGTATATATTGTAGGTACCTTTTTCTCTTTTTTGCTTTTTGGTTTCTTTTGGGAGCTGGTGAAATGGCGTAAAGTATAGTTTCACTGCTGTGACATTTAAATGTAATCCTCTAGAGAAGATTCATCTCCAGTAAGTCCTGAGTAAAGCTAGATTAGATGCAATGTATAGAGGAAAGTGTGTAATACAATGCTTATTTTTTATTATTTGGTAGCTGTTAACTAGTCGTTTTACTTACCTGTCACACATCGATATATAAATATATACTTTTTGTATCTAATGTAAGCGTTTTGAATGTTTGTTCCATGAGGATATAATCAGTGTGCATTCATTTTCATTGTACATACATAAATATATAATTGTTCTGTTCAGTGGCGTTGCAGAGTATACTGGAGTGAAGCAAACCATGTTTGCATGATGCTTTTGTCTGAACATGTGAAGAATGAGGGAGGTTTAGAAAAAGGGAGGTTCAAGGTTTAAGGAGGTAACCTGGCTTAGTAAGAAACCATTTCATTCACAATTTAGATTTCCTCAGGTGATTCATCTGATCATCTCGTCACCAACAAGCGCTGGCTTTAGTCTCAGTCAGCATTGTGCATTCACACCATTGATGCTTTGTCAGACACTGTGTTCCATAATATCCTACTGCTTTCCTCCTCTTGCCTTTGACACAGTAGAAATATGTACACAGCCTGGAGCTAAACGCTAACGCTTCAATGAAGTTGAAGAGGGAGGTAGTTTCTCCTCAGACCAGGCGAAGGCAGCCCCCCGTGGCTCTTCGACGCCTCTTTGTAAAGCTGGAGTTGTCATTTTGATGTTGAAGTGGAGCGTATGTTTTCGGGTGAAAAAAAACAAAAAAAGACAAATCCTTTCCTCTGTCTATGTTATACATGAATCTGTTTCTACATATCAAAATGTGTTGTACCTTTGGTGTACATATATACAAATAAAACTAATAAATGTCAATTCATAACTAACTCTTGGCTTTTTGCTCGATTGTCTTGATTCATTTTTTCTATCACAATACACACAAATATATACAAAAGTTATGGACATACCCAGTAACTGACTCCCATATATATATCACAGACTATGATGATTATTATTGCTATTATTAGGCCCGAGCGCCACAAGCTGGCGAGAGGCCTATTAATCTCGTAAGGCCGTGCGAAGCACGGCTGCGAAAGTGCGCACGTAGTGCGCACGAAATCGAGCGCGAAGCGCTCGCCCACTTCCAAACACTCACTAACGCACTCCTTCACTCATGCACGCCCCGTGCATACTAATTAGTAGTAGGAAAATGGAACATTACCGTTGTAAACGGGCGAAGCCCGTGCAAAAGTGCGCACTAAACGAGCACCTTACATTGGGATGACGACCGCTTCGCGGTCGTCATCCCCATATAAAGCACTCATTTGCGCTAAGTACCTCACGAATACGTTCCCCATCTCTTGCATGTTCCGTGCATATAAGCATGTAATGCAAAAATTTAACATTATTACTGTATAGAGGGCCAAAAACACAAAGTGGGCGGAGCCCACTCAAAATTAACGAAAGTACCCGTCAGTGACCAGGGACCCACACCATGAGGTAGGAAAGCGCGAGCGTTTTCCGAAAATGTATAGTTTATGATATTTGAAAAATGGGAAACATTGTTTTCGCATCGGAATATTATTCTTTCTTTCTTTCTTTCTTTCTTTCTTTCTTCTTCTTCTCGGGACCAACCCCCCTATTTTTCACCCAGTGAACATTGACGAAAAGTCACAAAAATTTGCACACCTCTAAAAATCGTGCCTCTCTACATTCTGGCTATTTCCCTTTTCTAAAATAAAAAAAATTGGCGCGTCAGCGCCACCAAATGTACCAAAAATGCATTGAGAGATGGGAAATGACCCAAAAAAAATCTGATCGTAGAATCATGAAATTTGGCGCAGAGGTAGATGGTGACAAGAGAAGTAAAAAATATTATTACGGCAACGCCGTCCCCCGAACCAAATGTCGGCCATATTGCTTCAAAAATGGCTAAACATGACTTCGGAGTCTTTCCAAACGTCGTACTTTTACGAACTCCTCCCAGGGCGTTGGCCCTAAAAAGCTGAAATTTGGTGAAAATGCTACTGAGGAGTGGGACATCAAAAGTTATCCAAATTACATTGATACCTCTCACGGTCTCTGTGCGGCGAAGCCGCAAACTGTAACTAAAATTTCAGAAATCTCCCATATTTAAAATTTCTGCCGTTTGCGCAGATAAAGTCCGAATTGCGTCAAATTAGAATCAGTTGTTAAACTCTTTGCCCTAAACCTACTTGAAGTGAAACAAATTCATTTGGCGCCACAGCGCCCCCTACAGATTTTATATGGAGGTTAAATGTTTAGTTTTGCGAAATTATATGAAATTTGACACACAACTCAATTTTAGCATCCCCATCAAAAAAGTCAATGAGACCCATGTCATAATTGTTATGGCGTTGCCGTAACGATGACCGAAACCTCCCATGTTATTCCAATGGGGCCAGAACATGTTTACACTTTAGACTTTCACAAACTCCTCCCAGGGCGTCAGCCCTATTAACCTGAAATTTGGTGAGACTCATCTTCAGGACCATCAAAAGTTATCCACATTTTCATTCAAAGAGTCACGGTGTCTGTGCGGCAAAGCCGCACATTTTGCCAAGAATTCAAAATAAAATTGCTTTTTGATGGTAAAACAAAGGGGAGAACATGTGACAGCGTCACAGATTCAGCAGTAGGCGTGATAAAAGGACAATTGGGGCGCGTTAGCGCCCCCTCCTCTTGCGGCGTGGCGGCGGTGTGGCGGCGGCGTGGCGAGGGCCGATCATTGCCGCTTGCGGCTATATTTATTATTATTATTATTATTCATGGTGACCTGTGGTGTTGGTCACTGTAGCTGCAGTTTGCTGTTCATTGTACTTGTGCATCCATGATTAAATAACTGAGTTGTCAACTGTACTGCACAAAGAGATACACAGTGTTTATGGGCCATATGAACAGCATTTTAACACCAAGTCATTTATCAATCAAGCTTTTGATTTCATATTACACACAAACAGGCATATGAGACAGTGGAAGCTTTCTAATCTCACTTCAATAGAGTTGGATGCTGTGGCTGCAGTATTTTAATCCAGCAAATCCAAAAACCGGGTGAAGCACATGATGCCCATTGGCACTAAAGAATGGGTCAAATGTGGAGAAAGTCAATTTACATGGTGAGTTAAAATCTGACAATAATCAGATAACCCAATAATTAGATCTCATATTCGGTGTTTACAGGAAAAATTAATCTGATAACAAACAATCCCTGGTGATGTGTAAGTTAATCAATTGATTTTCAGAGTAACTGCTTTATTAAGACAACATTTTCTTCTTTATTTGCCCATTTTTGTGTGCATAATGTCCATGTCAAAGCCTGCACAAATGTGAACAATCAGAAATACATCAGATTACTCAAATCAACTGTAACTGTTCACATGACATTTACATTTACAACTCCAGAAATCAGATAATGATCCAATTGCTGGTGTGCATGGACACACTCTTCCTATGGCTGGGCAGATGCTCAACCTCACACCTAAATCTTACTTATGATATATCAAGTCTAGATTTGGGATCTGACACATTTAATAAGACGAATGGGCCAATAGTTGTGGGAATTCATCCAGTCGAAGAAGGCGGATCGACTGAAGTCTCGGTTAAATATTGCATGGAAGAGTGCCATTTTTTATCTTTCAAAATGGCTGCCTTTGTGCTCGACATACTCTTGCATCACAGACCGAGCGCCATGGTAACCCCGCTCCTGCCGATGTGTACCCAGTGCATCCATTCAAAAGCCCCTCTCTCTTACCAAAACCCACAGCATTCACACCACTGTCCGCCCTTTGTCCCCCAATGATCCACGACCCGACAATGTCCATTACACGTTTATTTCATTGGAATCTTTACAAACCTTTTTTCTTTTTTTTTCAGTGACAAATCCTTATTAATGACCTATAAAAGCTGCCCACGCTAAAACATCTGCTACTTCTCTTAGGTTCAATTGCAAAAGCTTAACAAACTATGGAATATTTTGTATGACACAATGTATGGCAAATTCCGTGGGGATGTTTTGCGTGTGTGGAAGTGATTGGCACAGAGTCGGGCGTGCGAGTATACAAGCGTCTTTCATTGAGAGGGAGAGAGTCCGCGGGGTGGGAGCACACACAGACAGGATCAGTCTTTTGAAGCGGCCCTTGGACATTGGTCTATGTACAGCACAGGGGCCCCTCATCATCATTGGGGCCAGTTACTTGTATTCAAAGCCAAGCCGCGGTCACTCACTGCTTTAGAAACATCTTAAAGGGAAAGTCCAGTGTTGTGGGAGACAAAAACAAAGCTGTCAGTAATAAGCTATCGGTTTGGAGGAGCAGAGAGGACACGACTTAAAGGTGTACGATGTAACTTTTCTGGTGGAGGGTTTGTGCTTTGCTGAGAATGTTCCACCATTATGGTACTGAACTTGATTATCTCCATGGTGACAAGCCACGATACATGTCAGATTAGTGATAAGGCAAATCGCTCACAGTAATAATGCTGTTTTTCAGGTATATTTTTAAGATATAATTAATGCCATAAGGAGGAACTTGTTATGCAAAGTAATGACATTGCCATGGAGACGAGAAGGTGGTGGTAGAACCTCCATCAGAAAAGTTACACAGTGCACCTTTAATGACCCATCAATATGTTTCAACATCTGGTTTGATATAATTGATTTCTCCAGTACCCTTTCAAAATATTTGTCTGTTACATTTTATTCTTATTATTCTTATCATTAGGAGATGTATAAGGAGATGTTTTGATGGTCTAATGACAAAAATACTATTTCACAAAAGCTTGGTAGCATTTTTGTCATATACATTTGATTATATAGTTTCAGACACAGATTTGGCAACTTGCAAACAAAAGAGATAACTTTTTTAACATTGCATTTAGAGGATTTGACTTGCATCGTGGAAAACTCTTCATGAACAGATTTATTCAGTTTTAAAATGATTGTTGTGTCATCGCGTCTGCACCTCCAGGCCCGATAGTCTTTGACCACTGCATTGAATACGTTACATACATATTCTTATATTACCTATCACTTTCAAAATAAAAGACTCGCTCATTTACATAATACAATTTGATTAGGCAACAATAAAATCAAGCTAACATGCTTTCTTTGACTTTGTACAGACAGATTGTACTACCTTGATCACCGTAGGATCACAGTGGGGAACCTAGCTATCCTTTGTTATAAATAAAACAACATTATCATGCCATGAACTGGACTTAAAAGGTGCTTCGGTTGCACAGTTTTCAATGCGATATAAACATGATTGCTATTCACTTGAACTAATTTGGAAACCAACCTCCACTGCTATTTCTAATTAAATAAGTTTACACATTCCTTTGTTTGAAAGGGATTCTCTACCAAACAAAAGCACAGCTGGCGGTTATTGCTAAGGCATTTTCTCATTTACATTTCACTTTATATACAAAATGGGAAAATGGGATCAGAAAACGACATAAATTATATATAGAGAGTTCAAATCCACAGGTCAAGTCAGGGCATACAAAGCTACAAAAAGGCAAAAAAAAGGACACTGAATGAGTTGTTAAAAAACAGACGTTTTGTCTCATATTAGATTTTTTTTAAAGGGCACTATGCAAGTTCATAGGTGGAGGTATTGAAGACTTCTATTCTCCAAGTTGTTGTTTTGCCTGGACTGTTCCATTACATTTCTCCACTTAATTTCCATGGAGAAAAGCAGGTGACTCCATCAAATAGTTTATTTCCTGGCAATAAAAAGTCCTGTAATTGATGAAATACATAATATTCATCATACTGTGTGGAACATTCCAGGTAAAGCGACAACATTTTCATGAACCGCGCAGGCGACTGACCCTCCATCAGAAAACGTACAGTGCACCTTTAAGTAACCCTCTGAATTTTGCACCATTCCTTTTAATCACCATGATAATAATTACACAAAAATAACACACTACACATTCATAGCACATTCCTCTACAGATGCATCCAAAGTAATCCAGCAATGCATGACGCTTTTTTTTCACTCAATTGGCAGTCCCATAGCGAGGCTTTTGGAACAATTTACACACTCCGGCTCGTCATTCACCCATTCAGTGCTGACAAACCGAACGCCACCCTCACGACATATTGGACCCTGCTGTTGGACATTTCTTTCAGGCGGTTTGGTCTTTGTCTGGAGATTCCTCTAGCGTGATGACGGTAAACTCCTCCGTGTTGCCGTTCTCCTGGATCTTCTCCTTGTTCATCAGCGTGACCATTTCCTGCTCTCGCTCCTGGGCGTGCGAGCTGGAGGCGGACATGGCCGCCTCGTTGCCCTCGCCGACGTCTTTTGAGGTGATCATGAGCGTCTGCTGTTTGCCGCACAAGCTGAGGGGCAGAACAAAAAAATGGTGGAAGATGTCATTGATGCTGTTGATTTTGATTTTTTGATTTTTTTTATTTTTGTTGCTGTGTCTTTGAGTAAAAATATTCAAGAAGACATATGCTAGATACAGTTGGCAACGCGTCGTATTAGAGGGTGTAACTGAGTTGTAACTGAGTTTTAATGTAGGTTGTTGACATGAAATTACCTTGGGAAAATTCAACAAATATCTCTGTAGATAATTTAAAAAAATACCTGCTACTGCCAATAGCATTCGTGGATAACTAGATAAATTAGAGCTGGGTATAATATCATATTTTGGACATGGACATTTTCAATTGCAATATTCATCTAAAACAACTTAATAAAAGACTCCTGGAGTGAAAACTGCGGTGCCGATTTCCAACAGCCCCTTTACATAATATGCCATCATAAACTGCATCACAATAAAGTGCTGTCACACACAGTTTTAGGAAATAAATCGGTGCACAGAATTAGCACAGAGCAGAGGGAAAACTGTAGGGAAAAACAGGATATTTGGAGCATCGGTGTCTTGAATGCAGGAGAATAAAGATGACTCAAACATGCATAAATCACTCTAAATCCAACTTGGGAAATGAGAAGGAGAAACAATAATATGGTCTTACATTATGCAACATCAGCACAATATGCCTACTTTAATACTGGAATAAAAACGACTACATTTGTCGGTGCATTATTCATACCCTTTTCAGTTAAGCTTGGGGGTTGCAAGTGGCTTTGTAGCGCGACTGTCAGACACGTCTATTATCCCACATTACACTACAATACATCATCCTTTCAAAATGTCAGCTGTAGCCACTTTCGCTCCTTCCAACAATAAAATGTCAACCAACCAATTTTGTCATCTAAGCCCAGGATTTATTTGTTATGGCCTCTAGAGGAAAGTAAAAAAAAAAACAAAAAAACAATGCCCTAGAGTAGTATTTACGGTACATAACAAAGAAACATGACAGCCCAGTCAGTCCTTACGCGTTCCTTTTGGCCACCACTGCACACACCAGAAGAATGGCCGCTACCGCCACGAGCACACCGACTATGACCAGCCAGTCTGCAGGAGAGGTCACAGCAGATTTATGACTACAACACGCGTAGGAGGATATTGTTTATTTTCATACGTCACATAGAGTACTTACTGGATGGACCTCCGTTCTCCTGCGAGTCACGTTTGGGTCCATCGTCCAATACTGAGCGGCCTTTACCAGGAGGAGGGGGAACCACTGAAACATAATTAAATAGCTCAAATTGAGTCTTTTATACATAAAATGCCCTCATCACAACATGTGTTACAATTGCCATAAAAGACAGTGTTTCCATGTCCCTAAAAAAAACGTTTATTTTCCAAACTGTCCTTTTATTTGATGATTTTTATGTACTGTGCATATTTTTTATTGGCCTAACATTGCTCGCAGAAGCAGGTCAATATCTCTTGTGTTCTAGTGAATAATAAAGAGCCTTCAATTCTAAAATGTGTGCCACCCTGACTGACACAAGGGGGCGTCTTCAGTCCTCACAAAACCTGTTGCTTCTCTGTCTGTGTTGGAACGAGTCACATGTTTGAATTAGGTACAGCTTTTCGTTATGGCTAAGCACATTTACAAGCTTTATACATACATACATATATACATTCCAAACACGGGCAACAGTGTGGCAACAATGAAAGTATTTTAAAGTATATGGCTATTATTTTTCTATAATTTGTTGAAGAAATGTAGATGTAAGACATTTGAATTACTATACATTTATTTCATGCATTTATATTTGTCATATTTGTATTTGGGTGACTATGTACATCTTATTTGAGTACCAACAACAACAACTACAAATATGTACTCATTTGAATTAAACTTTGGCTTCATCTGGCAAAACATGTATATTAATAGTACTTGTTTACTCAAATTCTTCATTGGCTTCTCTTGTCTTATAAATTTACAATGTTATATACGATTTTGTCCTCCTTTGGGTTAGTCCTTGCTTTCAAACTATTTCAGTCATGGTTTAGTCATACTTTAGACCTTTTTTAACCCTAGTTTAAACATGGTAAAGCTCTGTTGTAGACCTGGTGTTACTCGGAGTAAACGTTACATTGTTGGTAGATAGGTCGGTAGATAGATACTTAAGATAGATAAAAGATATATTTAGATAGTTATTCATCTTTTTCAGGAAATCATCTTGCAGCCTGCCCTGCGACGAGTGTACACTGTCCAGGGTGTACCCCGCCTAAGGCCCGAAGTCACTGGGATAGGCTCCAGTCACCCGCGACCCCGAAAGGGAACAAGCGGTAGAAAATGGATGGATGGATCTTTTGCAGCCTTTGTGTTTTGCAAATTTGGACCATACAACATCTTATAGCCCTCGTGTCTGTGTGTTTGGCCTCGACATCTGCTTTACATTTCTCATGAGTGTGTTTACTAAATGCACATCTTACTCTCAGTCGTATCCCCTTTGACCTCTGATTGCGATTCGTCCTCATCGCGACCGCCCAGACCGGGCAGTAGCTCCTCCCTTTCCTCCACATGGGCCGTGGTGAAGGTCTCGCCCGCGTCCTCCGCAGCCGTGGGCAGCATTCCAGAGCCTGTTTCCGAGTTGAGGGTGACGTTCTCCTTTGGGATCACTTCGGTAGATTCTGGATGAACCGTTGTGTGTAAGTCGTATAAGTCCATATCCCCCAGAGCCACGGTTGGATCTGTAACTTTGTCCATTTGGGCTGCGGTTGTGCTCTCATAGTCACTTTCCTCTGAAGCTGGCGTTTCATTGTCTGGAACAGTTGATAATTCTCCTGTGTGGGAAGAGAATAACACTTCATAATAACGACTTTCATTATATAATTCGTTAAAAGTACAGGATTTTCATTGTTTAAAAGTCTTAGTCATATAATTAGAGAAATAATGAGGTGTTACAAAAGTGATTTTAATTGCTATTCAAATACGAATTAAGGCAAGATTGTGTACTTTACTCGTATAAATGTAAGGGAAAAAATGCATTACATATTTTTCATCTTTTAAATAAGGCATTTTACTTATCAACATTACTAAAATGTTACGTATTTGGTTCATATAGATTGAAATTGAAAATGTTAATACCATATTGCTTGGTTTAAATTGTCTGCTTTCTATTGTTAACATATTAGATGAAAATAAATCATATGTTTTGTATATCTTAATTTAACATTTGAGCAAAATATATCTAAAAATAAAGGTTAAAATTGCATAAAAATTTAAATTTGATCAAATTTTTTGGAGTTAAAACCTGGCTACTCTTAGATATGAACAAATGTCACCTCTAAATCTACTGGTAAGTTGATTAAACTAAGTAATAAAATATATTTAGGTGCAGATAGGACTATATTGTTGTTTCCAGGTGAAAGTTTATAAGTCAAGAGAGAAAACTGACAAAAGAAATAAAGAAATACATGAGTTTTGCCTGTAGTGGCTCACCTGAATATGTATTATAATAATGTGTTGATGCAGATTACAAACCTGGTTCACTGGGACTTTCAGATCGGGAAAAGGCTTGTGAACAGTCCTTTTCTAGGCCAGCTGCAGTGAAACACAATGTAAGTCATGAGGCCAAACTCACATTTGAGTTCAATACATCTGATGCAAATGTTACCTGTTGCATTGAAGCAGTAGGCGTCGAAGGGCTGATCAGCGGTTACGTGTGAGTTTAATATGAATCCTGTTTGGTTCTTGGCACAGTTTCCATGAGCCACGTGTCTGAGGATGGCCACTGTCTCATTCAGCATCCAACCATTTCTGAACAAACAGACATATTTCATATTTCATTATTCCTTCATAAACATGATACACTTGGGTAACTTGGTAATTGGTTCACGCAAGCATTTGAGTGGAAGGTGGCTGGAAATATGGACTTAGATCTCTAATTTAGGAAGATATAAGCTATTGAAAGCATTTATAATATGATAGTGACATATTTACATTTTACGGACTGCTTATTTCTGTTCAAGTCTATTTTATTCTTCAACATATTTAATTGTGCATGGCCTTAATTTAGCATTGTCTGCTGTATATTGTTTGTTTTACTATTAATATAATTATTCATTTTTCACACTTTACCGCCAAACCACATTTCGTTCACTGACAATGGTAATAATATTTCTGATACTGATTTACAATTTGTTTATGCATTTTCTTGAATAAATTTGACCAAACATGGAACACGTTATGTTACTAAATAAAAAAGTTTTTATTCTTATCAGGTCACAGATGTTTTCCACAGTTCCACTTTGACCTGTACAAAGTTTATTCCTCTAATCCCAGACCTGGTTAAATAAAGGTTAATAAAAATAAAAAATAAAATAGTGTGTCTAGTAGTAGGTATCTTGTTGCCTGAAGTTGTAGAATTCATGTTCAATTACGTGTAAAACTAATTTCACATCATCTAGAGAGGTTAAAAAACATCCACCCTATTACGTCTTTGTCGTTACCTGCATGTTTGCATTTTTCTTTTGAAGGCCTCGTGCACTTCTTCCGGAGAGGCCATTTCAGCTCCGAGCTGCTCACAAGCCTCCTTCGCCCTCTCATAGTTGAGCGAGTGGCGGCTCTCCCCCTCGATCAGAAAGACCCCCGCAATACTGCAACCGCGAGAGTTCACTGTGGGACAGGACAACACAAAATCAGCCCTGGACATTCATGTTTCTAACTCTTCGAACTATAAAGCACACGTGTTCGACTCCATCGTTGACGGTTTGAGCAGTTGATTGAGATGGTTGAGCTGACCATCAAAGTTGTAAAGCGTTATTTTAAGATAAGATATTCCTTTGTTGTCCACACATGGGGAAATTCCATTGTTGCAACGCAGGTAGATACAGAGGAAAAGAACAGATAACTTATAGGAAGTTTAAAAAACACTCTCAACTCCTATAGACAAAACCTCCCATTTCCCAACAAGGGATGGAGGGGGAAAATAAATAAAGATAAAAACAAATTAAAAATTAAATACAAAATCAATCAATCAATCAATCAATCAATGTCCTTATAATATATGTATGCTGCAATGTGTTCAGGAATGCTACAGATTAAAGTGGTAACCTTAATCTTTACTAATAAACATACTCAAATTCTATATTCTACATTTGACCCATGCTTACAACGGTACTCAGAGAAATTCAGAGAAACCACCCAGGTTCAGTAGAGCAAATAACTGAGCATATTTAGTCTTTCTTGTGAATAATTGAAAACCCATTAAATCAATTGACATTTTTGTTGTAATTTATAGTAATTTTCTATTTCCTACAGATGTCATAAAGTTGGCAACGGTTGACCAGTTTAAACTGCGTGAAGGATTTTTCTGGTTAAAGTAGAAGCTTATGGCAGCAGAATGTCATTTTCCTCTTCCATGTTTCTCACCACTCCATCTACAGCAAGGACTTTTTGAATTTCACTTTTAACTTCTCACTCAACTTCACTTCTAGCTTTAAATACAGAGCATTCTAGCATCTTGAGTAGACACTTCAAGACTAGAAATGTATTTATCTGAGCAGAAAACTAATACAAAGGTTATTTTATGGAGTTTCCCATTTTGTTCAGTAGGAAAAGTATGGCAGAGCCTAAGGGACAAATGCTGTCTCATGATGCTTCCTCATAAACAAAGCTAACCCATGACATCAATAGTTAAGCCTTTTTTTTTAGACATAATTAAACACAATTTAAAAAGACAGTTTTGTTTGCATTGAAGAGTATACAGCTCCAAACATAGAAAGAGGCATCTACATGTGGTCATTTAGGCTATACTTATATGTGTAGATATATTTTTAAAGAGTTGCTCGATAAGATACTTAGTTGATCCTTTTACGATAAAAGTATAATTAAAGGGCCTTTCTTGCACTATTTTTCTATGTTATAATTGTGTTTCCTCATCCAAAAATACCAAGAGTTTTGTTTCATTCACACATGTTTTCCACACTAATCCCGCTTAGGCTGTGTTCTGTTCTCAAACTGAAAACACCCTGTTCCACCTTGTGATGTCATGAAGTGGTAATACAGGAAGTGCTTCATACACCTCCATTAGAACCATTTGAGTAAATTTCAGCCCTGGAATTGCCTAACTTTATTGTTTTAGCCTCATTGAAACAGATTTACTCTCCTCACTCAACTGAACAAACGGTAAACAATCAATTCGACAACTTGAGGTGAGTAAAGAAGTTTAATTGAGGCTAAAAGTAGCAATCATTTTAAAATACTGGTATATAAAATGACATCACAAGGTGGAACAGAGCCTTTTGAACTTCGGTATGTAAATGTGGACGAACTAATAACGCAGAATTCATCATGGATGTAACTAACATCAGCAAATCACTGCTGACACAGAGACAGACAGACACTTTAAAATGCATTTACTTTGGATAATAACCAATTACATCTGAGACAAATTAGCATGCAGCTTAATCTCAGAAAGACTAGGTGTCATTCAGTCCAAGAATTCAACCGATTAATGCAAGAAAAGAACACTTAACCTTCCATCAAGATGCATCCACAGTGGATTTATTTATGAATTCTAGGTAAAACTTGTCTATATGTAACCTATATTGCAACTGTTTCAGAGCTATTACGAAGTGGCAGCTGTTTTGTTTTAAAAGTCAGTGATAAGCGAGTGTAGTTTCTGATAATTTATGCAGCAACATCTTGAACCTGATAAGCACAAGAGAAGAAGTAAATGTGGTTTTCAAATCCTGCTTTGGTTGAACACACCCTCCTGCATTGAGCTGTCGTCAACCCACTTAAACCACACAGTACACAGCACAACATGCACTCATGATGCTTGTTTACTGCTGTTGCCATGGGAACGTTATATGCAGTGGTGGAAGGAGTTGTCAGTATTGTTACTTAAGTAAAAGTACAGATACAGGAGCAAAAATAAATAAATAAAAAACATTTATAAAATTTAAAAATGTAAAATGATTTCACACCAACTTTCAGAACTGTGACATTTAGTGATAATTGTTCTGATCTTTGAATTTATTTATTTTGTGTTTGTCATTTGTTTGTTCAAAACTGGGGCTTGAAATGAAAAACCTTTAAGCAGGATGTGACCTTTTGAAATAAGTACTTTTTACTTTTCAGTCCAGTTAAAAAGGGAGGGAAGTAAAAGTATATAGTACCCTTTGTAAAAATGTGTAAAAATACCTAAATGTGTAAAGATACCTACAATGTTTACAGAAGTACAGTACACCACTGATTACAGGTTATTGATATTATTAAGTTTGTATTAGTTTATTAAGATCCCCTCCCAATATACCAGTTGCTATTCTTCCTGGGGTCTCCGTATGTAATGTATATTTTTTAAACACCAATAGGAAACAATGGAGTAAATTATTGTTTACACAGCGCTTTTCAAATTAATCTTGTTTTAAAATTGAATGCATTAAGTTGATTTTTAGATATGCTACTTTTACCTGCCTGTATTTGTTTTTTCCCGTAACTCCTTGCACTGGGTGGTACGCTTCTACATACTGCTAATGTGTGCACGGATCGGCATAGAAACAAGTTGCCATGTTTTGTGTATCTGTTTAAGTGTAGACCCACTGCTGCTCCTGACACATGGAGAACAAGGCCTCCCGCAGTCCTGAATCGAGACATACATAGTATGGTCTAACCGGGCCAAATAAAAACAGTATCATAATTGTGTCTGTCCTTATACTCTAATACTGCAAAGTTTTCAGCGGGTTCCGATGAAGAAACCTTGTGACAGACTAGCATGCATAATTTTGAATGACACTTTTTTTTGCAGAAACATATTTTCCCCACATCATGATGGTTGCATCACCTCGTAAATACGTAAATACAGCCTCAATATTTTTACCTTAAATGTGGAAGTTAGGTTTGAGATGATAAAGATTTTGAATACAGATTGCTTGATGACATTTTGGCCTGCTGGTTCTTCAACAATCAAATATTACAGTGCCAAAATAACTTAACAGTGCCATAAAACTAACCTAATCTAAAGTGAACCCATCATTTTTAACAAGCTTTATTTGATATACATTGAGAATACAGCTGCAGGAAGTGAAGCCCAGGGCTGTTGAGTAACCAGTGCGGTTGCCAGTCCTCATCCAGACTTTCTCTTTTCTAACCACTCTTACCCTGGTACCCACACCTTAAGGCTGACACCTGAATGCTTCATGGCCTGTCCCTGAATGCAACACGATGGGTGGGTGAAAAACAGCAGTGGTTGTTCCAAGGCCGAGAGATCAAAGCCCGCCTAGCTCAGCATCAATAAGCACGGCGGAGCGCTGACATGTATCTGAGGCTTCTTCATTAGTATGCACAGGAAACGCCATGTCTTTATACAGCCACGCCAGTGACTCCACAAAAGCGCCCTTTGTCACCTGAATGGAGATGAAACCTAGGAGACTGCTCAGCTCAGCAAGAGCATAAAGGGCTATTACGCAATTCTGCAAAAAAAAAAAAAATTAAATAAAAGGTACACCTGCGCCACATGTTGAAACTTTAGCTATGAGTTTCACATTGGTTTCTGTCGGCTCAAAAGAGGAAATCCACCATTAAAGCAGGTTTAATGCAGAAACACTCCAGATTAAAGACTGCTATTTGCCCCCTGAGGAAAGGTGAGACAGAACTGATTTATCTTGTACAGAAGCACCACCAGAAGCACAATTGGGGACCTGTTTTAGATTTTTTTAAATCTTTATTTTTGGACATATATACTAATGCAGTGCTCCTTATCCTTTTCATTCAAGATTAAACAGAAATGCATCTAGGTTGTTACAACAACCAAAACACATTACCTAACCAAACTCATCAATAGTCTAAAGCAGTGGTTCTCAAACTTTTCACACAAACACCCACTTAAGAAAATATGTGTCCCTCCGAGTTCCACCAAATCTAAACCAGGTCAAGAACAGGCCTGTTCGGGGCGTAAACTATGACTAAGAGGTCTAAAATATGACTAAGAGGTCTAAAATAGGACTACACTGCTGCTTGTCAAGTTTTAAACCAGGACAAACCAAACAGTGAACAAAAATGCTCTTTCAATTGACTGTATCTTCAGCAATATTTGAATTGCAGAAGAATCCGTGTGTCCGTGTACCACAGTTTGAGAACCACTCGTCCAGAATGCGGAGTCAAAGTTGACTTTGGCAAATACAGAAGAAGCCACTTCGAGCCGGATTTTTTCTCTCTCTCTCTCTCTCTCTCTCTCTCTCTCTCTCTCTCTCTCTCTCTCTCTCTCTCTCTCTCTCTCTCTCTCTCTCTCTCTCTCTCTCTCTCTCTCTCTCTCTCTCTCTCTCTCTCTCTCTCTCTCTCTCTCTCTCTCTCTCTCTCTCTCTCTCTCTCTCTCTCTCTCTCTCTCTCTCTCTCTCTCTCTCTCTCTCTCTCTCTCTCTCTCTCTCTCTCTCTCTCTCTCTCTCTCTCTCTCTCTCTCTCTCTCTCTCTGGCAGTTTGAGCTCAGCAACATAACGTGGGTGTTACTTTTAAACCAACTTCCTTTTTGAAAGCTGAACTAAGGTTTGAGTGTAGTTGAGTAATGTTTTCCTGTGTTGGTTTTCTGTCACTGGTTTCAAAAGAATAGTTGGTATATCTTTACTGCATGGCCTGATACAATACATAAGCAAAGGTCGACATAAACAGCACTTTGTCTTGTGAGTAAACACTGACGTTTCAATGTCAGAGGAAGTTTAGGTTTGACATCAGGGTGACTGGCCTTCAACTGCCCCATCTATCTTTACAATACTCAAAATTGTATTAGATTAGTTTATTTACGGGACATTATGTGAGAGAAAGGAACTCATTCGTCATTGATCAGTTAGAACAAAATCAAACTTCTCTCATCTCAAAATTGAAATACATTTTAGCTTCAGTTACTCTTTCTGCAGAAATCTGCAGAAATTTTGCTCAAAAAAGCAGCCATATTATTATGATGTTTTAATCACAGACGGCCGTTTGCAGTAAAAAAAAAAAAAACACTTTGGAAAGACATGTGCAAAAACAAAAAAAAAGACATCAGAAACAACCACACAAACCAACAAAAAATTACAAAAAACAAAAGTACCACTGAAAAGATAGAATGAATAAAACTTGGCTAATCAGCTTTGTGGTAAGTAACAAGCAAAATACCGAATTTGTTTCTGAAACACTATAAACCGGTAAGTTTATAATATTTTGAAGACTTTTATATTTGACATGGTTTTTCTGGACTGAAAACAACTGCATTTATGTGACATTATGCTCCAGAGGTATCCATCCATTGTGTCCACCGCAGGGGCCCTAAGGCCCAAATACACAGTTCTTAAATTGAGTGGGATGGCGATGTCAAAAACTTACTGCATTACTTTGATGATATCAGTCAAATATTTGTAAGTAAAAGGACACATTGTAATGGTGAGCCTCTTGGCAACCATCATTTCTCCAAAATTGAGCTTTTCCTTAGTCAGTCAAAACAAACAAACATTTGATTTTTAATATGTTTAGTAGAATGGCGGTCCAAATTGTTAAAACAATGATATACTTTAGATATTATTCCCCTTGAAAGGTCCGATTTATAAGCTTTAATACATATTTTAGTCAGAGGGCTGTTATGGCCATTGCTTTGTTTAATTTCTTTGTTAAAATAACTCTCTAATTTGTAAATATCAATATAATTCCAAATATATAAGTCAAAGGATTCTTTCAACATTTCAGAGCTTTTCATTTAGTTTTCTTTTTCAATCTGGTAGAAAACATGTATGGCTTTTGTTATCCTGTACCTTGATCATAAATTAAAAAAAAATATTTGTTTGGATTGTATGTTTTGATCAGCTCTTTCAGGTCGTAAGCTCAGGGATTCTCAATTTCCTCCTCTTGACCCTCAACCGTTTATAATCTGCCAGTAAGACCGGTACAGGAATCTCCAACACATTACACTCAATCATTTTCAATTGACTTCATATTCTGGGTCACACCAGTACAGCAACGCTCTGATTTGAGCTGAAACAACGTAATTTTTCAAACAAGGAAAATCCCCCCCAAAAATTTTTATTTTTCTAAATCCCTATGACAAAAAATATTGAGAAATTGACTGGGCGAGACTGTGGAGCTCCATAGCATCAAGACGGAGGATAAAACCTTTAAAAAAATTGACCCATAGTATCTCAACACTTTTCACTTTACAGCGCTAACGTGTGTTCAGTCAAAACCACATAACAAATTCTTCCCCAAAACAACATACTGTATTTGTTTTTCACATGCACATGACTAAAAATATTCTCATGCGTTTTTTTTTTTTTTCTACATTAGGAATGCAGGATTATGACCAAACAGAGTGTCCATTGTAAGTGTTCTCATGGCCTCTGACGACTGTAACATCCTTTTACCCATAGCACATCTGCCCTTAAAGAGCTCCCTCATGTGAAGCTGAAGGTGCCGTGTCAGCAGCAGTGTCTCCTAAACAATGCTGGGTCGGGCCGGAGGGACAGGTGGAACAGGAGATCACATGACCACACTCACAACATTACCTGAAGGTCAGAGGAAGGACGGCCTGTGTCGGCCCCTCACTCCAGGATACATTCAAGCTGAAGGCAAAGTAGCAGTAAGAATTGGACAATTAAGTGAATACATGCGTTCGCACATCCGGGAACTTGTGCAGTGGCAACCGAGTCCGCCATTTTGAAAGGGGCACAACAGCACGTCTACTACATACGAAACCCAGGAAATATGAGGCCAACATGCCGAAAACCTGCTTAATCTGTTAGGATCGCTCTGTTGACTGACCAAGAATTGATAGCTTTGTCGTGTACTTTAGTTTTCCGTTATCGTCTAAAGAATCAAAGTATTCGTAGCTCATTATGCCGTAGAAAAGGATGCAGTCGTGTTGGTTTTTATACATCGCGTGCCCCTTTTAAAATGGCTGCTATGGGGAAGTCCCGGCTGTATGACGTCACCGCGAACGCATGTATATTGCAAGCTGAATCCTAGTGTCTGAGTTGAAGGTGCTGAGGTGGTATCTGAGCTAATTTTAAACTATTTGTTGCAGTACACTACCCATCACCTATTGAGCATCTTATGTATTCACTTTTATAAGCACTTTTCACAACTTTTCTGTCTTGCTGAAGCTACTGCTTCATGCTGCTACTAGCATGCTAGCAGCGCACTTCCTGCTTCACAGAGAATATCATGCAGATATAGGCCGTAGATGCAGAGATGCAGATATAGATGCAGAGAGTGCGCAAGTTAGCCAAATTTTTACTCGAATTGCTGCTTTTACGACATATTGGTAATGGGGCAAAACAGACTTAACTTAACCGACAAAAGGCACAAGTAGAAGTAGAATCAACTTTTTGATCTGACTATCATTGCACAATGTTTCCACAGCCAAAGACAAAATCTTGTGTTCAATCACAGGTTTTTAATTCCAAAAATCAAACGTGAAAATATGCATGCTGTTGCCCATCATCTTGTCATGAAAAACAGTGCATAAAATTGAAAATGAAAAGGATTAATACTATGAGAAGACAAGTTATGGGCTTTGATCCGCATCTACTTTAAACCACTATGTGATGTTACGAAATAAATCATTATATTAGAAAATATTGAGGGTTTCTTTATTCACCTATTTAGTTTTTGTGTTTTTTAATCAATAGCGTTAAAATTTGCTCTTTTTGCTAGAAAATCTGCAGTCCCCATCGTCTTTAATCAGTAACATGCAGTAATAAAACACCCAAACCTCTCTATTAACGTGCTAAAATGGCCTAAAATACTACGGGCTAACGGCCTATTGATTTACTCTAATGACTAATCCACTTGTCTGTTCCCCCATTATTTACGTCCAATGATATCATCGGTTTGCCCTCATGTGCACATGAGTGAAAGCTACACTGACGTTCTGGTTTAATCCTCTAACAAAAGTTTGTGCGTTTCACAGTCAGAGCTTAAATCTGTCTGCAACATGTCTACAGTATTTATATATGAGACAAGACATTATTTTAAAATACAGCTATCACATAATATAATACTCAGCTCTTTCTTAACACTTCACAAATGTTTTATCCATACTAATACGTGTGATTTGTATATTTCTACGGTTCTGTATAGCACCACTATAGATTTATACAGTTTAAGTTGTTAGCGACCCAAAGGTTTATGGGTCAATCACCTTTACAAACTTATATTCAGGAGTGTGTAAAACCAACAAACATCCTTTAAGTGAGTACAGTAGTTGTTTATTTATTTTCTTGCCTGTTCTCCAGTGTAAAACAACGAGTAACCTGCCTTGGTGACTTTTTTTAAAAGAGTAACTGCACTATTGACACCACAACTGCTGCAAATGTGTGTGCAGTTTGCTTGATTTTATAGGAGGAGCCGGGACTTGAACACGTGCCTTGGTAGAATGTCAGGTGGCACACGCCCAGTACAGCACAAGCCGTCTTTGTAAAAGCCCGGTGTACGTCCACGAGGGCCTCCCGCTCCCTCACCTTGAAACCGGACTCCCAGGACACACAGGAGGGGTGCAGGCTGCAACAAGGAGCTGAATGTCAGAGCACTGGCAGGATGTATAGTGGTCTGCCTCCACTGGCGTGTACAAGAGTAGGGAAAGGGAATACTGTCCATTCAACGTGTCTCTATATTAAAATCCTACATTTAAACCATTGTATTTTCTTATTTTTTTATTATCTTATTTCATTCCTTCAGGAGAAAGGTCCAGTTTGCTTTGATTTCCCACAATTGCAACTTGCCGCTATAATAAGGCGCCACCCAAACAAGATAAGATAAGCCTTTATTTGTCCCATTCAGATTCCAGTGTTGCAACACAATGTAGGTACAGAAGTGACAGATAACTTTTAAAAAACGCTCTTTGTGAATGTGATGTTGAAGGATGTAAAAGTCTCTCAATGTCATGTTTGGATGTTATAAATGTGAATGATACTTGAGAAACCTTCCAGGAGCAATAAAACATTTAAGAGTTATTATGCTATTGTTACAGTCGTGCTAGAGAGTAAGTCGTAACTGCTAACAAGACTCATAAAACCTTGGTCTGCTATCAGTGCAGTGCTTTTTATGTTTAATAGCTCTCCACAGAGAAAGTGCTTAAATGTGGTTCTCTGAAATTTGATACATTTTTGGCAACTCATTTTCAGTTGTGCTCTTTGGGCCACACAGATAAAGCAATGTGAAACAAGAAACGTTTGAATGGGGCCTTATCATTGTGGCACAGCGCTGGCCTTGTATGCAGACCATATTACTCACCCAATCATTTTTAGAGCTGAATCACTTTTTGAAAATCCTCAATAAAAAACGTTTTTCTTCCTTTTTAAATGACTAGTCTTTCCTTGCTCCTGTCTACTTCACCAACCCAATGCAGCCATTTTTTTTTTTGTTGGTCAAAAGCATTGGATGATCTCTCAATGAAGTCCAATTTCATCATAATATTGCATCAAATAACAAACATTGACCAGCGTTTGTTTGGTCTAATACATTTCCATTTCCAAATTCACATTACTTATAGAGCAAAAAACAAAACCGTTTCCAAGGAGCTGCACAGCGACAGACAACAATAAAAAAAACAACAAAAGGTATACAGTGCTCAGTTTCATCCAAACAGTGAAACCAGTCAAATCAAATACAAGCTAAAGCATATTTTACCCAATTTATCATAATTTTATGGCACAAATTAACCACCCAAATCAAAACACTGAACTCTATTTGTGAGTCAGAAATCACCCCCCCAAAAAACGCAAATATTTTGTATCCCGAGACAGCACAGAAGTCAGTACATTACACCCTTCTCCCCAGCAGACACCAATTACTCCAAGCCATAAACAAGCCCGTCCAAACAGACAGTGGCACAAAGCTCTCCAACTCTTCCGTGCCAAGGACGCCTCCAGGGAGAAACACATGCTCAATCTCTGGGGGGTAGACACTGTATATCCAACCCATCTTTGTCATTAATGATCTCGCTTTCTTTAAATGAAGGTCAAATTCACTCATTCTTATCGCTCTTTAGCACAATGCCTCGAGATAGCCGTTTTTTTCCCTACTCTTTTGGGAACCTGTTTGAGTCAAGTCTGGGAGGAAGAGCATGGAGCATTACACCAGACAACAAAAGAAAATAGAAATCTGCCTGTTTTTGCCACGATAGCCCGCACAATGCCGCTTCCTGCTCTGCTTATGTGGATGAATACGTCTGCCGCGTGCTCCAGAGCATGAAACAGCCAGTGTGTAAGAGACGCTCTACTCCTTTGTGTCTATATGAGCTGTCTGCCAGACGTCTGAGCTGAGAGAGCATGGTATACCGGCATCTGCTCTCTCAGCTCCCCTTTCTCCCTCATTCACTCTCAATCGATACAAATATTCAAGCTTACCTAGTATTTCTGCCAGGGATGAGCCCAGAAATCCAAAAAAGGTGACTCCAAGTATCAGATTCCACATCCTTGCAAAGTATTGAGTCTTGATGGCCGGCTGGAGGGAAGTGTGTGGTAATGGGTGAAAGAAAGACAAGAAAGAACAACCTGTGGGTACTGAGTAACCGTGGCAGTAGCTGCTTTAACTGGCTGTTTTTTTGCTGTTTTTTTTTTTTTATTCAAGGGCTAACTTTACTATCCTCTGCTTCTCTCGCCTTGCAATGGCACAGCGCATGGCAGCTTACAGAAGCGGAGACACACTCACTCACACACACACTCATCCAGAATTGCCACACCCCCACCACCCATAGCCCCACCTCACTCACAACTGTGCTTTTCTCCCTATATGCACTTGAAACATGGATAAGAAGGTGATCTCTCCCTCCACCCTTCCTTCTCTTCCTCTTTTTCAAGTTCCCTGCAGTTACCGAGAGCCCATCTGGTGCCTTTGTTTGATTTTCAATTCATCCTTTTTTTTTTTTTTTTTTTTTTTTTTTTTTGCTTACCCCTTTCCAGCACTTCTCGTTTTGTGTCTGGAGAGCTCGCCTGAGAAGTGTGTCAGCGTGATCCACCGGCACCAATTCACTCAGGTCACATTCATTTCACGCCGACAAGGCTTTGGGTCGGCAGAGAATACAATGATAAAAAGAGTGAAAAGCTTTTTTTGTGATTACACAACGTGGAGGTGCATAACTACAAGCTCTAACCACGTTAATTGTGATACGGTAAATAAAAGAAATCGGGCGGCTTTTTGAAGTTGGAACAAACTAGCGAGGAAGAAGATGGGTTGGAAAAGTAGACGGGACAAATAAGTACTTTTGAAAAGCTGATAAAAAAAAGAGTATTTTCTCTGCCACATCGCAGCAGCAGAACCATCAGCCACTTCAGCCTTCCCATCTTCATCCAGTCACATCTCAAGTATTTCAGTACAGTTGTATTTTTGGTTTCTTGGTCGGCCCTGAAAGTTTTCTTTTACTTCCCTGTCAATACACAAGAGTTAACTAAGGTAACTAAGGTTCTATGAATTCTCTGCCTCCTCATAGGATCGGGATAACTACATTTCGAAACAAAATCAATATAATTTTGCAATATTACATCACCTAATGCCACTTTTAGAAAAATACTCTTTTTTTATCAGCTTTTCAAATGTACTTATTTGACTCTGTGTCACATATCAGGTAAATGGCATCTGCAATACCTTAACGACCATGCTTGTTTTGGAGTCCCACCATGACCGACCTCCAGAGCGTTAGACTCCAGCACCGATCACTCACATGAGTCCCATCCTGGATAAAAGAGCGCTTGTCCCGATGTTTGTCACATGTGATTATGTAACATCCCATATCAACAACAGCGATAACCAACCGGGGAACATGCAACCTGTGTAATCTGGTGACTTCCTTACCCACCATAAAGAACATCCAATGGGTCGGGGATGGTCTGTAAGTGTGTAGTCATGGGAACTGGGTCCAAGTCGACTGACATGACCTGGCCTCACTCTGGAAAAACACTTCACTGTTTTGATGGGGATGAATAACTTTCTAAATTGTACCTTTAAAGCTTTATGTTTGGGGCAAGACGAGAGTCACGGGAGAAATTGAAGTTCAGTCAGTTCAGTTGAAATGCACTCAAGAGCTTCCAAATAGCTTTTGGGTGATTTTATTTTGATCCGTTTGTGTTCTTCTTCCCACTCCTTTTCGAGCTTGAATAAGAAAACCCATTTCTAGAATTTTAGTTTTCTTTTGTATTGGTGACATGTACTTATTTGCTCTCCTTTGTATCCACAGACTTGAAAAGAACACAACCCCAGGAATAAATTATCACATTTTTGTATCAGAAAAATGTGTCAGAGGAATGAATGGTGTTAAAAAGAACCCATATATTATTAGGCCCGAGCGCCACAAGCTGGCGAGAGGCCTATTAATCTCGTAAGGCCGTCCAAAGCACGGCTGCGAAAGTGCGCACGTATTGCGCACGAAATCGAGCGCGAAGCGCTCGCCCACTTCCAAACACTCACTAACGCACTCCTTCACTCACGCACGCCCCGTGCATACTAATTAGTAGTAGGAAAATGGAACTTTACCGTTGTAAATGGGCGAAGCCCGTGCAAAAGTATGCACTAAACGAGCACTTTAAATTGGGATGACGACCGCGAAGCGCTAAGTAGCTCACGAATACGTTCCCCATCTCTTGCATGTTCCGTGCATATAAGCATGTAATGCAAAAATTGAACATTATTACTGTATAGAGGGCCAAAAACAAAAAGTGGGCTGAGCCCACTCAAAATTAACGAAAGTACCCGTCAGTGACCAGGGACCCACACCATGAGGTAGGAAAGCGCGAGCGCTTTCCGAAAATGTATAGTTTATGATATTTGAAAAATGGGAAACATTGTTTTTGCATCGGAATATTATTTAGGCCCGAGCCCCAGCAGGGCGGAGGGCCTATTGCTCCCGCACCGCTGCCGAAGGCAGCGTTGCTACTGTCTGACCAACGGGTACCCCGTCGCCCCTGGCAAGTACAGTGAACTAGCCCATGCCGAAGGCATGGATCATGCATACTTACTCCTGCTATGACAGAAATAGTCATACGCCCATTCACTAATTGTTGACAACAGCAGCGCGAAGCGCTGCATTCCTCCAAAAATATTCCTGGCATTGTCCCGTATGCGAGAATCCATGCCGCAGGCATGGGCCATGCTTGTATCTGCTCAAATCGATGGAAGTCTATGGGGAGTGGGCGGGGCATCCCGACGGAATAGGGAGTGACGAGCGCGTAAGCGCTCGTAATGATGATTCCACCCCATGGCGGCATGGGGAAGGCTTAGAGCTTTCAAACGATGTATAATTTGTTGTTATAGTGGAAACGGCTATATTGTTTTTGCTAAAAATATTATTATTATTTTTTTTTTTGTTCTTCATCTGCCCTTTGATCTCTAATTTGACCCCCTGAACATGCTCAAAAACTCACCAAACTTTGCCCAAAATTCAGAATCGGCGAAAAATTTGATTTTTTCTGGGCCATTTTTTTTTTCGTTAAAAAATGGCGCGACAGCGCCACCGACAAAAGTCAAAATACATTGCGCCTATGGGAGACGCCCCGAGGTCAACTTTGTCGTAGAGCTACGAAATTCGGAACACGCATTCCTCTCGTGAGGACAAAAAAAAAATATTATTGTGGCCACGCCCCCAGACTTACCCTATGCCCGCCATCTTCCTTTGAAAATGAAAACACGCTGAGTTAGCCATTTTGTTCACGTCAAACTTTGACGAACTCCTCCTAGGGCGTTTTGCCCACCAACTTCAAAATCGGCGTACGTCCTCTGGACAAGTGGGGCATCTAAAGTTATCCAATTTTTTGAGATACCTTTTACGGTCTGTGTGCGGCGCAGCCGCAAAGTTGGACAACTTATTTTGGGATATTGCTGATCTAAAAATTGCTCCCATTTGATCAAAACCAGTCCGATTAGGACCAAATTTGAATCAGTTGTTAAACTTTCTAGTTTGGACCAGTTTAGGATGACAAAATTGAAATGGCCGCGATAGCGCCCCCTACAGAGTGACCTTTAAATTAACATTGAAGGTCAAAAATTAGTTTTACCAAAATTATCTAAACTTTACCCAAAATTCTATTTTGGCGTCGCGATCAAAAAAGCCAATCAGACAAATGCCTTAATTTTTACGGCGTAGTCGTAGCGATGACATAAACCTCCCATGTTATCCCTATGGGAAAACCGCTAAATCTCTCGAATATCCACATTTTTATGTTTTACACTTTAACGAAGTCCTCCTAGTGCGTTTTGCCTACCGACCTCAAAATCAGTGCACGTCCTCTAGACAAGTGGGGCATCTAAAGTTATCCAAATTTTAAGGATAGCTTTTACGGTCTCTGTGCGACGGAGCCGCAAACGTTTCCCAGAATTCTGACTATTTGGCCTTCAGAGTGGCCTATAAACAATAGAGTTTTTCCAAATGACATGATATTTTGAACAAAATTCTAATTTGCCATCCTGATCACAAAAGTATGAGAGCCAAAGTCATATTTTGTATGGCGTAACCGTAGCGATGACAGAAACATCCCATGTTATCCTTATGGGAAAATCATAGAATTGCTCAAATCACCACATTTTTACGCTTCACACTTTAACGAACTCCTCCTAGGGCGATTGTCCGATCAAGTTCATATTTGGAGAATATCATCTACACAAGCGGGGCATCAAAACTTATCCATATTTTGATTCTAAGTGCTACGGTCTCTGTGTGGCGGACCCGCAAAAATATGTCAGAAATGGGAAAACAGCGAAATCTCTGAAATGTTCACATTTACGCTTCACACTTTAACAAACTCCTCCGTGGGCAATAGCCCGATCAAGCTTTACTTTGGGAAAAATCATCTACACAAGCGCGGCATCAAAAGTTATCCATATTTATATTCCAAGTGCTACGGTCTCTGTGCGGCGGCGCAGCAAATTTGACTGACACTTGTGTTGATTTGCACTGGATTGGCCATGTCAATTGTGTCGCCGTCTGTCAAGTTCTTTTTTTATTCAACACACAATAAGGGCGCCATCTTTATCAAGTCGAAAGCGCAGAGTCGGAAGGCCGGCGGCCCGCGAGGGCCGTTGGATGCCGCTTGCGGCTTTAATCTTTCTTTCTTTCTTCTTCTTCTTCTCGGGACCAACCCCCCTATGTTTCACCCAGTGAACATTGACAAAAATTTGCACACCTCTAAAAATCGTGCCTCTCTACATTCTGGCTATTTCCTTTTTCTAAAATTAAAAAAATTGGCGCGTCAGCGCCCCCAAATGTACCAAAAATGCATTGAGAGATGGGAAATGACCCAAAAAAAATCTGATCGTAGAATCATGAAATTTGGCGCAGAGGTAGATGGTGACAAGAGAAGTAAAAAATATTATTACGGCAACGCCGTCCACCCAACCAAATGTCGGCCATATTGCTTCAAAAATGGCTAAACATGACTTCGGAGTTCTTCCAAACGTCGTACTTTTACGAACTCCTCCCAGGGCGGTGGCCCTAAAAAGCTGAAATTTGGTGAAAATGCTACTGAGGAGTGGGACATCAAAAGTTATCCAAATTACATTGATACCTGTCACGGTCTCTGTGCGGCGAAGCCGCAAACTGTAGCAAGAATTTCAGAAATCTCCCAAATTTAACATTTCTGCCGTTTGCGCAGATAAAGTCCGAATTGCTTCAAATTAGAATCAGTTGTTAAACTCTTTGCCCTAAACCTACTTGAAGTGAAATAAATTAATTTGGATCCACAGCGCCCCCTACAGATTTTATATGCAGGTTAAATATTTAGTTTTGCGAAATTATATGAAATTTGACACACAACTCAATTTTGGCATCCCCATCAAAAAAGTCAATGAGACCCATGTCATAATTGTTATGGCTTTGCCGTAACGATGACCGAAACCTCCCATGTTATTCAAATGGGGAAATCGCCAGAACATGTTTACACTTTAGACTTTCACGAACCCCTCTTAGGGCGTTAGCCCTATTAACCTGGAATTTGGTGGGACTCATCTTCAGGACCATCAAAAGTTATCCACATTTTTATTCAAAGAGTCACGGTGTCTGTGCGGCAAAGCCGCACATTTTGCCAAGAATTCAAAATAAAATTGATTTTTGATGGTAAAACAAAGGGGAGAAGATGTGACAGCGTCACAGATTCAGCAGTAGATGTAATAAAAGGACAATTGGGGCGCGTTTGCGCCCCCTCCTCTTGCGGCGTGGCGGCGGCGTGGCGAGGGCCGATCATTGCCGCTTGCGGCTATATTTGTTATTATTCTTATCAACCAAGGGATCCCTATGACAACCTCTCGTCGTACATCATGTTTTATAACTAACAGGAACAGTTAAACAATAGTAACCCTGTGTATGTGCCCCTTGACTTCCCTGTGCTCTCTCTCTCCTCGGCTTTATGGAAAATACTATTCAATTCAACGACAGTATACACAAAGTAAATGTGAAATCAAAAGCAGTCGATTTCAGATTCGACACTGGTTTTAAAGGAAGTTGTTGGCAGTTTTGAGCTTGTCATGGCTTCCTGTCATTGCTGTTGTCATGGCGATGTTTGTTCATTTCATTGCAGTGGCAGTGGCAGTGACATGAGCAAGTGAGCGCACAGAGACGCATCAGCATTAGGAGGAGCAAACAAAGTAAAGCAAAGAAAAATAACAACACAACTATGTTTAAAAAAGATGATATGTTTGGAGAAGCTGCAGGGAAAAGCACAAAAAATGAACAATAAACTGCCAAAGATTGAATTTCTCAACACAACAGCTTAATTTATGAAAGAATGTATTGAGATAAAAATGTGTCAGTGTCATGTCAACTACAAACTGTGTGGAAATTCTATGTTTGGTCTTTTGTTTTTGTCTAAATCTTTTTTGTCTATAGGAGTTTTTGCTTATAAGCGTTCTTCTATTAAGAGTGTTTTTTAAACTAAAGTTATCTGTCCTTTTCCTCTGTATCTACCTGTGTTGCAACAATGAAATTTCCCCATGTGTGGACAATAAAGGAATTATCTTATCTTACCTTAAATGCATTTACATATACAGTTATCTAACCCCTGTTTCTATTATATTCTGCATTAATTGTCCACTGTTTTTATTGCTAAACAATCTTGCATCATGCATTCTTACGCCTCTTCACAGAGCAGACCTGTAACTTGGCTTGGTGGCTGCTCTTGCTTGTCTTCACGGAGATAAATACGTTTAATCTCCTGGAACATTTCAAGCGACGCAAATCCATCAACGAGACAAGCACATGGTGGAACTCCTGTCAGAAAAGTTATATAGTTTGGCTTTTTTTTCATATTAAACGGGAAACATGGTCTGAATGACATACAAAGTGGACAGTAAACAAACAGAGAAGACAGATGATATTTAGAGACGTATAGACTTTTCTAGAGAACAATGCATAAACTGAGGAGACCTGCTTTAATGGGTTGCTGGGTCAATGAGTAACTAAGAAGGAATGATGTAAGAATGTAATTTCAACTCGGTCAACACTTCAGCTTGAGGGATTGCTTGTTATCTTTCTCAGTTGGGGTAAATCTGATCCGAAGTGTTAATGTGTCGGGTATTTAATCTTTAAGGGTAAAGGATATAGTGGTGCACCACCCATGGGTGAGGAAGTAGATATCTAAAAAAGGAACTAAGATTAGACGGGCGAATTACATCACACAGAATAAAGGCACATGGTGAACAATCTTATCTTTCAATGGCGATCCAACCTCATGTCAATCAACCGTAAAGATTCAGATAACGATATAGGACTGAAAATATTTTGCAAGTAAAACTATGAAACAGTTATTACGTAAATTATAAAGTCTCTCAATGTCATGTTTCCTTTTTTCTTTTGGCACTGAGAGACTTTACATTGTCAACAGGGGGCGGTCACTAACAATTGTTTCAATGATTTTTATTTTTTATTATTTCTTGTACATTGAGATCAGAATCAGAAAGGGGTTTATTGCCATTGTCAGTGAACAGAATTCAAAAACTAGGAATTTGCTAAATAGACTGAATATATACACAAATGAGATGGACCAAATACATGTTGAAATATGGTGACTCGAGGCTTCTAGATAGAGAATATTTACAATTACAATGATCAAGAATATGACTATGACTATTTTATAGTCGAGTTGGAGGGGTTTTGCAGAATTTTGAGATTTGCAAATGGTCTGGTCTAAAATAATCTAGTGTTAAGTTGGAAAGATGATTTGAAACAGGACGGGGAAGTCCTTCTGGCTACAGTGAAGTGAGGTGGTGTGGACTGGTTGACATCATCCCAGAGCAAATACAGGAGGAAACGGGTGGACCAAAGCGTGAGTGATCCACAGATTAAACATCAGACTGCTGAGTCAGCCATGACGTGGCCAACACCAAACTGTTTCCATGAACACAGTAGGAGATGTGGTGAAGTCTTTGTGGTTAGAACAGAACCACCTCTGCATTCCTAAACATGAACGTCCTTCCGCAATTCACCAGACTGGATCAGAGTGAATATCATTTCATACACTGAGCTGTATGGCACAAAGTAAATGTGTTGATCAATAATCAGTTCAATAAAATAAGTATCAGACTCTTACTGGGAAGAAGGAGCTCAGTCCAAAAGCAAAGTTACAAGCGGTCAAAATGAGTTTCCTCTGCAGGGTGGCTGGGCGCTCCCTTAGAGACAAGGTGAGGAGCTCAGAGTAGAGCCGCTACTTCTCTACATCAAGAGGAGCCAACTGAGGTTGCATCTGTTCCTGATGCCTCCTGGACCCCTCCCTTGGGAGGTGTTCCAGGCATGTCCCCAGGGAAGACCCAGGACATGCTGGAGGGACTATGTCTTTCAGCTGGCCTGGGAACACCCATGATCCTCCAGGAAGAGCTGGAGGAGGTGTATGTGCTTCCTCCAAGACCCAGTCCCGGATAAGATGAAGAAACTTGATGGATATAATTAAATTATTTAAATGTGGGTCTCTTTTAATGGCAATGAATACAGCCATTCATCTGTCAGCAAAAGCATGTGGTGTGGAGAAGAGTTCAGAATTGAAGGTACAGTATAAATTGTAGCAAAATCTGTCCTTTTTATGTTCAAAAGCCACATTTGGTTATTTTTATTAATTAAAAATGCATCACAATTGAGATCAATACATGGAAGTGATTATTTCTTCATATTGTCTAAGCTTACCCTGGATGTTGGCTGTAAATAAATAATCATTCATATTAAAGAGTCGTTGACGTTGTTGCACATGTCTCTCTCACTGATGTGTCCGTGATGGGTGTGAGTGCTTCAAAGGCCTGGCTTTGTACTCCATCAACAGAACCAGAGCTGGGTTTGTGTTTGCCCATTGGAACGACACCGGGTTGTTTCAGACAGTGTCACACAGCACTGCAGAGCCCTCTGGAATGTCCAGTCATCCACAGTTTACAGACATCTTACTATCAGACTGAGCGGCATGAATCAGAACACTGTCATCTCCACATTTTGGAAGTACTGCAAAGCCTTCCAAAGTCCATCTCAGTAGAAACAAGGCACATGGATGTTTAGTGGTGAAGAGCAGCCACATTTAATTCGGTTTGTTACAGGAAAACTGTGGAAATAGAATTGGAGTGGTGGAATAACATTGAATTAGTAGAAAAGCACAAT
The DNA here is from genome assembly GCF_026437365.1 of Eucyclogobius newberryi. Taxonomy (NCBI): domain Eukaryota; kingdom Metazoa; phylum Chordata; class Actinopteri; order Gobiiformes; family Gobiidae; genus Eucyclogobius; species Eucyclogobius newberryi. The sequence goes on from NW_027316389.1 coordinate 11,957,250, forward strand.
GTGAGACTGATATTATACATTGGCCTTGTGTAGCATTTTTGACAATTTACATTTGTCATTCTGAGACTAAACTTACATGTTTGAAACACCTTGAAACAAAATCAAGTTGTTGGCAAGCTGTAGAAAGGCATTTATACATTTTACCTTTATAAGCTAGCGCCAAAGTTGTGCTGGCTTTTCCCACACGCTTTCAACAAGATTGTAGATTGTAGATTAGCAATATCTAAAACTCAAACCGCAAGAGAACAGAAAACAGAAGTTTAGAGCAGAGGAAATCCTGTTAACTGAGCGTGAAAATGCAAACTACATTAGACATTGAGAGAATCGAGAAAGAAAAGGGTCAGTTGTGACACGGGTACATGCCGGTCCTCTGTTGTTAATCACAAGGATGTTTACTCAATTAGATCATGCAGTGGTTCTCAATATGTGGTAGTCTATGCACGTGGCTCATCTGAAGGTCATGTGATCCCCTAAATTAATAATAACTTTTTTAATAATAACTTTTATTTATATAGCGCTTTTCAGTGACCCAAAGACGCTGAACATAATAAAAAAGGGGGGGGTATTTACAGACAGGGGGGACAACACGTACAATACACATTAATATACAGATAAAATGAACAAGACAGAAGAAGTAGAGAGAAAAAGATGGGGATGTAACAGGGGGTAGAAGAGTAGGCAATGGGGTAGAGGAGGCTAGGGGTAGGGGAGGTCATAGGTTTGGGTGAAGAGGTATGTTTTTAGGTGGGATTTGAATGTTGTGAGTGAGGGAGAGTGGCGGACAGGTTGGGGGAGGGAGTTCCAGAGTCGGGGTGCTGTTCGGGAGAATGCTCTGTCGCCAAAAGTTTTGAGTCGGGATGTTGGTGCAGCCAGGGTGAGAGAGGAGGAGGATCGGAGAGCTCGGGTGGGGCGGTGGGGGATGAGGAGGTCAGACAGGTAGGGGGGGGCAAGGTGGTGAAGAGCTTTGAAGGTGAGGAGGAGTATTTTAAAGTTTATGCGCTGCTTGATGGGGAGCCAGTGGAGAGAGCGGAGAACGGGAGTGATGTGATCACGGGACCGGGTGTGGGTGAGGAGGCGGGCAGCGGAGTTTTGGACCATTTGGAGTCTGTGGAGGGAATGGGAGGAGATGCCAGTGAGGAGGGAGTTGCAGTAGTCAAGGCGGGAGGAGATGAAGGCATGGATGAGGGATTCAGCAGCGGGGAGGGTGAGGCAGTGTCGGATTTTGGCGATGCGGCGGAGGTGGAAGTATGAGGTCTTGACGATGTGGCTGACATGGGGAGTGAAGGAGAGGGTGGGGTCCATGATGACACCGAGATTGCGTACCAGGGTAGAGGGGGTGATGGTCGAGGTGTCGATGCTGAGTGAAAAGGGACCAGTTTTATTGAGAGTGGATTTGGTGCCAATGAGGAGGAGCTCTGTTTTGTCACTGTTCAGTTTGAGGAAGTTGAGAGTGAGCCATGATTTTATTGTAGAGATGCAGGTTTCGATGTGGCTGAGGGGAGGGTTTTGGGTGGATTTGGTGGTGAGGTATATCTGGGTGTCGTCAGCGTAGCAGTGAAAGTCCAGGTTGAGTTGGCGGAGGATGTGACCAAGGGGGAAGATGTAGCAGATGAAATTACCTTTCACATTAAAGACTTAGACTTTTATATGTGCTTTGAAGTTTTACAAATGCTGCTACAATTTATTCATTTATTCTTCACACTCTCTTCACAGCTGTCCTGGGGCTGTCAAACATCAACGGCCTCTTCAACCACCACCAATCACTCGACTTTCTGTTATAACATGACAATTTGCCATCAAGAGAAAGCTTCAACATAATAATAATGCACTGTACTCACCAGGAAAGGTAAAACAAATGTACTTATTGTTGCATTGTTGTAAAACTGGGGAGCTTTTAATGGGCACAGAGCTGCATAACTTCACTTTGAATTCACTTTCCTATACAGCAAATGTATCTATAATTTCAAGTCCATTTGAAAAAGCTACAGTTGTGTGTTAGAAGCTCCCCAAATGTAGGGGTGGAAAGCTTCCTCTTCTTGGTTTAATGCACCGGAGCATAAAGCATTCCTGGTATCGAACCCACCTGGGCTTCCGGCATCAAACGCATCAAAAAGAATATCTCAAGGAATCCAAATATCGCTGGAACACAAGTGTGAGCGCCCACTCGCGTCGCCATAGCAACTGCCTCCGTCCCGTCCCGCTGCCTGCTGCGTGCCCATGAGCCCGACCTCTGCTGGAACTCTGGCCCCCACGATATCGCTCCAGTCAGTTCATCAAACCCTCTGTGGGAATAAATCGGATTTGTGATGTCTGGTGCCTGCCTTATCCAGCGGCTTCACATAACAAGATTGCTGGGCAGAGACTGGGTGTTGTAAATGTCAATCCACATCCAGAAAAGCCAGGGAAATGTCAGGTACTTGTTTTGGTCCGGTAGTCGAGGTGATTTTTGTTGTGTTGTGTTCGGCAACTCCAGAAATAGGCTACTTTTTTTCTTTTTTTGAACATGCTCTGAACTTGGTTGCTGTGGTTACTGTCTGGCTCTACCAGTTGCACACACACAAACAAATCACCATACTCACCCAAAATTATTCAACATTTCAATTCTGCACAACCAGAAAGACTGAAAAATATGAAATTACGCCTCAACATTTCCACAATACTTCTGCTGAGTTCCAGTACCAGAGAGAGTACGTTACGAGTTCTGACCTCAGAGCGTTCAGGCTAAATTAACTTGTATGTAAACAATATGACTGCTCAACTGTAAGCTAAAGAAATGTAAATGTTAAAACGAATACCTCAAACGTGTTAAATAACATAATATTGTGGAATTACATATGTAATAAATGTTTATATATTGTTTAAGCGGTGGTTAACCTCTCAGATCCACTTGTGGTGAGCCTCACATCAAGAAAGTCCTGGGTTCGACTCTCATGCGGTGTGGGGCCTTTCTGAGTGGAGTTTGCATGTTCTCTACACATCTGCATAGGTTTCCTCCGGGTACTCCGGTTTCCCCTACCACTAAAAACATGTACAACAGGCTCCTCCCCTCTGGGACCAGGATTCCCCTGAAAAAGAGATGCTACATCTCAGCGAGACTTTCCTGGTTAAATAAAGGCCAAGAAATAAATAAAAAAAAAACATTTTGAGGTGATTACCATTATTGTTATACCCTACATCACATTTTATCTCATACTGTATGACAAATGGGAGTGTTTAGAAAAAGAGAGAAAACAGATAATCATGCCTTGTGCTTGTAATGCGCTTCAAAGGCTTGACAAGCCTCTCAAAGCACTACACTGTAGCCATCATTCGTCATCTCCACACTGGACTACTTCTGTAGACACAGCTACCCTAGGGCAGACTGATGTAAGTGAGGCTTCCAATCAGCGCCACTGGCCCCTCAGACCACCACCAATCATTCAAGTCAACACCATATTCATACTAGGCAAGTGAGTGTTGGTGAGGGCCCGACAACAGAACGTGGTGCAGGTCAGAACCGATTCTCTTCAGGTGGATGAACACTACACTACATGTTATAGGCCGTCTCCAAAAGAAAACCACCCAGAAATAGAACATGCAAACGCAGAGTCCATACCAAGTATAGGAAATTTAAATCTTAACCATTTTGCTGTGTGTGTGCCATCTTCTCAACACATAGGTAACCCAATTTTAAAATGACTAATCATCTTCAAAAGCTGTGGACCGTGCAGGCTGAGGGACTAAAAAAAAACATGCATTTGGTTATCATTTGATCTTTGTACCGGTATTTGGATATTTGCTCTATCTGTCACAGTTTTTTCCACACATCAGCATCTATATGTTCTTAACACATCACACACCCACGCACTAATATTGATTTCAACACATATTTTTCACCAACATCTGATATCGTTCAATTTACTACAAATCAATTTGGTACATATAACAATAATAAACTGTCCAAGCACACTCGGCTGGCTGTGTTGAAGGGCACATTACATTTATGTGAATGTACCGTGCGTCTCCGTGGTAACCCGTACATTAGAGTACAGCTGAGGTTTGCCTGTTATCCGCGCCTCGCCTTGTGTGTCTGCTACTTTCATTATAGGGCCCTTCTCAGCGCAGAGTACACACGTCTTTATTTGATGCCAGAGCAACCAGAATGACATGTCCCAGAAAAACAGAATGAGTGAAGAGATGACTGAGATGTAAAAGAGAGGAAACATACACACAGATGTGAGTTTGTAATAATACTATGTGCTGCTGATGCTCAACAACAAGGTGTGGGTGAGTTATCTAACTAACAAGACCAAAACCATTACATGTTTTTTGGTTAATTAAAAAAAAACAACAGTATACAATACTATCAATATATGCAATAACATATCTTATAAAGAGCTTAAGTGGCTAAGTAATATTCCCTTCCGTGGTATGGAAGTCGCACATTTTGCACCAAACTGAAGGATCATATTCACTCACTGCATACTTCTAGTTGTCCTTGGGAAAGACTTAGTATTTTCCAGTGTGAAGCACAAACTGGCATCTACACTTTTGTCAGTCAGGCGTGACGGAGGAAATATTTAAAATTAGATTTCAATACTAAAGGAAAACATTTGATACTCAATTACAATACCACAGCCATTTATTTTTTACTTTTTAGACAAAACACATTTATGGCATTTTCTTGAATATTATCATGCGTTTGTGATACAGGTCATTATAGACCATTATAAATCTGTGCAGTATATGTTACATTTTGTCCAGATTGTTATTTTGGAGTATCGACACTTGTTCAAATGCCTTACTACTTTTAGGATGGATAAGTACTGTATCTAGGCATCAATATTTTTAACAATCCGACAGAGTGGTGAATGAATAATATGAAAAGTATTGTACATTTCTGCAAAGCATACAAAACAGCCAGTGACCTTTAGTACAGCCTTCTCCGTTTGAACCCTGTGATGAGAACAACGCTCTGCTCCGTGTATATGAATGAACATCTGTTCTGCCGGGGCTGACGGCGGCGACACACATCTGCCAGCAGACACTGACCTGCATACTCACTCTAGCAAAATATCCTATTAAGACTTTATGAAATGATTAAGGAAGACATTTAGACTAATTAACTGATCCAGCTCTGAAATCTGTATGTGGTGGAATGAAAAAAGGACAAATAAGTAAAGTTGAAGAGTGTTTTATTTGCATGTGGATTGAATGACGTTGTTATTAGAGAACAAAATGAGTTTCTGAATAAATACAGTGAACAAAGATAATAAGCTTTTTTCCAGTGCATTATCAGTTGAACTATATATACACACTAGAACATATCAGTTGCATTTGGCACCACCCCATTTACACCAAATTGTAACTGTACAGACAACCAGAAAACATACATTTTTATAAATAACTGTCCTGGGGCGTTAAAGGGATACGTATACATGGAACTTTAAACATACGTGTTATAACCCTATGTGTCTGTGTTGTCCAAATAAATTCCATTGAAATATCAGATCAACAAGAATGCCTTTCTCTACAATTACAGGCATAATCTGTGTCATATTCATGTTGTGTAGCCAGGTTCCTAAAGCAAACATAAACATACTTTCTGCACGAGCTCACAAAACCTAGGCCATGTTAGGACATTTTCAATTCCCTGTCGTCAAGATTTCCCCGTTTACGGAAGTGCCATGCGTTGAGGCTGCTCCAGGTTGGCTCTGAACTTATCGAGAAAGCGCGAGGCCAATTCGTCATCCACCAGCCGCCCGTCGCTGGACAGTGTAACGGTCATGAGCTGCCTGGTCTGGAGGCTCTGGTGGTTCTCGCTCAGCTGCAGCTCCTTCCTGGACGACCCCACGGCGAGGATACAAGCTTGGGGAGGGTTGATGACCGCGCTGAAGCCACTGATGCCGAACATGCCCAGGTTGGATATGCTGCAGAACGGAGGGGGGGAAGTAAAGAAAGAGATACAGTTTGTGTTTAAACAAGTGTTGGCCAAGTGTGACCCATAAATGCTGAAGTTTTGTTATACAAATCAGAATATTACGGAACATTATAAACAATTACCGTTCATAATCATGAACGAGCACAACATCAGAAATCTGTTGTTAAGATATTGCAAATGTTAAGGCCGGTGTTACGTCAGACGTCACTTTTTCAAAGGGAAGCAGATAATAAATGAGTGGATTTTTTTGAAAATCAGAAATGATCCAGGTTTTTTAGTTCCTTTATCAATACCTTGCTTATACAAATAACTGAACGCAGATATTTCTTACATTCAACCACCACAACACAAATCAAAATATGTTGCATGTATGCAACAGGACTTCAAGTATATTCAAAATAGTGTTTTATGAATATAAATGCAAAGATTATGAGGCGTTCTGGGTCAACAGCCAGTAGCAGTCCCGCCCCATTATGAATGATGCGTGGCACATTATTTTTGCTTCTCTAAGTATAGTAAGTGCTGTAGACTGGGAGCCACTGGCCAGTCAGGTGAAGATTATAATGTTGTTTAGTGTACCTTGAAACAGGGTGCACAATATGTGCACAATATTTGAAGCGAGTAAGTTTGACCCTCAGGCCCACAGTCTGCCATTCACCTTAATGAGAATGCAAACCCGAGGGACTGAAGGCGGAATAGATCAGTATGAATATATTCCCTTGAGGACAAAAAGGAGCATCACCATAAGAAATCATCGTCTCTGCCTGACACAGAAACCCCATTCAAGTCCAAATGATGCCATTAATTCAAATGAGTTGAAACGCCTGCCTTCTACTTTTTACAACTGATGGCACAGTAACTGTCTGTGTCTCAGAGTAAAAAGCAGAATAAACCAAAGCGAAATCAATGGATATTTGTTCCAAGTATCATTAGTTTCTTGGTAATGTAATGCAGAATGGAGCAAATAAAGCTTTGGGGGGAAAAAAAATACCTGAATGAACCGCCCTGGTATTCTTCAGGTAGGAGTTTGCCATCTCGGGCCTTTTGAGCCAAGGTCTAAAGGAGGAAAGAAAATACAAATACAACATAGATATATTTAAAAACAATGCATTCACAATTAACCATGTCATTGCTTGCATTTCTGGTGGCATGACATCTAGAGATACAGTGACAAAACTATGATGGAGGTTTTAAAGTGATCACCGTTTAAAAAATCTAGACATTTCAACGAGTTTATTTTTCAGATGCAATTAAATGGTTTGAGAAGTTGGAATTCATGCTCTCCTTTGATTGCATCGACTCTTGACAAAACTACTTGAACTAATCACCTATAAACCTGTGATTTCTGTCATGTTTTTGTGATGTATTTTTTTCCTGTTGTGTGAAGCACTTTGAATAGCCTTGTGCACAGATTGTGCTCTATAAATAAACTTGCCTTGCCTAAATGTTTTAACTGATCAACTATAAATGTCTTTGTAATGAAGAGAGTTCCTGGCTGGTTGTGATAGCAACATTTGGGTTTGTGTTTACATTCTACCATCTACCGTAAACAACACACCAATCTCTTCAACTGGATTAGATCAAATATAGGACTGGGCGATATGACTATTAAAAAATAAAATAAATGCATCATTGTTTTCTTCATGTTGATCAATTCCAACTTGATTTCTGTTTTGTCTTGTTACAATTAACTACAGTAATTTCCTGAACATAATCAAGAGAAGCGTTTAACCATTGAACACAAAAAAAACAGTCAAATTTCTCTTTGAATTAACCTCTAAACCACATTATTTTACCGACAATGGATTGGCTGTGGCCCAAAACGACCCAAACATCCTATTGACAGTTAGAAATTCCAAATCTCAATTAAAAATGTGACTAATTCCACATTCCATAATATTTTTTTCCTCACACAAATTGGGTGGGATGTTGGTGCCGCTTTGACGTGTCTCTTTGACTTTCGATAACTACAAACCAGAAATCCAGCTCAAATCCCAACCGGGCAACATCCGCCACAACAGAAAGCGAGAAGATCAGCCGCTGCTCCTGAGGGACAAGCTGGAGACGGCTGGTGTGGAGTATGACCTGGCAGAGTGGATCCTGGACTACCTCACAGACCGACCCCAGTTTGTGAGAGCCCAGAACTGTGTGTCTGACACTCGGACCTGCAGTGTCGGGGCGCCCCAGGGCACTGTCCTCGCGCCCTTTCTCTTCACCCTTTACACTGCAGACTTCAGACATGACACGGACAGCTGTGTCCTGCAGAAGTTCTCTGTGATAAAATGTGAATATATGAGTATATTTCTGTGATGTATTTTATCTGCATAATAGTGATATTTTATCTGCATCATTAGTCTAAGAGAAGAACGGGTGTGTGACAAACTGGATTTGTGAAGGGGTCATAAAGATGGGCCAAAGGATGTTTACCCTAGGGGGGGTGATAACCCAGAGGAGTCTGGGTAATGTTTACCCAAGGCTTGATCTCTACGGAAAAATACCAAGTGCCTTGATGTGAGGCTGACCAATGAGAAATGTGACCCGCCTATTCCAGAATATCTAATAAAACCAACCAGCATGGGAAAAAACGGTGTGAGACGCGGGGGTGAGACGCAGGAGGGTCAGCCAGGCTCCTTACAACGGCCTGGCTGACACAGTCCCCGCGTTTTCTCCCATGCATGCCACACAAATGTCTGATGTTTCTGTGTCGTTTCATATTCTAAGTTGAATTGTGTTCTCGATGTGTTACGGAATAGCATCGGTGTATGTCTAATTCCATGACATTTTCTGGTCCTTCGAGCCGGATGGCAAGCAGCCCCTTCGCGGAGATTGACGGGTGAATCGGTGAAGTCTGTGCACAGCTAAAGGAAGTCCACTTTTCCCGTGGCCGCCCATCGCACCTCAGTCTCCGCGAGGAGAGCGCGTCGTTTCGAAGCAGCAGGAGAACACAGGCGACGAAGAAGGTCAGACAAAACTTTGTGTGTGAAAGAGTTAGCCATGAAATGTTTTATGCATAGGCTTTATGCAGGAGTTTAGTTACTCGCATAAAGAGGAGTTTAATATTTCTCAGTCAAAAAATACAGGAGTTTAATATTTCTCACTGACAAAAAATACAGGAGTTTAATATTTCTCACTGACAAAAAATACAGGAGTTTAATATTTCTCATTGACAAAAAATACAGGAGTTTAATATTTCTCAGTCAAAAATACAGGAGTTTAATATTTACTCATTAAATAAAATACAGGAGTTTAATATTTACTCATTAAATAAAATACAGGAGTTTAATATTTACTCATTAAAAAAAAAATATTGGTTGGCTTTGTGTAGATAAGTTTCTCACATAAAGGAGTTAAATTGCTCACCATGAGTTAAGTTTCTCACCGAAAGAAAGTAATGAAGCCTTATGCCGAGTTGTTACTGACATAAAGATGTGTGAATGTAAGCGCTGTGCACGAGCGAAGTAAGTAAGAGAGAAGTGTGAATGTGTGAATGAGGATTAATAAGTGATTCATTAACGAGTGTGAGAATCACAATTAATCATACAAGGGTCACAAGGCGTTATTCTGAGAGATCTAAAATTTGCAGTCACGGGTGAATCTTTAAACACCCAGCATTATCTCCGGTGGAAAATCAATAAGAAATTCTACTAGAAGCTTGAGATATGACGTGACTGTAAAGCAAGTAGCATTTCTCTCAGACGACCGAGACCACATAATGCCAGAATTATCACCCCAAACTGTAAAAAGACAAAGGAAAAGTCATAAGAGGATTTTGGAGGGAGACTTCCAGCGTGCTCAGATGACGTGGCAGAGAGGGGGAGATAAGGGGGGTCAACAAGACAGGAGAAGGGAAAGCAGTTCAGAGGACGCTCTGAACGTGAATTAATAAGTAAAACTAAACTCAGCTGGTTTTAAATTTTAGTAATGAGAACAGATCTGTAGAAAAAAATTTGGGTTTTTGTTTTGATTGACAACAATCAATTATAAAGATGTCATTAAACTTGATAAGAGATGAAGATGAATTCAGATTTTTATAGATGGCCGATATTTTGGGGGAATGTGATCACAGACAGGACACTTCCTGTCCCCGACATAGAAGACAAAAGTTGTGTTTTTACAGTATCGTGTTTTTTGAGTGCACAGAACAAACCCACGTTTTGTTTTGTTTTATTTTTGGACTTGACGAAAATTATCTTTTTTGGACTTAATGCATGACTAGATGAAAGTACAGGACGAAAAGACAGAAGGGTTTTTAAATTTAGGATCAAATGCAGGCACAGGCCTGGAAGTGATAATGTGGGTAAATGGGTGACTACTGATGTTTTTGGACATAGAACGGGCAGTAAGTAAAGTGATAGTAAAAGTTATATCAGTAACTTATTTATTTGTATTATCATGAGGAAACCTCGTATTGCATGTAGACGTAAGTGAGGGAATAAGTTAAATAGTGACGTCCGATGTCCTCCTTGGAAAGACATGAATGGGTCATTAACTAAAGACAACAGGACACCAAGTCATAAAGATAGTCAGAGATAAGGGGCTATTGACTGGCAAAGAATCTGGAGCACTCAGGATGGAGCAGATGTTGTTATCTTTACGGATCACAGGGACACTAACAGCAACACCTCAGGGGGAGGGTTGACGTGATGGGTAATAGGAAAAGTTAAAATTAACAGGGAAAGAATTTGACAATCTAAAGTAAATACCTGAAGGATTGTGAGATTCAATCAAGAATTGAATGGATTTAAATAAGACAATATCATCTAAATTTAGACGCTATAGAAGTTATGAAAACCAGTGATAACAGGACTTAAACATTATAGGACTCAGGACGGAGTCAGGACGGACCCGGGGGGAGGAGTGTAATGCAGAAGAATAAATTTTACGAGACCCGCAGATTACCTGAAGATAGTGAAAACTATAACCAGGGGGATGGGTAATCAATACATGAGTTTAGAAGCAGAATGACGGGGATATTTGAATAACTAACAGGGGAATCCCAGGGGATGCAGCGTCTGATAGTTATATCAGAAGCAATGAGAAAGTAAAAGCAGGTTACAAGTGAAGGGTAAGAGTAAGGAAAAGAGAGAAAGAAAAAGCAGGTTTAGAAATTTGGAAATGGGTGTTTCCTCCGTTACGAGAGGAAGACAAAGAGAGACAGAGGGGAAGACAGAGAGGAAGATGTGACGTGACAAAGGAAAGACAAAGAAAGTAGGCAACAATGGGAAAAACAGGTTGATACAAGAGACGTGCCTTATGGACAAGGGGAAGGTTTAGAATCATTTTGATGTTAATACACATATAGACTTGCTAGAACAAACTAATACACAATGTTTGTAAAGCACCACATGAGCAGGTGTGAGAGATTGAGTTTGAAACTCACCTGAAGCACATATAGAAGATTAGCACATATTACATTAGATGGGTGACATTATTCAGGCCACACCCACAGAGGAGATGTGAAATTATTAATTATGTGAAAAATTCAAAGTTGTGAACTGACCCTTATGGTCAGCTCAACGGGGGAATTATTGAGATAATTATTATTGTTTGATGTATTTGAATACATACATACATACATATGCACGCACACGTGGACACCAGACTTTTAGAGTTTGAAACTTTTAGAGTTTGAAACATTTGGAGTTTGAAACAAATGGTGGTAAAACAGATTTACAAGTTACAGATCGCAGAGGCAGTGTCGGATTACAGACACACAGGGTGGGAGCCCAGCGCCGTGTAAGGGGGGGCTCAGCCAGGGATGTGACCACTGAACTGTGAAAGGTCAAGAGGTGACATTGCGGAGTGGAGTGACAGACGCAATTCCATCTCTTCCTTGATTACATCTTGGATTAGTGAACGTTGTAAACTATCTGGATTATTGAATTTTGTTTAAATGTAGAATTGTGTAGAAGTTTGAGAAATGGGAATTCCATATCTCAAAAAGGAGGGATGTACGTGTAAACAAATATTCCGAATCAATAATTACTAAAAAAAATTTGTAAACAAGAAAACTGTTTGAAATACACTGAACTGTCGAAAAGACTTTGTTTATCACCACAGCAGAACGTGTTGGAGATGTGGTGTTTACAGAGACGGAGCCAAGTGGACAGCCAGTGGACGGAGCCACAACGTGTCGTCCTCACACCGACCAGGGGAGGACGAGAACATGGGTGCTCTCATGGGAAAGTGAGAGAAATGTCTGGACAACACAGCGGCAGATCCATAACATCGCAAACGCAGGACTTCGTTTGTATGAGTTTTGTCCAGAGTCTACGGTAGAGTACGATACTCTGCTACAATGGACGAGAGCCAGAGGCTACGGTGCGCAGAGTACCATACTCTGTGAAAAAGAATCAACAGTTATCATCATCAAGTGATGACGGTAATATGGGTGCTGAACACCTGTATTATACAAACGGGACAATCGGGACAATCGATCAACATACACAACTGTGTATACCGGTTAATGGAATAGAGGGAAGAAAATAAGTGATCAACTTGAAAGGTTATGAAATGCATAATGTATAATGTACAATGTATAATTGACATGACAGAAGCTGAAGAAACACAATGGCATATTATACAGCCACAGTTGTTTGCACTAACTAAGAGAGTTTTTTATCTGCTACAACATAACTACATGTAATGTTAATGAGATTATGAATTGAGATGGGAAATGTACCAGTTCATATGTGTAATAGGTGTGAGCGAAGCGAGCAGCGGAAGGAGGTCTCTTAAGGAACCAAGAGAGGACGTATGGTGATGTGGGGACACTTGTGGGACGTTGTGCCTATGTATCCCTTTTGTGGCCAGCCATGGTCATAACAAAGACCAGCATCACCCAGAACCATACCGCAGGGTCAAGGTCGAGAGGTTAGTGGACAATCTGGTTCCAGTAGCACCTGATACTACGTATTTGAGTCTATTGGGGTGTCCAGAGAGGTCCCTGACGAGTCAAAGTGACTGACCAGAGAGCAGCGGGTTTAAGGGCTTTCCGCTTGTACTTTTATATTTCCCATCACACCGCACAAAATTATAGACAAGATAAATTGTCTGTTCGTCAAATTACAGAGATTGACCAATCTGACTCAAAATTTAGGACAGTAATGCTGTAGAAATGTTGTGGGCCGAGAGAAAATAATTTTGTTCAATGTTGAGAAATGTGCATCACTTTTTGTGTGTAAAAGTGTCATTTTAACACCAATATGAAAGACATGTTGAAAACTGAAAAGAATAATGTGTTTGGCATATGAGACAGTAGACTAATGCTTTGATAAACAGGAGGGAAATGTGATAAAATGTGAATATATGAGTATATTTCTGTGATGTATTTTATCTGCATAATAGTGATATTTTATCTGCATCATTAGTCTAAGAGAAGAACGGGTGTGTGACAAACTGGATTTGTGAAGGGGTCATAAAGATGGGCCAAAGGATGTTTACCCTAGGGGGGTGATAACCCAGAGGAGTCTGGGTAATGTTTACCCAAGGCTTGATCTCTACGGAAAAATACCAAGTGCCTTGATGTGAGGCTGACCAATGAGAAATGTGACCCGCCTATTCCAGAATATCTAATAAAACCAACCAGCATGGGAAAAAACGGTGTGAGACGCGGGGGTGAGACGCAGGAGGGTCAGCCAGGCTCCTTACAACGGCCTGGCTGACACAGTCCCCGCGTTTTCTCCCATGCATGCCACACAAATGTCTGATGTTTCTGTGTCGTTTCATATTCTAGGTTGAATTGTGTTCTCAATGTGTTAAGGAATAGCATCGGGTGTATGTCTAATTCCATGACATTCTCTGACGACTCTGCCATCATCGGACTCATCACGGACGACGATGACGCGGAGTACAGAGGACTGGCGCAGGACTTTGTGGACTGGTGTCAGCGGAACCACCTCCTCATCAACGCGGGGAAGACCAAGGAGATGGTGGTGGATTTCCGCAGACGTCACCCCACTGCCCCCTCACCAGTGAACATTCAGGGACGGGACATTGAGAGAGTGGACTCATACAAGTACCTGGGTGTTCATCTGAACCACAAACTGGACTGGACTCATAACACAGGAAGAGCCAGAGTCGGCTCTACCTCCTGAGGAGACTCAGGTCTTTTGGAGTGACAGGGCCACTCCTGAAGACCTTCTACGACTCTGTGGTGGCATCGGCCCTCCTGTATGGTGTGGCCTGCTGGAGCAGCAGCATCACAGAGAGGGAGAGGAAGAGGCTGGACAGAGTCATCAAGAAGTCCAGCTCCGTCCTGGGCTGTGCTCTGGACTCGGTGCAGGAGGTGGGGGACAGGAGGGTCCTGGCTAGATTCACATCTATGCTGGACCATGAGTGTCACCCCCTGCAGGACACTCTGTCCGCTCTGGAGAGCAGCTTCAGTGAGAGACTGATCCACCCTCGCTGTGTGAAGGAAAGGTTCCGTAGGTCTTTCCTTCCTGCTGCTGTCAGACTTTATAACAAAAACTGTTAGTCCTGAACACTCGCAATACTGACCTAACCTAATACTGATGTGCAATTTTGTCATATGTGCAATTACTGTGCAATTACTGTGAAATTCATGTGCAATCTATGTGCTGTCGTGACACATATTCATGTGCAATTATGTCGTGATCACATGCAATGGTATTTATTTATTTATTTATTTGTCTATGGGAGTTTTTATTTATTTATAGGAGATCTTCTACTGAAAGTGATTTTCAGACTTCCTATAAGTGATCTGTTCTTCTGTATCTACCTCTGTATCTACCTGCGTTGCACCAATAAAATTTCCCCATGTGGGACAATAAAGGAATATCTTATCTTATCTTATCTTATAAACGAAAGTCAGTCGAGTGCTCACTGTCAGAATGAGGGAAGGGAATAGGCAACACCCAAATGAGCAGTAGAGCACTTTGAGACACGTTATCAGCGGCAGCTTTGGTGAATCCATAAACAAATAGAGCATGACACGCTGCAGCGGTCGTTTGGCAATGGCGGAGGAGGAAACATATGCGTTACCAGTTACCACGGAAAGAGGAGAGTCAGAAAACAACGCCCAAATATAAACACGGAATCAGCAAGAACTAAAATATTCTCATTTTAACGTCGCTCGCGTCATCAAAATGTGTTCGAAAGGCTATCGCAGAAAAGGCACCAGCGCAGAAAAGCCCAGAGCGAGTCAGTGTGGACGACAACGTGACACCGTCAGATGGTTCTCAGCATTTGTGAAGGGGAAGAAACAGACTGATGCGCTATTATTATCAAATGGAGCCGTGTGACCTTTAAGCTCATCCATATTGCAGCTTCATTTTAAACTCCAGACCAATTAAAACGTGCATAAAGAAGTGGCTCATTGCACCCACTGCGCCTCTTTTGTATGGCCAATGTACATTCAAGTCCAAATTGAGCAAAATGGTTGAGTTTAAAATGAGGATATACTTACAGCACAAAAACCATAACGGCACATATATTGAAAACAAATAATAGAGAAAGCTGCAATTCCACCCTCATTCATCCATGCCCAGAAATGAGATAAAAGACACCAATTATGCAGTCTACTGTACCCTATAGGCCATGTGCTGTAGAATGTACAAGCCATTATATTTAGAGCTCATGCCTGTTATAAATGTCTATCCCCAGCTGCTGTGTGCATGTGTGTGTGTGTGTGTGTGCGCATGTGTGTGTGTGTATGTGTGTGTGTGTATGTCTGTGTGTGTGTATCTGTGTGCGTGTCTGTGTGCGTGTGTGTCTGTGTTTGTGTGAAGGTGTGTGTGCGGGTGCGTGTGCGAAGGTGTGTGTGCGTGTGTGTGTGCATGTGTCTGTGTGTGTGTGTGTGTGTGTGTGTAGGTGTGTCTGTGTTTGTGTGTGTGTGTAGGTGTGTAAGGGTGTGTGTGTGTGTGTGTGTGTGCGTCTGTGTTTAGGTGTGTGTGTTTGTGTGTAGGTGTGTGTGTGCGCGCGTGCGTGTGTGTAGGATAAAGAAACAACAATCACTGCTTTGTGCTCCACATGTGGCCACTAACAGCTGAGACCAGCAAAGCCCAAAACCCAGCCCCGGCGTATACAACCAGTTCCCTACAGGAGCCAGGATGTGTCTAATGTGGTATGCTCTGCAGGTTTACACAACACAACAACCACATAGAGAGCATCTTCAGACACACAATGCACAGGGATGTAAACATACAGTCTATTTAGAGTGTTTCATACTTAAAGACTTAATTCATCTGGTGGAGGATCAGAGTTTGTCATAAAACCTGTCTCTCTCTACGGACACAAACAGGTGACAAGTTACAGGTCAGATCTGTGGAGAGGTGACCCTGCTCTCTGTATGAAGGCATGTTTTTCAAGGTATTTTTTTATGAATAAAAACACATGTAATTAAATCAATGTAAGATAGAACAGTTCGGTGTCATACTGTGTGTAATATTCTGGGCAAAGCAATGTCATCTCCATGGAGACAAGCAGACAATTGAGTGCACACCAGAAAAGTTACATAGTGCACTTTTAACAAATAGCATACGTCATCTTAAGTCTAACATTTTTGAGACTGCAAATAAATTGTCATTACACTTGTCATCATTAAAAGCAAGATTTGATTTGTACAGATTTACTTTGTATCTGGAGACACAAATAAGTCATGTATAACCTTTAAAAACAATCTGTGAATGCCATTTCCCCTTTGTGCTTTACTTGGGAGATTTTTGTTTTCATTTATAGCATTTTAATTATCTTGTTCATTCTAAGCTGAGAGAACATACAGCAGTGACCATGTTTACTGTCCTAAGTTATAATACCAATGTTCTGCCGTAAAACAAACAGAGGCGGAGCCAGGCAAACTAAGAGGAAGTGAGACTCTCTGACCACAGTTTGTGATGTGTCGCTGTTGAAGTTTGTATTAGACCGTTTACCTTGGCATTAGCTGAGATCTCCTGGACACCTTTGCTAGCAGCATCTTTAATGATGGGCGTGATGAGGCCTCGCTCTGTCGCTACGGCGATTGAGATGTGGATTGTGTCGAGTGCGTGTGGTCCGTCTCCCGCCCATGTCACATTCACTTCAGGCATTTCCTAATGGATACAACAACATTAAGATGCATTCAGTTGTAGTCATGCGGACACGTTTGGTTTTCGGATGACTAAAACTGAATATTTTTCTACAATGAACTCTCCTGGACAAATGAGGGATTACACAGACAACATTAAGATAGCTTTAGGCAAGTTAAGTGCTCATTTCTTTTGTAATGTGGTGAAGAGTCTTGGATGAAACGAATTGAAACAGTGCTTGTCCATGTGTTTATGACAATGTTTACGCCAGCAGACATTAAAGATTCTCTGTACTGTAACTGTAAAACTTAAAAGCACATTCACGCTCTGCATTCCTCAAGCAAAGCACCGTAACACAAGCAGAAACTTCTGATTTTACATTGTTTTAATCTTTGGAATATGCTCATCAGCCATGTCAGCTGTTTCTGTTGATACGGACATGTAGTGTAAACCTCTCATACAAGTATGTGGTCTGCAGTGGTCAAACTTGTGTAGTTCAGGGTCTAATCCACTCTTTGTTGATCCAATTAATACGGTTTACTACTTTATATGAAAGACAAAAAAACATTTGCAACTCTGCATACATGGAGGATTGTGTGAAAATTAATTACATTCTACTTACTTTCAGTGTAACAGCCGCTGCCTTGATAATGAAGTCATTAACGGACACTTTAATTTGTTCTGGAAAGACAAAAAGCATTAATGAGAACATCTGTTGGTCTAATTTTGTCTTAAGCAAACAGACAAGACAAGAAGAACCACCCAACCACCGAGTGGGCACTGTATTTCTCAGTGTTTGCTGTATTAGACCGGGGGGACAGTCGGCCTGGGCCTGCGCTGCTGCCAACTGGAGTCCACAGAGCTGTACCAGACTGTTATGAATGCCATGAGCAGGATGATTAATGAGCTAACCGTGAAATCTCTCTGCCCCGGAACAAAGAGGCCCGGCAAAAACAACCGGCGCAGAATCCCCCAGAACACACACACACGCAACCTAATGGCCTGGGATGATCAGACCATTTCCTCATGGCACGGAGCCTTCATGTTTGTTTTATAGATGAGCATGTTTTAGACAGGCTGAGTACTTGTGACAGAGACTTGATCAGCACCGACGTCTAATTAACTACCGTCTATAAAGGGCCAGGTTTCAGAAGGAGAAAGTGCAGAACATAATATAAAAGATTAGCATCGAGCTCTAGAGCACTTTGACGTGAACATGTTTAAAGAGGCACTATGTAACTTTTCCCTGCTTGACTCCATTAAGATGTCATTGCTTTGCTTTGAATGTTCCACAGCATGGCGGACAAGCAGGTAATGCCACCAGGCGAAGTTACAGGTCAGATCTGTACAGAGGCGAGCCCACTTGCAGTCAGAGTGCATGTTGATCAACGTATTTTTCAGCAATAAAAACAACTGTAATCGAGTAAATGCAAGATCGATACGTATAAAAGGAACATTACGGGCAAAGCGATAACATTTTCAGGGCCAAAACAGGCACCTTTAGACTGTAAAATATCATGTTACAACATCATGTTAACCTTCCCTTTTCTGAGTTTATGCTTTATGACTTCCAACCACACACCAAATCTGCTGCAAGAAGTGTGGTTAGAAACCGTTTCCAAGGAAGTAAAGCGGCAAACTGTGTTTGTTTAAGCAGATACACAAGTGCAGAGACGATCTAGTCACGTTTTAGTCAGATGGTCAGCTTTTATATACTTAACCAACCGTCACACAACATGCATGTATCTAAAAGGCAAGACCAAGGAAATTCAATGCACATACTGGTGACCGAGAAAAAATGATTCACCACAACAGTACACTCTGTTCAAACTCCTTTAAGGATGGTACAGACATGTCTTTAAGTGCAATGCTAGAGAATCTAAACACTAAACATTTTTTCATTTCAAAGTGGCAGCGGAAAACTTAAATGTGTTCACTGGCGAGTTGCGGAAGCTTAGGCATGGCTTGATATGTTGCCAGTTGCCAATATCTAAAGCTTACAGATTGTAATTTGAAGCGATTCTTAGATAACGTTGCGCTAAATAAAAGGAACTAACACTGTGTGAATTGTTGATATGCATTAGTGAAATAGGAAGTCATGCGCCAAGTTAACGAGGACATTCTTCCCAGTCACATGACATGAAGTTGTATTGGGTTATTTTGATATACCTTGGGCTAAATCTTTGCGCAGTTGCATGACGGCCGCCATGTCACAGTCCACAGTGGCGTATGCGTGAGGAATGGTGGTCTTCGACTGCGTTAGCCTCTGAGCGATCACACGCCGCACATTTGTGGCTGGGATTTCTGTGAATGTACCCTGAGGAAGAGCAGATTCAAGAATTACTAAATGCAATAGACATTATGTGTTTAAAAATAGCAGCCATAATATATATATATATATATATATATATATATATATATATATATATATATATATATTATATATATTAAAAAAAAGATGATTCAGTGAGTGGACTGAAGAGGTATTTATGTACGCATTGTAAAACGTTTCGTTCTCTAATAAGCATATCTTGCAGACACCTTGAATCATTGCATTATTTTCTATTGCAAGTTGTCAGAAATGTCTACACTGCATCCTGTTGTTTGTAACAGAATCTATGTATAGAATTTGAGAACATAATATTCAACGGTCTCGTTACAGACTGAATCGGATCTTTCAAACAAAGAACTACAGGTTCCAGTCATCAAACAGCATTAAAGAACAATATCACTGGTAAAGTGAGATAAGGTGTGGCGGCTCACCGGTGCTCCCGGCTTCCCTGGCACAGACAGAGGAGGGATGTTGGGTCTGCTGCCGGGGGGAGCGGCTACTGCTGCTGGTACTGCTGCTGGAGCAGGGGCGGGGGCAGCCGGACCTGGGGCAGCCGGACCTGGGGCCGAGGGCAGAGGTGGTGTAAGTTTGGCACCAGGAGAAGCCTTCAAGAGATTTAGTGCATCTCTGAAATTAGAAGAGAAAAAACACAATTAAACAACAATTAAAAAAAGCATTTAAGAAAAAACATATCATCAAACAAGTAAATCCGGGGCTTGTTCAAAGTAAATTAATATAAAAAAAAAAAAAAAAAAGCCCAGTTTAGTAAATGCATACTAAATGGAGCTCAACAGTCCTGCCCACATAAAAAAATAAATATATATAACCAAAAACGAATAAATAAATCAGTTTGCTGTGGTTCCGAAAGCACATTTCTTATTCATTTTTGCCAAAGCGTTTAAGAGAAATACAAATACTAATATCTAAAAAGGCATGACAGAGGCTAACCAGCTATGTGGTTGATAATCATATTCATAATTGTCAGTTTCAGAAGCAGTTGAAAGAGTTGAAACAACATAGGTCGTGTGGTCAATAGTTACCACATAGCCAATTACCCCCGAGCATGTGTATAAAAAAAAAAAAAAAAAAAAAACACACACACACACACAAAAACCAAAACATTGTTACATCTCCGCAGACTACATTTTTAGATTAATTATGGCAGACAGGGTTTTCTGGGGGTAACTATGGGCCATCTATCTGAAACCATGTCGTCGTCGTCGTCGTCGTCGTCGTCGTCGTTGTCGTCGTCGGCAGCGGCAGCGGCAGCAGCAGCGGCAGCGGCAGCGGCAGCAGCAGCAGCAGCAGCAGGAGCAGCTCTCCAGGGAACAAACTAACCCGCCGGGGCTTGTATCAAGTGTCAACGAGGGCGCGCTGCAACAACTTAATCCACAACTTCAGCTCATTATGGCCAAACAGGTCTTGTATGAAGCGAGTGGAGACATATCGACTTTCCATTTGCCAGCATACTAAAAGCAATGACCAAGACATCACAAGCTTTGGACGTTTTTATTGCGGGCTTATAATAATTGTAGTAATTTTGAGATATGCAGGATATGGGGTGGCCAGGGAAGGTATCATGTCCTGACCAGCTGCCCCTGCTCCTGTTGTGAGAATCGGTCCAGGTGCGCACACGTTTCCTCTCAGTATTGTGTGTATTTGTGGTCAGACGACTGGGCCCACTTGGAAATCCCCATCAGTAAACATGACACTTCCTCAACAACTGTTGCTGAAGCCAAGGACTATCGACATTCTAAGTCTGTGGGGTCCCGATTGACTAAAGTTTGACGCGTTGACGTGAAATGTAGTCTGCACCATGGCTTATTGCTGGTTGTCGTTAGCTTTACTGTGACGGCAAAATTCCCTCTGGCCTCTGAAAGTTGTGAAAAGCATTCATAAACTTGCAGTTAATAATTAGGATGCTCAGAAATAAGTAGGGTAAGTGAGCAATACAATGTGGACCGATGCAAATAGTTCAAAAATGAATACAATTAACTACTTCTGTTTTCAAGTACAGCACCTTTAAATACTGCACGTCCTACTTTTATTGCTGGTTTAGCCTTAATACATTGCATAGACACGAGTTTATATTATTATTCAATCTGTCATATTTTGTCATGTTTTTTCCCGACAAACATTTATTCTGTCATTTGTAGTCTAGGTTAAGACACATATTAGACCTAACCCTCCCCAAACAAAAAGGTATAAACTGATATTTCTGCCTTTGAGTTGTTAATTTCATGGTTTGTTCACGATCTATGCAATACTTGAACCTCAACCAAAACATTTAAAAGGCACATTCATGATGCATTATGAGCACATTGTCAAAAATATATTGAGGTATTCATTTTTGTCAATATTGCCCACCCCACCACTTCCTGCAGTATTTGTAACTTTTATTTCTAAGTCAGTTCTAGAGATTTTAAGACATTTTGAGTCCGATTGCCGTATTTGAGCATGAAAATCTGGTCAGAGGCGACAGGGCTGTTCTCGTTGACCGATTGAGTGTACAGAGGGCCAGGCCAAAGGAAAAGAAAAGAATCCTAAGAAGCAGAAGCAACAGCCCACACATGCACCAGTGTGAACTAAACCAGCAGCACATGTACAAAGGCAGCCATTAATAAAGTGGCTTGTGCTGCCACCTAGGACCGACTGTGGCACTTCAACATGAATAAACATGAGCTTTGCCATGAGAGGAATGGTCTCGCTTTACACCTTTTTCAATGAGCCTGCTGTTAATAAGCATGCACACTTTGTAAGGAGGAGAAAATAACAAATCATTTAACACAAAGGGTGGAAATGATGATGTCATGGGATTATGCTTTATATATGAAATAGTACATTTTGAGTCCCTTTTCCATGAATGAATATTTTGAATCAAGTTGAATTAAAGAAAAAATAATGGATTTTGGAGTAAAAACATTTTTACAGTGACATACTTTGTATTTTTGTCGTTGACAATGAACCTGTTTTGAAGGCTTCCTGTGGGTTATGTAACACACCATGATCTCATCCATAGGTTGTGTGACACCCATGTTATTCAGGCCCAATAAAGCCAGGCTCCAGTGCAAAGACCAGAGCGAGGGGACCCCTGCTCCAATGTGGCCCACAACAAAAGGAAGGAAACCATGTCTATTCTGGCCTTTTCTCAAGAAGCTCAGCCGGTGTGAAACTTTTTAGGAGCTTTAGTTTACAATGCAGAGTGATTACTCCAGGCACAATACAATTTTACAGTTTTAAGTGTATGATCAAACATGTTTGAAGAGACCATCAGTGGCAATAATATAGACAAGAGATGTTAAATTACTTCACCTTTTGATGCACCAATCAAGTTGTAGGCAAGACAATGCAAGATTATTCGTACAGCACAATTCTTCCACAAGGCAATTAAAAGTGCTTCACACAACAAGAAAAATGAATTAAAATACAGAAATCACAAAACAGTCTAAAACATAAAAGACAATAGCGCAAATCAAATCATTTCAGTCATATGCACAGCTAAATAAGATTTTAACATTTTAGCTGCATAAAACTGAAACGATTCCCCTTTTTTAGTCCTAACGCTGGGCACCAGCAGGAGGCCGGTCTCTGAGGTCCTCAGAGTCCGAGATGTACTTTGGTGCTAGGCCATGGAGAGAATTGTATACAAGCAGAGCTGCTTTAAAGTCTATTCTCTGAGCCACAGGAGCCAGTGCAGAGACCTGAGAACAGGACTAATGTGATGGTACTTCCTGGTTCTGGTCAGGACCCGAGCAGCAGCGTTCTGGATGTACTGCAGCTGTTTTACAGCTCGTTTGGAGAGGCCAGTGATCAGGTTGTTACAGTAGTTTAATCTACTGGAGACAAACATATGGATAAGTCTCTCCAAGTCTGGTTTAGACTCTATACTTTTGATTTTGGCAATGTTTTTTAGATGGTAAAAAGCTGCTGATGTTATTGATTTGATGTGAGTGTTAAAGTTCAAGTCTGAGTCTATTATTACCCACAGATTTCTAACTTGATTTGTATGTTTTAGAGCGAGACTCTGGAGGTGATTGCCAACACTTTCTCTTTGTTTCTGTGGGAATTAATTGTAGTTAGTGAGGTCAGAGAATATAACAATTAGACAAAGATTAAATTAAGAATTTAAGTAAAAAGGGGTTGCTTCATAAGCCACATTGAGTACCTCTCCCTTCTCCCTGTGGTACACGGTCTGTTACTATGGCCACCAGTGGGTCCTGGAGACTGGGTTGCCATGGAGACTGAAGTTCCCTAATGAGATTCCCCAGCAGGGTTTGAGCTGGGTAACGAGAGCATTCAATCAGTTCCCTCCTGACAGCAGGTAGCTGTGCGAGTTTGTTTGCAGCTAACAGCTTTCTTTACTGTGAACTCGTGATATAACAAGATTAAAGTGTCACAATGCTAACACGCTCTTTCACTTACCCAAACCCTTCTGCCATTCCTGTGCCTGCATGTGCCCATCATCACAGAACCTGGTGCTCTGTACTTCATAGACACTGTGAGTGTGTTTTTGTGTGTGTGTGCTCAGATGCTAACAGGTGCCTCCTGCAGATAGGCTAATGTCCCGTTTGTATAAACAAACTATGAAGGACAGTTCATTTGAATGAAGACACAAATCCCACACAGCATGTATAATGTGTCAATTTAACATTTCTTGCACAAAGCACTTAACAAGAGTATTGAAATGTATTTCAGGGTTGAGCACTTTATTATAATTATCATAGCTTCAAATACAAACAACAATTGATTAAGTTCAATTCTGAAAGCTTATTCAGTCTCTGAAAACTGGAGCCACTTGCCTTAATAATAACAGCAGCCTTAATTCAATTTCCCAATCAAATGTATTCTTAGTGCAATGCTGGGACAATATATATACAATGAAAATAACAAAACAAGGAAACTAATGGCGCACAACAAAGTCTTGTTACAAGACCGACCTTTGCAGATTTTATAAACATACACTGTTAATGCTCCAAGCCCCATCATTTCAAAATTGTCCTTATTGCAGCAGAAAGAGATTTTTTAGTCCAGTCACAGTTTACTTTATGAGAGGAATCATAGCCGCCTGGAGGAAGCTACATGTGGCAGCATGATACTAGTAAAGACATCACAGACCACCACAAGGGCATTAACCCACCAGGGATTAAACACAGTCAAAACTGGTCTGCTGTGGAAGGCCAGGCAAACATAATTCTCATGATTGCTGATTTGTAATAAGATAAAACACTATTTGACCTTAGCGTAGTTTTAGTGTGAGTGCAGACTTACTCCTTGGTAACGAGTCCTCTTCGTCCAGTGGCCGTGGCCAACTTTGGGTCAAGCCCATGTGAGTCCAGGATGTGTCTCGCTGCCGGACTAAGACGCAAGCTAGAGAAAAGAGCAAAAGAACATTTTTCATTTAAATACATGGTCTAACAGGGCCGTCTAACATAGTTGTATCCCAAGAAAAATAAATGTCAACAATGTTCTCTCGGTCGACTCTTTCCCAGACCAAATATTATGTGCTTTAACATATGTGCATTTTAATAACAGTGAAAGCAGTTACATAAGCCTCTATTAGTGATACCAGCATAATAATTGTATGGTGAACTCATCTATAAGAAGAAAAGAATTCAATGAGGACACAGCGTTTTGGAGACTGACACATTAATGACGCACATTCTCTCTCTGTCACCTTTAATTGTTTCTGATGTGATGCATGTTGTGTTTACCACAGGGCACACGATCAATGTAAATGTCAGAGCGGGTGGTATTGACGTGGACCCTCAGGCTTGTTCCCTGTGTGGAATCTTCCATAAATCGGGCCTGCTCTACATCTTTAAGTGTCAGGATGATGAAACCTGAAGACTTCTGGACTCAGCACAAAATGTTTGCACAACAGCTCACGTTTGTTTGGACGGAAATCCTCTTTACCGTGGCATTTATTTTGTCAATAAGGAATACCACCATGTTTACTTGATGATGATGATGATGATGATGATGATGATGATGATGATGATGATGATGATGATGATGATGAAACAAAAATGGTATAAAATGGCTTTAAACCATGTTATACCATATTTCCGCACTTTTTTTCATAGTTTTGGCCGGGGTGTAACTTATACTTATATTTATACTCCGGAGCAACTGATATCCATCCATCCATTTTCTACCGCTTGTTCCCTTTCAGGGTCGCGGGTGACTGGAGCCTATCCCAGTGACTTCGGGCCTTAGGCCGGGTACACCCTGGACAGTGGCCAACTCGTCGCAGGGCTAGCAACTGATATGTGATATTATTTGTTATTTTCACACTTGCAACTACATTTTATACACCAGTGCAACTTATACATGTTTTTTCTTCTCTATTTTGCATTTTTTGGCTTATAGTTCGGTGCGACTTATACTCCGGAAAATACGGTACTTGTCTGTGTGAGTGATTCATGCAGTAATTTTTATTCTCCTTTAACCAAGAGGCCATTGATCACAAAGGTCCTGTTCACACCGACCCTCCATACACATCACTATGTCCCTACTATGTTCTCCAATTATTTAGTCTTAATTGGTAATATATGTTGTAATTTTGGCACAAATGAAAAGACATAGCTACGGTCTGGCCGTGTGGCACTTTGTTGTAATTAGGAAGGTCAAGATTCTCATAATTAGTGAACATTTTAGTATAGATTTAACTGAAGTAACATATTTTTTTCTTCTATTATAATATTACTATACAAAATGCTATGTTGACTTATAGACTATAAGTGCATTCATTAACTTGACTTCATAATTCAGAAAGGTTGATTTGTGTAAAGCTGGTCAGACAGTAGAGTAATTTTGATCCATTGAAAATTTTAATGAGCGAAAATCAATTATTTTACTGTGGTCATGGTGTCAATAATCATGAATAATCAGCAACTTGATGTTACTTCTCACAATCATCGTCAACATACTTGTGAATGGGCAGATTAGACCAATTTTGAGATTTAAAATGTTAGAAATAGAAAAAAAATACTCCACCGGTATCATAGATTACAGCAAACAAATACATAATCTGGCATTTTCAATTCAGAATATCATGTCAATATTGTAAATAGCTACACAGCATCATTTATTTCCCTACATACTGTCCATTTCATTATTTTGTATGATTTTTTTTTTTGTGACACATTTAGCATGGATAATATATTTTGATCTATTGGTGCATGATTTTCTATATGGCAGTCATTATTCTTTGGTTCAATGGCGCATTTCATGGTCCAATTTTTTTTTTTTCACGCAGCAGACTGGAGTGGATGATCCATCTGTCAACCTGCTGTCAATACATTTGGATTTGAAAACGCACATTTCAATCAATTTTACATGGAAGAGTAGCATACAATGAGGATAAACACACAATTATTAATCATGTTATTTATAGTATAGTAACTTACAGTCCAGACGTGTGTTTTGGAGTGGCGGGTTGTGTTGGTGCGGGTGCAGTGGCTTCTGGGGCAGGGGCAGCCTCAGATGGAGCAGCAGCAACAACAGCTTCAGCAGAGGGAATCTCCACCTGCTTCCAGTCCTGACCCTCCTCCACCATCAGGGCGATCAGAGTGCCCAGGCGCACGGCCCGACTGCCCTCCTCCATCTAAGGGAAACAGAAATATGGGTTATTGAAGAAGCAAACTTAAAACGGTAAGTAAAGCTCGGGATGGCATTGCAGTGGATTTGTTAATTCAACAGCCCATTTTTTTGCCAATTTTTTTGTCATTTTTTAATATAATCATTTAGTTTTCATTAATCAATAAGTATACACATGGTAAAAACGTTGTTTGTGGTGTTCTGTCGACTGTGAACATACACCACGTGGGTGAGTGTGCTGGCCATACAAGAACGGAGATGTCTTCAGCTTCCAGGAATTGTGTAGAGAGGTGTGCAACATGGGGCCGTGCATGATCAACATGAGGTGATGGTTGTGGATGAATGGCATATTAATGTTGCCCATTGAGCATGTTTGGGACACTGGATTGGAAAATATGACAGTGTGTTCCAGGTCCTGATAATATCTAGCAACTTCAGCAGCCAGATACCGACAGGTTTTCTGACCCCCCAATAAAGCAAAATCGAACATTTCAGAGTGGCCTGTTATTGTGACCAGCCTAAAGCACACCTGTTGCAATATTCCTACACCTGCGAGATGGAATATTAATATCAAAATGAACTGCTCAGTAAGACCGGTTTTCACAGATTTGTGAGCAGTGTTTCAGAGAAATTGGTCTTTTGTGTATATAGAAAAGGTTTAATAGCTTTGAGTTCATCTCATGAAAAATGGAAACAAAAACACAAGTGCTGCGTATATATTTATAATCGGTGTAGTTTTACAATATTTAAAACTAAAACTCTCTGTCTATGTAATCAATACGTCTCATCCAACATTCACATAATACCATACACACGACTGACACAAATTTCTGACATTTTAAACAATCATTTAACAAAATAAAGGTGTTATGTCATAACATTTGAACTTCTATGTAAATTATAGTGTTTACATTAAGATAAGATAAGATATTCCTTTATTGTCCCACGTGGGGAAATTTCATTGGTGCAACGCAGGTAGATACAGAGGTAGATACAGAAGAAAAGAACAGATTACTTATAGGAAGTTTGAAAAACACTTTCAGTAGAAGATCTCCTATAAACAAAAACTCCCATAGACAAAACCCAACAAGGGATGGAGGGGAAAAAATAATAAAGATAAAAATAAATAAATAAATACATAAATACCATTGCATGTGATCACGACAGTTATTGCACATGAATATGTTTCACGACGGCACATGGATTGCAGATGAATTTCACAGTAATTGCACATGAATCACGACAGTAATTGCACATATGACGGAATTGCACATGGTTAGGTCAGTATTGCGAGTGTTCAGGACTAACAGTGTTTGTTATAAAGTCTGACAGCAGCAGGAAGGAAAGACCTGCAAAACCTCCTGCACCGAGTCCAGAGCGCAGCCCAGGACGGAGCTGGACTTCTTGATGACTCTGTCCAGCCTCTTCCTCTCCCTCTCTGTGATGCTGCTGCTCCAGCAGGCCACACCGTACAGGAGGGCTGATGCCACCACAGAGTCGTAGAAGGTCTTCATGAGTGGCCCTGTCACTCCAAAAGACCTGAGTCTCCTCAGGAGGTAGAGCCGACTCTGGCTCTTCCTGTACAGTGTGTCTGTGTTATGAGTCCAGTCCAGTTTGTGGTTCAGATGAACACCCAGGTACTTGTATGAGTCCACTCTCTCAATGTCCCGTCCCTGGATGTTCACTGGTGAGGGGGCAGTGGGGTGACGTCTGCGGAAATCCACCACCATCTCCTTGGTCTTCCCCGCGTTGATGAGGAGGTGGTTCCGCTGACACCAGTCCACAAAGTCCTGCGCCAGTCCTCTGTACTCCACATCATCGTCGTCCGTGATGAGTCCGATGATGGCAGAGTCATCAGAGAACTTCTGCAGGACACAGCTGTCCGTGTCGTGTCTGAGGTCTGCAGTGTAGAGGGTGAAGAGAAAGGGCGCGAGGACAGTGCCCTGGGGCACCCCCACACTGCAGGTCCGAGTGTCAGACACACAGTCCCGTGCTCTCACAAACTGGGGTCGGTCTGTGAGGTAGTCCAGGATCCACTCTGCCAGGTCATACT
Organism: Eucyclogobius newberryi; assembly: GCF_026437365.1. Taxonomy (NCBI): domain Eukaryota; kingdom Metazoa; phylum Chordata; class Actinopteri; order Gobiiformes; family Gobiidae; genus Eucyclogobius; species Eucyclogobius newberryi. Next base: position 11,986,178 of record NW_027316389.1, read on the forward strand.
CCACACCAGCCGTCTCCAGCTTGTCCCTCAGGAGCAGCGGCTGGATGGTGTTGAAGGTGCTGGAAAGATCGAAGAACAGAATCCTCACAGAGCTGCCAGGCTTTTCCAGGTGAGAGAGAGAGCAGTGCAGCACGAAGATGATGGCGTCCTCCACTCCGATGCCAGGCCGATATGCAAACTGCAGCGGGTCCATGGCTGAGCTCACGGTGGAGCGGAGGTGGTCCAGGACCAGCCGCTCCAGTGTCTTCATCAGGTGGGACGTGAGAGCCACTGGCCTGAAGCTGTTGAAGTCTTTGGCGCGCGGTGTCTTGGGCACAGGTACCAGACAGGAGGTCTTCCAGACCTGTGGTACCACCCTCAGCTTCAGGCTCATGTTGAAGACATGCTCCATAACACCACACAGTTCTGGTTGCTAGGAAACAGTTGTAGAATTACCCATGTCATATCTGCTGCTATGTCCAACCAGGAAGTACAATTAGGCTGTCACCAAAATGGTCAAATTGGGGAACAATATGAAATAAATGTTCACTACATTTTAGTGAAATGTGTAGTCTAATCTGTCATAAAGTATGCAGTTTATGAGTCGTTTACAATGATCTTGCACTTCAGCAGCACAAATAAAACACCAACTATTCAACACGGGTATCTTTACCTCTATAACCACTCTTGCTTTGTATTGTACTGCTCAACTTGTCGCACCACAATACTCTTGCTCTCCACATTTTCAACACTAAAAGTCTCTAATGGGACATTTTCCATCACTCAAACAAAGTTGCCCTGACAAACCAGTCAAAAGCAAAACTGTGAAAGTCCAGTGCTCCCAGAGTGCGATGGATGTATTTTCATGCTGCTGAAAGCCGTCAGCCATTGATTCACTGTCTTGTTACGCTGGTACGCCAAATCCACAGCCAGCGCGCGCCGTTCTCCCAAGGCAAGGTGTTGTTCCTCACTCAGTATTGATCAGTGTAAATGAAAGGCCAACCGTTGTGCATTGCGGAGGTTGGCCAAACTTCATCTCTTATGAAAAGGAATCGACAGAGACCTACTTCTTAAAAAAGGTCTTGGTCAAAAGAGACAGTTAGAAAATTAAAGTAAATCACAACAGCTACAGGATATTAAAGGTGGAGCGACACAAAAACTCAAATTGAATCACCCACCTTTATGTTTTGAACTGTTGTGTATGAATGCAGCAACATGAATTGTGTATGTAAATAGCGTGTGTATGTGTGTGATTGACAGTATTTTGGTATTAATACTACTACTACTTTTTGTCATACATTTGTGACAACTATTTTATTTATTTATAGATCTTCTACTGAAAGTGTTTTTCAGACTTCCTATAAGTGATCTGTTCTTCTGTATCTACCTCTGTATCTACCTGCGTTGCACCAATGAAATTTCCCCATGTGGGACAATAAAGGAATATCTTATCTTATCTTATTGAAAGGGCAAAAAAACAATGCCCCACCCCCTCTGCACAACCTGTTTTCAAAAATAGCACAAGTTGTAACTGGATTGGAAAGAAGAGAGCAGGGTAAGAACACCTGTGCTCACCAGTGGGAAGACCTATGCTCTTCTTTAAAATGATTACTAGTGCATGAAATAAGAGGAAAAAACTCAAAAGTAAACATCTATGTTCATAATATGTGCCTCTGCATACCTAGCTCATCTTCTTGTTTGTCCACTGGGAGGTGATGGATGCTATTCAGGGAAATTTCCAATTCTCAGGTCTTCCCTAAAAAGAATACATTAATCAGAAATACTACAGCATTGTGCGAAAAAGGCAACTCTGATGTAATATGATGTACCGTTATGTAGGGCTGCTCCAAATTATTGTGATATTTGAATATTTTGACAGAGTAATTTATTTTAAAAAATGTACATGCCTGAATGTATTTGTCAAACTGTGTCAAAAAGAAAACAAGGCCAATTGAGATCGAGTAAGGAAAATCTTTTTTGTTTTTTAACATTTCAATTTTAAATGCAGTACATTTCTGTCAGATGGAAGTCCTGTAGTTATTGCAATATGTTTAGTTTCTTGCAATATAAATACATTTGCAATATTGTGAAAGGTGTCATCAATACAAATACCCTGGCTGAACACCATGACACCTTTACAAAATATATTTTTCATCATTACCTCAATCATGCTGAATATCAAACCAGCATAAGGAAGCATATTCATAAGTATAGGAGGAGTTAGTTATGATCTCCATAAGCTTCAAAAAGGCTAAACATGAGGAAAATAACCAAATCCCCATTGTATGTGCCATATTTTACTGGAGATATTCATGAAAAATACATTGTTTATTTACCCATTATATCCGCAAAAATGTTGGGCAAAACTAGTATGCCCTGTAGCTTGTGTGAGATGAGCTCAACACTGCCACCAGATTGTCCTGGGACACAATCAAACTACTGCTCTCACAGATTAGAGTCACAAAGCCTATTTTACCTGTACTATTTTTTTACAACAGTTGTACACACGGTTCTTTTTATTCGTTTATATGTTTACAAAGTGGTTTTGTACAGACATCTCAGAACCTGCAGTGATTGAAGATCCAACAGTGGTAAGAGGCTGTTCTACATGAATGAGCTGGCATTTAAGAATGAACATGTGCTGTGAACTGTGATGCACATCCCCGCATTCATACACTCTCTGATGATATAAATAGACAGGACCTCTGCCTGCCAGACCCACACATTTAATAGTTTTATAGCATCAGTGGAAGCAGACTGATTTGGCGAAAATGCCCCCAAAGGCAACTCTAATGACATAGAAAAGGCGTATAATGTGTTTCAAGGGAATTGTCCGCTTCGTTATGGTACTGAGGAGCAGTAGTAATTAAACATGTTACATAGAGCCCATAAAACTGATATCGTTTTAATTTTTGGAGGAAGCTTTATGTGGGGGCAAAAGATCATGGACAAGCAATAAACAGTGAAGGGCAAACAAATGTGTGGCTTTGACAACGTAACAGAAATACACAGTATGTCCATTCAACAAACATTTACAAAACCAAACCTATCGGGGATCTAATCTTTATGTATTTGTAGATATCTCTCTTTTGTTGTATGCTTGGCCAAGTTAAAATGTAATAGACTTCTTGTGGTTTTAAAATGGCAATTGCAATCCCAACTGCTCCACATTAAATACTAATCCAAGATCCTTTTCAGATTTTAGTAGGATCTGGGAACTCGGAGTACAACTTAAACATTATGTTAAATCATAATCATAATTAATGACTTGATTTTTAACATGTTTTACCTTCATATCTGGGTAATCAAATATAGGCCTACTACTTAATTTTGCCACAATACTATGATTTCAAACTCAATTTTGATAATGAGCAAAAGGCTCAAAACTCAATACAGATGCCACAATACTGATGTGCAATTCTGTCGTATGTGCAATTACTGTGAAATTCATGTGCAATCTATGTGCTGTCGTGACACATATTCATGTGCAATTACTGTCGGGATCACATGCAATGGTATTTATTTATTTATTTATTTGTCTATGGGAGTTTTTATTTATTTATAGGAGATCTTCTACTGAAAGTGTTTTTCAGACTTCCTATAAGTGATCTGTTCTTCTGTATCTACCTCTGTATCTACCTGCGTTGCACCAATGAAATTTCCCCATGTGGGACAATAAAGGATTATCTTACAATAATGATAAAAAGACTGTAAAGATAATAGTACTTTTATGTTAGCATGTGGTCTTAAACTAGTTCTAATAAAGCTCAAGATCATTCTAAAACCATGTATGTGAATTTTACTAGTATTGATACTTGTCCAAATGAGTATCTGGTTTCACACATGGGGAAATTTCATTTTGATAACCATACTATAAACACACACACTGTCGGCAAATGATTGAAAGGAGGTGAAGGAAGGTGAAGTCGAAAAAGATTAGGAATTTCACACAAATTAGTACATATTATACCATCATTTATTCCAAAATCGGTGGTTGTTTTCAGTTCAATTTAGTCCACACTCCAGTTGTAAGCATATCCCCCCCCCCCCCCCACCGGTTGTCCAACACCCGGGGAGCTGTGGTTTAAAATTGGTGGAGGGCCATTGTGGCAGTTGACGGCCATAAATAATGTCTGCAGAGCGCTGGGATTTACCCGTTTTGCCCTGGGCTTTCCACAAGCACGTAATTATCTGAAGAAGAAAAACCTGTTTGGAAAGAGACCCTTTGATAAGCTAATGAAGTTTGACCCGACGAGTGCGGACGCTACATTAGTCCGTCCTCCGACAAACTGAATGTTGTTTTTTCTTATTAACGCTGCCGTCTATGAATTAAAGAAAAAGGGGAGAGCGCTCAGGGGGCTTATCTAATAGAGACCATCTTTCTTTGCCTGCTCCAACCGCCGAAGACCCTACCCCCAGTTCTTGGGCGGTTGTCATGGAAACTGCCTCGTGCTCGTAGTAAGCGAGACCAGGATGGAGTAAGGGAACGTAAACGCGTGGAAAGAAATGGAAATCGGATGGAGTAAACCCAAAAGATGTTAGATGTTGTTAGGTGCACGATCTAGATAGTATGCGCCAGTTGTAGTAATGTCATTAGATGTGTTTCCATCTGTGAACACTGACAGATCATTGTTTGATTCTTTTTTTCCCCCCGTCTTATCAAAAACAAATACAAATGGAGCATACTGTTGGCAGCAGGGAGGAAGACAGGAATCACAAAAGAATGGATTACATAAAACTGAGATGACAATCAAGGACCGGACGGAAACATAATGGACATCCGCAAAATAAAAAAAACATTAAATAAACTCAAGGGCAGTTTCGAAAAACTTTGGACCAAATGGGTTAATCGAATAGAAGACCATGTAAAATGTTTGTATGCTCGCTCTTTGTGTCTTGTTCCAGTTGTTTTTTTCAAAGTTTTTTTTTTAGGTCCCAACAATAATTTCCTGAACAAAAATGGCACTGATTAAAGCCTGTCATGTTTAATTTAAAAAAAAAAAAAAAAAAAAAAAAAACATTGTTCTAGGTTTGGCTGTGATAAAAACACTAGAGCTGATCATTGACAATTGCAAGTGATTGAATCTCTCCAAATTGCCAATCTTCAATTTAAGTCCGAATGTCATTTTTCCATTTTGCCAATGTCCATATTAATGTCGGTCCAGTCCTTAATCGTCGGTCCAATCTGTGTCATCCATGTTTTTGTGAGGGCCTTTTTCCCCTGCTGCCAAAAGTAGATATCTGCTGATTGTGTCCATGGCAGGAGTTTTAAGGCTCAAAGACTTTGTACTAATTGGGACAGATGCCGGACAAAACGTATAGGACTATTTGAATGTTTTCTGTAAACTGCACGATCCCTCTCTGTGTAATGTTCTTTCTTTTGTTCAAGAAATTATTGAATCCCGACTAAAACCCATTGCCCTAGTTCCAAACATTAATTCATTCATTCATTTTCTACCGCTTGTTCCCGTTTGGGGTCGCGGGTGACTGGAGCCAGCTTGTCGCAGGGTAACAACAAACTAGCAACAAACATTCATACTGTTATTGTGTGCTTGGGCAACACACTTGATCCCTGCTGACCACTGTGTTCCATAACAAAAAGTAAGGAGATGAATCTATCCATAAATCTAAAAAATAAATAAACAAAATGTATTCTATTAGTGCCAAAGAGTGAAATATTCTCTCAAAATGAAGAAAAAATGCAGGTGTATCATCTGGATTCTGTTTTGGATGTTGTCCAGATGGTACAACTGCATTTTTTCTTCAATGGAACACTCCTGGACGAATGAGGGATTACACAGACTTATTCTCTCTATTAGCTACCAGAATAAAGTTGTTTCTAATGTGAACTTAATGTTGCTATTCAATTAAAGCAAACAATTATTTAAATCATAATTGAAATTGCAAATGTCCCAACGTTTACTAGTAGAGACATATTGTCAAGTTTGCATAATAATCTTCCGTCACTCCTACATTCAGACATGGCCCATTATTGACCAGAAAATGTTGACAAATCCCAATCATTAGGGTTTGAAAATAGTTTGCTACTAAACAGATGACAAGGAAAAATATCACCTGCCATAAATGCGAGTAAATAATGCCCACCATCCCTCAGGCTTTACAAACTGGATGGGAATATTCCAGAGATCAATAAACAATGATGAAAGAATGTTAGCTCTTTCCTTTCAGTGGGTGGCGAGGAGACGTCACGGATGGCGGCGTCTTTGACAGCCCATTAAAATATTCAAACCACAAAAAGAACAATGGGGAATGGAGTGTGAGGAGTGTAGTCACCGCTGGACACTGCTGTCAGATTACAGTGGGAAGAGAGGAAACGGGCGGAGCCAATTAGTGCAGGGAATGGGACAATCAAGGGAGACGGGACTGAAGGAAACGTGGAATATGCACAGTAGTAGAAGTAACGTAGTATTATAACGTAATGGATGAAATAACTAAACCCCAAAGATCAAATCATTTAGGAATGTTGTTTAAAACTATTTCATACATAATTTGCAGCAAATAATTTTATGTTTAGAATCTGTTTCTGTGTTGTGGTTATGTGATAAATCAATTCAGGAAATAAATTAAATCAGAAATAATATACCATATGCCTTTTTTTGAAAGTGTACAATTAAGCTTTTTCCATTTGTGTTTTGAGTCAACAAATGTTGTTGTACATTTTACTATAAACGATATACTATTTTCCGGACTGTAAGTCGCACCAGCCACAAAATGCATAATAGAGAAGAAAAAAACATATAAGTTGCACTGGAATATGAAATGCAGTTGCAAGTGTGAAAATAATAAATAATATCACATATAAGTTGCTCCGGAGTATAAGTATATAAGTATAAATATGAGTATAAGTCGCATCCCGGCCAAAACTATGAAAAAAATGCGACTTATAGTCCGGTAAATACGGTACTCGCCACCCACCCACCTCTTCTCGCACAGTGTATTTGAAATGAACAGGATCAACTTTTTGGCTAAAAATTAAGAGGATTTCAAAACCCCAAGGCACAGAACCACTTTGAAAAGCTTTTGCGCCACAGTATACGGAATAAAACTATGGATTTAAGTAGATGTGGAGCAGAAGCAATATCAGGACATCGGCCGATTTAAAATCAAACACAAGTGGTTTAGCGAGGAAGAACAAAAGAACCACTAAGAACAGAGCTATGTACTACTATTATTATTGTACAGTTCTTTACGACTTAATTGACACAAAGGAAAATAACATACATAGAGCTCCTGTAGTTGCCATCATGCTATCCCAGCATGCACCACAGATCTACACACTAGCAGTGATGGTGGCGGGGAATTTACATGAAACTATTGGCAATTGCTGCAATTTACAAACTTTTGGAGAGTTTTTTTGTGTATTTGTGTGCACCGAGAAGTACAAATTACTGAGGGCACATAAAAACCACAGCCTTTTACCGTAAAAGCTCCAGATTGACGAAAGAAGTGGATTTCTGTAACTAACCAACTGTCATGAGTCAAGCCTCACAAGCTACAAATGTACTTCTGCATTGATTTGAGTTTACATTTGGGGAATGATTTAACCAATGTCTCTGAGCAAGAAAAGAAGAGAAAACAAAAAGCTTTTTATAATCAGCATTTGCATAATTGAACTGCTTAACAATTTCAATCACAAACTAAAAGTAATGGTAAAATCAATGTGTTTCTCGTGTTTCTTACATTGACATGAGTGAACCGGCCTTTCTCACGTACAAAAGCTTCAGAGTCAACCTGTTTTCACTATTTTATCAAGATCACATAGATTGTCTATATCAGGAAACATTATATGTACAGTGTATTTTTCATTTACATCACAGGGATACTTTCTGGGGACATTGGAAGGAGGAACGTTAATCAGATATCCAGATTCAGGAAGCAATCTATGTGATCTTGTGTAACCTTTTAATTGGTATTAATCAACCTGCCTGCCTTAACTATGTGTCATTAGGTGGACCTCCAGGAAACAGTTTAATTAAGTAAATCAAGAAGGTCAAAACACGAGTCAAAAACAGGGCCATTATTTGCTCACTCACCATTATCTTTGCCAGGACACCGTCATCGCTGCACTCCAGGGTTACCACCGCTTTATCTGTCTCTATTTCACAAAGGGCATCACCAGCAGTTACCGCTTCACCTGCAAAAGTACAACAAAAACTCACTAAATGAGAGAATTCACTGCGGGTTTCTTGAACATGTCTTGCACTGAACAACTCGAGTGACAAAAGGGCTCTTTGACTTGGGCTTTGTATATCAAATAAGACGCCAAATCAATGTTTCGTGGGAGACAACGTGCGGTATGGAAATGTAGAGCTTGTATCCCTGCTTTCTTTTAAACCCAAGATTCCCGATGGTCCACACCATATGAGAGACAGAATATATTAGCATTTTCTCACTGCACAGCAATTACCATGCACTGCCTCATTTCTTTTTCATCTTATATTAGATTTAAGCGTGGGTAGTTTGAGTAATCTTTGAGTAATCCTTGAGTCAGCTTTGAATATCGAATCACCAAGACAAGTTCCTGTGTTTATGAATTTTGTTCTTTGACAATGGCAATAAACCTTTTCTGATTCTGAGTAGCGCGCCGCAGTGACAAAAGGATGTTATTATCCACTGAGACGCACACAAAAAAAAAAAGTAGTTGTGTGTAGTTCTGTCAGTTTTAATGGCAGTTTGTAAAGGCAACGCATGTTTGAAATCAATAGCGTAACAAATTAAACCATTTAAAATCATTTCCCTCGAGGATCAATACAATTTAGGAGGAAATAAGCAATACGTTATTTGTCTGCAATGGCATTCTTGCTCATTTCCTGGCAAATCTTGTTGCACAAATTGTAGTGTTTGGATTAAATGCATTCTGTCAGCATTTTGAAGAGCAACCTGGGCAGAACAGGAGGACTGCTTTAAAGGAAAAGGGTGAAACATGTTAGAAGAGGCTGTAACAGAATGTGTATGGGTGAGGGGAAGATTACAGTATCGATGTTGGAGACCCCTGAGAGTACTGCGTAGTCGGGTCCAGATTGGGTTTGTATGAGGCATTAACGCGGGATGACCTCAGGGGTTGGGAGAGCGGTGTACTGTTGAAAATCGAAAAATTGAATAGATGCTCCCACAAGCCACTGGAAAGGCTGTTGTGGTCATGTAGGTAGGTGTTAGAATTAAACACAAAAGGAGTTCAGATGAATAATTAACTGATGTGTAAAACAATTGATTCAACCATTCATCTGAGCGGTGGTGTTTTCGCTGACACGGCGGCACATGGCAACACAGCGCGGCAGCCAATCAGAATCGCACTTGCTGCTTCATGATAGATGAGAGTGTGGCTGTGATGCCTGGCTGAACGGAGTTGCTAAGCAGTGATGAATAGTGACAGCGGCGGTTTCTTTGAGCCAATTAGCACTGTGGGGCCCTTGGGTGCTCCCAGCTCCGAGCCCTCTGCCCTACACAGCCAACTGATGTCATGCAGACAGGGAGCCATTACTGCTCCCGCCGATTCTGCAGCTGCTCGTTTAAAGCAGACGTAGCTGAAGGAAACGGTTCATCAGCGTGTTTATGGGTACAGAAGTGCAACATTATATTGATATTTTAATGCTAGTATTCAATGCAGTTTAATACAAATAAGCTTAAATTCAGATAAGATAAAAATGTCTTACATATATAAAGTCTAGATTGGGTCGAGTTCTATGGAACCATTGATCTATGCGGCTCAAATTATAATTGATGCCCACTAGATAAATATAAACATAAGAGTTTTATTGAGATGCAATACCAATTTAGATCTCATTAGTTGATAGGAGACATGATAAATGATAATACATTATGGTGTTTACCTTCTTTCTTCAGCCATTTGACTATGTTTCCCTCCTCCATGGTCGGAGACAGAGCAGGCATCTCCACCTTGAGTGGGGCGACCCCTGCAGGTTATAAACACAAACAAGCCTCAATAACAACAAAATTGGATCAGTTTCAAATTTGACATTGCATTATTTTATTGGCATTTTTCAATTTAACAAACCATGCATGATACGAATAAAGAGAAGGGAGTTATGTTATCTGAGGGCTACCAAACTCCTACATCTTGGAATCTTTACACACACGCTATGCTTGTGTATAGCCGCAGGCATCAAGTGAATTTAACTTGGTAGAGCAGCGCAAAAAGAACCAATGACAAAAACCAACCTGGCGGGTTGTTTATGTGACTGATGTAACCAATACCAAAGGCTACAATTGTGCGGGAGCATGTACTGGCCCTGAAGGCAGCATCACACAAACAGTTAGACTCTAAGGAGGTCAGAGTTCACCAGGACAATGGACTTGGAGCCACAAGAGACGAACAACAACATAAAGAAGCTGGTATTGCTGCTGGTATCGAGCACAAATAGCAAATCGTCACAGGGGTTTGACCACAATAAACAATGTATTCCACCATAAGAACCAGAACTCCAGTGTTTAGAATGTTCCTGCAAAGCTACAACCCATTTTTATTATTTTAGTGTACTTGCTCAAAGGATTCTGGTCCTTGGTATTCTTGTGTGTTGCTGCCATCTGCTGGATATTGTCAATGAGGTACAAATAGGAACAGGAACAGACGCAATAGTTAATACGGATTTTTATACTAAAATCATAATGATAATAATGTTTTTTTTTTTAAAAACCAACAATAGTCATTTTGACAAAATAATAGCACATTCCTAGTTAATACATACTAGTTATGATAAAGCTCAATATCCTTCTAAAACTGTTCACGAAAGGTCAAGTTGTGTCCTGTCCTGATATTTTTTAACGTTGATATTTGCTCAAATTAGTATTTAGATTTGATAGTCGTATTAGTATCCCTTTGCTTTTGACATCCCTAGGTACAAATGTTGAAGGGCTGGACATCTTCACCCAGGACCTCAAGTGGGAGCTCAGCCCACCATCAGCTCCCTCATCAAGAAGGCCCAGGAGAGGATGTACTTCCTGTGGCAGCTGAGGAAAGCAAAGCTGACAGTGCAGATGATGGTGCAGTTCTACACAGCCATCATAGAGTCCATCCTCACCTCCTCCATCAACGTGTGGTACGCTGGAGCCACAGCCAGGGACAAACAGAGACTGCAGCGCATTGTGTGCTCTGCTGAGAAGGTGATTGGCTGCGGACTTACATCTCTGCAGGGCCTGTATGCCTGCAGGACTCTGGGACGAGCAGGGCGGATCACAGCTGACCCTTCTCATCTTGGACATGGACTATTTGAGCCACTCAACAGTTTCTTTCCCTCTGTCGTTGTACTCATGAACACTGCCTAAGCACCTTGCACTCACCGCACTGTTCACTTCTTATTTCACTAAATATTTTATTTATATACATATCATGCCTATTTTTAAAAACCTTATATGAACTTTACTTACTTATCTTTGTTTATATATCTGGTAGCTATTCATTGTTCAATGTTTTATTGTTTGTGTTGCATCGAATCACCAAAACAAGTTCCTGTGTTTGTGAATTTTGTTCACTTTATCCCTGTACAATACTGCAAAAAGCAACAACAAAAAACCTTATTCTCTGGTCTCAGGTGCTCAGAAGCAGACAAGGCTAAAGTCTGAGACCAATTCCTCTCCAAGAAGAAGTGTCATCACTGAGAACACAAACTGACTCTCAAATGAGTGAGGTCTGAGCTGACTTCAGTGCCATCCCTCTCATCACCTTTGTTCAGAAAACCACGTTTGACAATGAGGTGAAAACAGGAGCGACCACTGCACTGTGTTGGGTCAGCAGTTGACAGGTTGTACAACAAATAAAGCTACAGTTTGCTCTGTAGATGTGCGGGTTTTGTGCATCTGCGTTTACACTTATGGTCCCAGATTAGGAATGGCACCCACTTTTCACACACTTTGCTGAGACTGAAGAAATAGCATTGTCAAAGTTTGAGAAAGCTTTTCTATGGCCTAAAGGTGACAATCTGGTCTCTCAAACGCCTTTGGATAACCCTCATGTCTGCTCCTATAGTTGCCCGTGTGGAGATGACTTGTCAAAAGTGCATGTTGTCAAAAGTGAACATAAATACATATTCAAAACCATTATTTGATAGAAAATCACAAGGATACATAGTACACAGATACAAGATCACGAAGAGTAACGGCGAAAAGAAACATTACACTGATTTAAAACTCTGCAATGACAAGACTCACCAAGACAATACGCGGACTGGAACAGGTGCCTTGCGCGTTCCTGACATGACTGTAAACCCCAGACACATTTATTAAACTGGTTTAATTTTAGTCCAAACAATATCCCCTGACGACCCAGGCGCAAGGAGGCCGCCATGTTGTCGTCCTCCGCCGTGACGTGCCCACGCAGATGCCTGACAGAAAAGCGGATTATTACAAACCACATTCAAACAGTCTCAAAATAATTGCTGGGTGCAATCTAGGTTACGGTTTTCTGATACTGCAGGTTAGGTTAATTTTATTTATCTTTGTAATTTTATTTTTTGAGCGCAGTAGTGGAATGGGGTCCTAAAGTGGCATTTTGTTTTTTCTCTGTACTTTGCTGCCCTCTTCTGGATAGAAATGAAAACTACACTGTATAGAAAAAAATGCCAATTCCACATGAATGTATACAAACTGAATTTCTTTGAAACTTTGAATGATGTAATGCATGAAAACGGTAAGCCTCGTATCTTTAGCGGCAAGTTTTTGAAAAGTATTCTACAATTAACACATTTATATTGTTTTTGCATTAGCAGTGGCATTATGGTTTTATGTCTTCTTCAAGCTATTTTCTTTATGTTGCACTAACGGTCAGGAAAGAGCAAAGATGTTCCTGAAGACCTGCAAGTAACCGGGCAGTTATTTTGATAGTCATTTTGATACATTTTGATAGTCTGCTCCCAATAAAGATTCACATAATCGACCTCAGTTTCTATCAGGCTATGATAGATTTATAATTTTTTGTTGCAAGAAGAAAGATATTCTTACAATTTTCATATATATTCTATGAATATACTGACTCTCTGTGAAAAGAAACTGAATTTGTTTAAATTATGCAATCCTGTGGGCTGCATTCTTTTTCTGTTACTCATTAACCAAGCTACTTTGTAATTACAGTAACAATGGCGGGTAACATTTGCTGTCTGGGTGTGAATTCTGCCCAAACATGTAAAGTACTAATCCCAAAATAGTTACAGGAAATAACAAAAAGTATTTTCTGTTTACAGGAAGCTGGCAACAAAAAAATATTTAGGATAAGATCGACAATTTTTTCAATACTTCTTTGTGTCCTTCTAAACTAGACGTTGGGGTCCTTCATTTCAACTCACTAAAAACAATTACATTATTTTTTACAAACATGCATACAATTACGATTAAGTAGCCATGAAAGTAATATAGGCTAGTATAGATATATTTTCTTTCACAATGTCACACACTATACAAGAAAGACTAATAGAGACTAAAATCCAATCACACTATCAATCAATTGATAGCACATGCCACAAACAAAAAGTTTCCAAAGTCGTGTGACAATAATTGTAAGCAATAGAAAATTAGTACATGCTCAGGGAATTTGATAATCCAAAAAAATAAAGCCAATAAAATAAATTATGAGCAAAAGAATAAAATAGCAAATTAACAAATAAAATCAATAAAATAAGAGACAGCATATTTGCTAACAAAGGCAAAATCATTGCATTTTAATATTTATAACCCACAAAAGTCCTACAAACAACACAAAACATGATTTAGCTTACTTTCCATATTTCCCACCACAAGAAACATGGTGCACTGCTGTCATTTGATTTTTATCTAGTTTCCTCCTCTGACCAAATTACCTTCTCCTCACTTTTAGCAATAAAAGACTATGCGTAACAAACAAAAACATAAACTGTGTATGGACAACGCTAACAGCTAGATAGACACTAGATAGTGTTAGCAATGTGGAGTAAATTCGTCATCATAAGTGAGAATACATTTCCTTCTCAGACAAGTAAATAGTTCCACTGGTGCCAAACATTTTGCTCACTGACGGGAAGTGTCACAGTACTGGCAGTACAGGTTTAACGGACCTTCCCAAAGTTCATTGTCACATTTTTCTCACACTGCATGTTATTAAAAATGTACGCTCAAATGGGAATGTGTTCTTGTGAAGGCAGTGATCAAAATCAGCTTGGGCACACAGTAGGCAAACTGATATCAAGTCACGCAAAGAATGAGTTTGCATTAGTCTATCAAACTAGTTCTTGTCTCTGTGTAGAGATTAGTGGTGTAGATTTGCTTAATAGTTAACTTGTATTACATGGGTCGACATTTCAGATGTTCCTGTTTGTGCTTATCAAACATGAACACAGCCTGGTATTGCACGTCACCTCTCATGATACAGAAAATGTTATTCACCAGGTGCTCTACAGTCACAGCACATTAAATCATGCTCACCATTTTTACAATTCCGGTTTTATCAAAAATGTTCACAAGGTTTCAGTGATCAAGCTCAACACTTCGGCTGATAGCTAAGAGGTACTGTATGGTTCACAAAAAACGTGGATACCAATGATTCCCCACTAACCCCAAAACTTTGTTGGCTCAGTTGAAAAAAATACGTTTGAAGAAGTTGAAGGTAACATTGTTGTCTTTATTTTAGTATGTAGGGTGCGTTCACTCTTGCCCACGTTTGGGGCTGGTTTGAGCCCAGTTTGCAGCTTAATGTTGACTTGGTTTGGAGGGTTAGTTCTAAAACAGTCCAGTTTATTTCTGGCTTTCGTCTTAATTCAGAGCCAATTTTGACGTGGTGCTTACAGACTCTCCACAGATCTGATACTGTAACTTGGCATGGTGGTGTCTCCCGCTTGTCTCCAGCAGACAGATAAGTTTAATGCTGTGAAACGTTAGAAAAAAGACAAAAGGTGGCAAATCCTACACCAGTTATCTAGATTACATTTAGAGCGTGCCATGAGTGTGACTACACTATTGTATCATTAACCTAAAGTAAATGAGTTGTTTAGTATATAAGCTTTGTGTTTGAAATCCCTGTAAAACATGCATCACTAAAATCAAAGCAAGTGCAAAATAAAGCACTTGAGCTGAAATTGCACAGGCCAATTATTTTGTAAAGTAGAATAATATAGTAATGCACCAATCAGTGTCTATTATTCTCCTGCAATCAGAGACAATACCTTGTAATGTACATTCAAATGACAGCGTTTTTTTCTTTAATTTTTTAATCAGAGCAATTCAATTGAAGGCCTCTTCTAATCATGTCACAGCGTAGAGTTAATGTAGAGAGGCTGTATACCACCAAATGTTGAAAGTATCTGTAATCTCCAGGATCAAAGAGTTACCTCTTTAAAGGAGGTTTTAATTTCTCCTCATAAAAATGTGAATTGATCCAACTGGCACTTCTCAATATAGGAGACAATTTATGTAAATTACCTAATTATCTTATTTACAGGTCTGCCTATATTCCCCAACAGTTCATGAGTTCACCTCTGTGCACTGTCCTCGTTTGCAATTGCCCAATGACGATTTGGATCTGTGTAAACCGTCACTTGTTAAACCTGTTTGGCATGAGACAGTGCCAAAAAACCCCAAAACAAAACAACAGTTTATCTTCTAGATTTTTTTTTTCCATAGCAAATTGCATGTTAAATAAACTGCCCATGATTAAAAGCAACCCATTAATTAAGTCATTTAAGAAGGCCAACCATCACATAAGATACCATACATTTAGTTGAGACGTGAAAAAGCCCCAGTCTGCAATCTGCATGACAGAATGTGATCAGACTCATGCTGTATTTGGTTGAGGACGTGACAGAAATAAATCATTCCCACAAAAAATAATCATATTACTTTGGAACTGATCCCTATTCACACACTTCTATGGTTGACTGCACTATGTGTTCAGTCCTTTTGTAATATGTAACCGCTAACATTCTTGACTTGCTCATGCTACTTGCGACTTTCATGGCGTTTATGGCACGCTCCGGCAAATGATTAACAGTGAAAGTCCCATGTGATACACTAACCGAAACTTCAACCACTCATACTCACGGTTGAGACATCCGTAATGGAATGAAGACAGCAGATCAGCATATATTCATAAAACAAACTTTATTATTTACATTTTGGAAGGCAATTATAGCTTCTTTCTCTTTGACAGTCAGTGTTTATTCGACATGCAGCAACAGACAGCTCTTTAGTTTAAGTATTTTTTGGTTGTCAAATGCTACATCTAGTGCCATTTGTTATGAGGAAGCACCGATCAAAAACATATTAAAGCTATTGAAGTTACTCAATAGCTTTTCTCCTTTCTCATATGTTGACCTGTGTGTGTAGCATCCAGACTGAATCAGGTTAAAAAATTTAAAGATATAGAAGGTTTACAGAGACTTTTATAATTGAAAGGTTAATGGTTTGATCCCAGTTTCGATGACTGCTTATTTGTCCTTTGGCAAGACACTTCAGCATAAATGCCTGTGCGATCGCTGCTTAATACGGAGCAAATTAATCATGAACACCCGAAGCGTTTGAAAAGCCTGTGAAGCTCAAAATAGTAAATCCAAGCGTCATTATTAGTTGTAAATGCTGATAAAGGACTATGACTACATCGTTTAACTAAATCATTTAGATTTCATGCTTTGAGGCAGTACTATTATTGTGTTCCCAAAGGACACTTCACAGCACAGATGTGGCATACATTCAAGTCTGATAAATCTCCCCTGGGAAGCGTCTTAAAAGAAAAACACACCATTTTGATTGTGACAGAAGCGTCTCTTTGTAAACAGGTTAACAGACTCTTCAGGGCACATCGTAAGAACTTCTCAGTGCAGTGTTAACACAAGAAGAGATTCAAAGGCGAGCAACATTAAAGCTTGCTTGTGTAAACAGTCAAAACACACTTAAAAACCTTCAACGCGATAAAAAATGCATAAATTAAACAAATGAAATAGTCACTTTTCTGCCTCTTTCCATCCTCTTGCATTAGGTCCAAACTTGTAAACCAACCGTCGTCCATCCACTCGCTCTAAGATTTCTCTTTTGTAGTAGTATCTGAAAGACAAACAGACATAATTAATTAATGATAACGCATAATGATAATGATGGGAAAGATTGATTAGGCTCTTGGCAAAACTTTCTGATTGATATAGGTGCAAGAAGCAGTTAAAGCTCACCGCGATGAGATTTAAATGAGCTTAATGTTTTGGAACACAATACGTTCAGGCTATTCTAGCACTTCACTCTGCAATTACCAGTGAGCTCATTAGACCAGGTCATTTAAAAATCATGCTTTAAGTAGCTTTACAATGGGGTTTCTACATTGACACGGGGCGAGTTCCGCACATGAATCTGTACCTCATTGCTCGACTTAATTTCTCATAAGTCATGCTGCTGTTATTCTTCTTCCTGCCCCAGAGCTGAGCCACCGCTTCGGACTTGAGGAACCTGAAGACCCCCTCTGTGCGGTCCTCCCACTTGATGAGGCCCGGGTTACGCTCCGGGTGTAGAAGAATGTCCCTGATGAACTCCCATAGGTGGGTGCCTCTCGGGCCTGCGAGGAGCGGAGACATCGCTAAATATATATACACAAAATCATAAAAAAAATGCACAAGACCGATTTGATACTTACTTTGTTTCTTGACCAGACATGAGCGATTCATGCGTCTTTTAATTTCTGTGGAATGAAAAGCAAAAGTGGCACCTCACGTCAGTTGATGGTGCCTAATGAGATGGTGTGAATGAATGTCCCGTTGTCACGAGTTACGACTTACCGCTGGAGGACGCGGGGGAGGCAACAGGCAGAGAAGGGTCGCAGACATCTGTCAAAACAAACAAGTATTTACCACAATGTGGATTTTCGATCGCTGTAGAAGGACAAGGCTGCGTTTTATGAGTGTACCTTTGGAAGAATAGTTGGAATGGGGAAACGAATATGGCTCTGCAGTGAATTAGAGTTAGAATTAGAGTTATGTACAGTTATTTAAACGAATGATGCAGATATTTGAGGGTCCTTGCCTTCTTTGAGATCCAGTGGTTCTATATCCGTCTGATTTTGGCCTGTGCAAAAATACAGTAGAACAGACATGATTCCAAATGTGCCAATATTTTATTTGATCAAAACAGATTATTTTTAAACTGAATATCACACCAAACCATGCCTGGATTTGTGTTTTGTTTCATTCATTCATTCATTCATTCATACATGCCTCGTCTGCGCAGTTAAGCATGTTTTACAGTCTACACCATTGTTTTTAGTTAATTCAAGATTCTACCAACGCGCACAGTCCTAGCGGCATCTGCTGGTGGCTGTGGCTCTGTGGTTACTGCAGTTACTCACCAAAACAAAGGTCAGCATTTTGATCTTAGCATCGACCAGTGATTGATGTTGGTCGGAGTGGTTGAGAGTGCAGGCTCACAATTAGCTTAGCAATGAGGAGTGAATGAATTATGTAATGTAGAGTGCTTTGAGGACGTTGACAACATACATCCACAACATTATTATTATCATTCATGCCCATGCCACACAGAGCCACACAATGGACCCATTAACAATGGATCCATTGTGTGTCTTTGCGACGGAGCTGGAATTTTTTTAAACGTGTGATAGCCCTATTGTGTCAAGAATGTTTTTTTGTAAATGCCCTGGAGCCTTTGGCATTCAAGGCTAGACAACATTTTTCTTTTTTCCCCTTCTCCTTGTGAGTTTTTGTACCCCTTAAAAACTCAAGTCTTTCAATCAACCTTAATTACCAACAGTGGATACGGCGATTCTAAGCTGGCGTCTTAGCTTCCAACTCCCTGTGTGCTTTGTTAGAAGAACTATTTCCTCCAAGTGCAAACAACAAATCCATCATATCCGCAGCTTACAGTGGTGTTTTGGCCCTACACAGCAGCATGCAGTGCAACCCCTGACCAGCTCGCCAATTCCTCCCAAGCAACACTTCATCAAGACAATTCTGCTGGAATCACACTGCTATTGGGGATGGGAAAAAATCTTTGTGAAAATCAATGTTCTTAATATCTCCTGCCTCTAATGCCCTGTCCCTGGCACATTATTATTTATTATTTTGTAGATTTGGTCAGGACAGTGCATGTTAATCAACATACATGGTGATGTAAGCACAACGAATTGTACCCATGGGCTAATGTCTGACCATTGTCCCGTATTCACCTTCACCTTCACATTCAGATGTAGTATACAAGTATGGCCAACTTCTTCTGTATTAATCTATACAGTATCTATTTGAAAACATTTGTATATTTCACCCCGTATTTTATAAAACTAACTTTGAAATGAATAATGTAAAAGGAAAGAGTGTTGATTTGCAGCACCCTCTCATATGTCTTTGTTTATAAAGGAAAGAATCCATGGGTTTCAGAACCTTTGCCAAAGCAATTACCGTTTAACAATTTAAAACTAAATATTATATATTCTGTAACAGGAAAAAGTTCCTCAAAATGTCGCATGAATCAAGGAGCTGATACACATGAATGTGTCGGCCAATTCTAACATGAATTTAATCTTAAAGTTAATATAGAGCCACAATCAACTTTTTATGAATCATGTTTTTGTGTTTTCATCATCATTGTCTCAATTCTAGTACATTATTAAATTTGAAGCATAATACTATCAAATAATGCCACACATTGAAGTAATCTACAAATAAAAACAACTGGGTAATCTTGAGTTATTTGAATTGCTTTTTTAAAATAAAAGTTAGCGTTAGCTTTGAGAGGGAAACAGCTGAAGTTTAAGGTACACTTTATTGTCCCTGTAGAAGTCTGTCCTCTGTACTTGACCTGTCCTTAAAGCAGGCGATATTGTGAAATGACCCTTTGAGAAATCTGACTATTTAGACAGTGAAAACCGGAAACCATTGATAAAAGCCAAATAAGTTCATTTTGAAACACACCATTCCACTTGAGTTCTGCGAGGCTGTGGAAGAGAATGGGTCCAACACTTCCTGCTGCTAGGAGAAAGTCCTGGTAGCCGAGGGCACACAGCTCATGGCCGTCCATGTCGAGGTTCTGCAGAGAGACGTTGGATGCGTCGATCTGGTGCATGTCCATGATCTGGTGGAGCCAGTCCCAAACCTGGAACTTACTCCAGAACTGAGGCTGGGACTCGTGTTGCAGCAGATGACCAGAACATCCAAACATCACTGTATGGACTGCAACGAGAGGAAGCACGTGTCTGCTCAAGCTAACTCGTAACATGTAAAGTCACTCACACGCACTTGTCACACACTTGTTATATGATGTCTAATTCAAATGACATCAGAACTGGCCAATGTATTTGCGAGTGATGACCAAATAATGGTTTATTCTTTTAATTCTGCTTGTGCCGGAATGTTTTTTATAGGCTAAATTTAAACATCTATCTGCTAACTATTGGTTGTTGCAAAAACATGATTTCATGCAGCAAACAAAAAGTATGATGCAATGGTTTTTAGGAAATTTGGTTTAACATGAATAGAATGACATATTCTGGGTTGTGTTTGATTTGCTATTTTCTAATGACTTGTTTTATATTTGTTTGACAGTTTCACTTGCTAATTAGTTTCTTGATTGATTGTTTTATTGTTGTTTTACATGATTTATCGATACAGAGCAATCAAAATCTCTTCTAGATCAGAGTTAATAAACACTTAATGTATGGAAAATAAATACATATGTATATCTATGTGTATCTGTAACTTACTGTCGGGGTAAGGATGGGAGAGATCCCAGGGGGTGGTCAGGTGACTCTCCAGGGGGGCGCTGGACATTATGCTCATTCTGCAGCTGAACTCTGATGGTTCATGGCCCAGAAGCTGCAAAGCAAGTAAACACACTTCACTGGAAATAGCAGCATTGTTTACACTTCTACACACATCATTATTCAACTGCTACAGGCAGGTTTTGGCCTTTCGCGTGTGAGCTTTTACAATTATTTTAATGTGGTGGATAAAAACAAAATAATGAACGTTTACCACAGGAGAAGTCAAAGTGTAAGAGCAAGTTTTGGAATAAGACGGCCAAAACAGTCTTGCCTTTAACTAAAACAAAAGAGTAAAACATATTTTTTTTATAAATCAAAATAATAATTACCGGCAAGAGTAAATGATAAATAAAAAACTAAAATCACATCATGAGATTATGCATAGACACTGTTATAGGGTTATAAATAATGGACATACGACACGAAACTAAAATATTGTTTTAGTTTTGTTTGTTACGGCCACTGTGCCTTTACCTGTTACATATTACAGTATATCCACGACAGAAGCCTCTTTGCCACACGACATGCTTTCTAATGCTAACCACAAGTGCGTTTATATTTGCATTACATGTAAATTCATATTTTTCAGCAGATGCAGCAATGAGGAAGAAATGCATGCATTGAGTCCACACAAATACAGTTAGTGACAGTTTATCCATTCATTACAGACCCCACGAGTACGAAACATGTCATATAGAAAAGTTCAACACCCAACACATCATCTATTCATTGGGAGCTACCGGTCATAGCTTTATAGGGCGTCGTAAACATCAACTTTATGTAAATCTTTTGACACGTTTATGTTACTTATCCGCGCATAAACAGCTGTGTGACATGCATTAACAACAGATCTGCAATAAAGATCCTGCAAATCGCTTTTCAAACAGCATAAGTCGAGATCGTTCAATGAGATTTCCCCAGAGATTCGTGCCACATGCCATAATTCCTCGGAAGATCCAGTCCCTGCCCTGCTTTGACAGCCTGCCAAGTGTGCTCAAACGCTTGATGTCGCCTGCTCACTAACCCTCGCTGCAGTACACCACAGCTTAAGCAGGTATCATCTGCTACAAGGGGTAAGAGAGAGCAGGACACTGGGAAGAAGCTGTTGTAAATATACTCTTAGATCAATAATCCATGTGCTGTCTTTAATAAAAGGATTCTTCTGCGTTTGACTTGGGAGCAGTGCTAATCCTCCCGTATGTCTTATCGTATCGCATGAGTAAAATCAAATCATTCAACAATGTTTTGGTTTTTGCTTCATTTCTAGGACTATAATAACATTGAGAATATAGCTATAAGCACAATACAATATGGAAAGTGGGTTTGTGCTGCAATTTTATTCCTCTTTCATCAGCGGACAAGAAATATGTATTCAGATTCAGATTTAATCATTGCAAGTAAGTCATACAGTATGCACAGAAAAAACGTAATTATTTTGGAACTAGATTTGAACATTGTCAGAGTAGAGGCTTTTGCTAAATTAAACTAAAAGCTAAAACCCTTAGTGCTGACTCTGGACACCAGTTAGAGCCTAAATGTCTTTTTGTTTTGTTACATCTTGAAGCTGTTAACATCAATTTCAAAGCTTTATAAAGCAGCGCCGCAAACTGAACTAGACTAATTAGCCGGAAAATGAACCATGATAAGATATTCCACAAACTTTCCTTTCATTGTCTTCGTATCACGCAAGTTTCTCACCTCCATTTGGCTTGTCTAGTGTTTACAAAAGCAGCGTGGCATCTTACCAGAGCAGTTGAACGGGATCCCACCAGGGCTGTAATGAGGCTTCAGCAGGTTCAACTCTTGGCAAAGGCTTTTCCAAACAACGTGCTGAACAGGTTTGTACGTGGTTTGACTGAGCAGACAACAGCCCACGCTACACAACCAGGTGCTGCCCCGCTCACAATAGCTTTTTTATTCCTAACTTCCTTATACTCCTTCAATAGGTAGCCAGTTTAATGATATGCTAACTTTTTGCATAGCACACACCCACACACACTTTTCCCCCGCCCACACACAAAGTACATTGTACACCTGACTGGTAGTGACAGATATCAAATGTCTATTCAGAGGGAAATAGCATGCAGCCATTGAACTATCAACACAGCATTCTTTCCGCCAAGACAGTTTAGAAAATGTGTTTCAGTGATGACAGATCACGCAAAAAGAAGCCACATGTGTTTGTCGGCGGAGCAGGAAGTGTATCAGTATAGTGCAGGGGTGTCCAAACGTTTGTCACTGAGGGCTGGACACGGAAATGTTGCAATTGAGGTAGTTTTGATAAACCTGTACACATTTATTAAGGCTTTCAATATTAATATGAGGTCCATGTCACATCAAAATTGTTGTTATTTAGGTGAAAGCAAAATGTTTCCAATTTTACAGTAAAAAGTACTACCTTTGTGTGGCAGTAGGCCCTCATAACCCCTGACAGCCTATGGCCTGTGACCCGGGCCTTTAAAAGGAGGCTTCCTCACCTGCGCTGGCCCTTCTCGCCTCTGACGTCACCTGCCACCTGGGAGCAGTGCAAGCGGCACGAGGACCGGAGCATTCGTTCTGATCGCCCCAAAAACACCCCAAAGTTTAGGCTTAAAGCCAGCGATCACACCAGCGTGTTAACCAGGCTGGTTTGCGCATCGTGCGCTCACCAAACCCTGCTCAAACCTTGTATGACTCGTGCCGCACGCTCCCCAGGTTTAACGCCCCGGTAAGCTGTCTCGCTTCCATAGATTTATATTGTACTCAAACTCGCTCTAATTTAGCACTGTTTGTAGTGCGTGACGTCACGTGCAGGCTTTGTGCGCCGGGATTCCTCCCAGCCGCGGCGCGCATAGTGCACAGATTCGAGCACCGGTATGTATCTCTTTTCCTCTCTCCCTCGCTTGTTGCGCACGGTTCTGGACATCCATCTGAGAGTTAATTTCCCAAACTATTGGACATTATAGGATTGGTAACCCCGCGGGTCTCTCCTCCGACCCCGAACCCATAACTTCCCTCCACGTGCCCTTGGTGGGTTTGGGCACGTTCGCACCGGCCCCTTTCTACATTGACAGACTGTAACATATCAACGTTTGGAGTTTTTGAGTGTCGGCTCTGGCCCCCAGCTGGACTGTGGGACTGTACCGGGTCCCAGGCCTGCTGCTAAGGACCAGCGCCACCTCCTGGTAGGGTAATTGGGCTAAGTGCCTGCAGGGACAATCTGGGCTGCTGTTTTATTTTACTTTTGTTATTTCTGTGAATTGTTTAAATGTGTCTACTGTTTTAGAGGTGTGAATGTGTGAATGAGAGTAGTAGTTTTATTATTAAAAATACAAATGTTTTATTTATTCTGTCTTTAGATTTAATAAATTGTGAACTGTTTTCCTATATCTGAGTCTCCTGGTCCACTCAAAGAATTTGCGCTTGCCTTACTTGTGTATGTGTCCCTGGCACCAATCCAGGGTGGCGTTGTTGGAAACTAATACAGTCAATAATTATTCATTTAACTCATAAATTGGAATTCATGTGGAAGACATCCACCTAAACATCATATCCCTATCGTAGTCACGACATTTGGTTGTTTAGGCCAATCAAGCAGGAAGCCTGAGGGCCAACAAAAAGTGGTCTGAGGCCCCCATTTGGCCCTCGGGTAATAGTTTGGACACCACTGGTATAATGTGCGAAAAGAGAGAGGACAAGGCATTCATCGAGGGTCCACACGAGGCAAGGCAAGTTTATTTGTAGAGAATATTTCATACACAAGGCAATTCAAAGTTATAACCGGAAAAAAGTGCATTCAAATCACAAAGAAATTACAGAAATCACAAGACAGTTTAAGATATGAAAGCCAAGAGTGCAAAGAAAATAATTTCAGTCATATGCACAGCTAAAAAAAAAGTTTTTAGCCTGGATTTGAATATTGTCATAGTAGAAGCCTATCTCACATCTTCAGGAAGACTGTTCTAGATTATAGCTGCATAAAACTGAAATACAGATTCCCCATGTTTAGTCCTGACTCTGGGCACCAGCAGGAGGCCGGTCTCTGAGATGGTTCATATGGCACTAACATGTCTGAGATGTACTTTGGTGCTAGGCCATGTAGAGACTTGTATTCAAGCAGAGCTGCTTTAAAGTCTATTCTCTGAGCCACAGGAGCCAGTGCAGAGACCTGAGAACAGGACTAATGTGATGGTACTTCCTGGTTCTGGTCAGGACCCGAGCAGCAGAGTTCTGGATGTACTGCAGCTGTTTTACAGCTCGTTTGAAGAGGCCAGTGAGCAGGCCTTTACATAGTCTAATCTACTGGAGACAAACACATGGATAAGTCTCTATACTTTTGAGTTTGGGTGATGCCATTGAGTGCAAGGTTGTTATGTTTTTTGGTGTGTGCATGTGACAGAAGTGTTGTTTATTTATTTAGTTAAAGGCAGTTACATTTGAATTAAACTGGAAGTCAATTAGAATACAGAGGTTTGAACTGTAATGATACTTGCTCACTTGGAGATGGCTGACCTTTTTCTATTACAGCTACTTTCTGCATTTGCAACACAGCATTTAGAAAAAATATTTATTAAAAAAATAACTTATTTACACTTAATACAATTCACTATTACAAGAAATTATTTGTATTTTGAATTCAATGTTATCGCAAAATGACTTAACTTAGCTGTAAATAATACAATGTGCCATATGCTAATATTAGAAGCCTTTGAAGCCATCAGAAATATACACATGAATATTTAGTTTTTTTGCACACATTATTATTATCATTACAAATTGTTTTATGTTGCCGAAGAAATTTGTTCACTGAGAAGGACAATGCATCTTATTCTGATCTGGTTAAATTATATAAATCTTCCGACACAAGGGAACAAAAACATGACCTCACTCTTTCCAGAACAATTGCCAAACCAGTCTTAACATAGCTTCCAGTAACAATATGCTTTGGTATTTTCACCAAAAAAATCCCCCGATTGCCAGAAACGCATGTGACAATAGTTTACACTGTTTGAAATAATTTCTTTTAAAGACTTCCTGGTAGGCTTAAGATATGACGAACCATCAGTTGAGGTATGAATGCAATGTTAAATGCATTCCTTTGTGCAATCATTCATCCGCGTGTCACTTTCTAGCTTTATGCCATACAATCCTGACAAAGAGAGGACAAAGAAGGTCTATTTTTGCTTGACGTCAATTAGGATTTGGGAAAAAAATGTCCACTTGATGATATATTTAAATCTGACAGATCTGTTACGGAGCCGGCACCTCACAAGTACAGCACCTCATGGGTGTTAACAATGTGCAACACAAAGAGGCAAGGCAACAGTGAAGGGTTTGTTCTGCATGTAGATCAGCCAAACAATAGACTTTATTAGACATGCAGCAAATCAAGTGGTTTAGCAGTTTTATTCTTGGCAGTTATAAAAGGTTAATATGAAATGAATTGGCAAATATCTCCTCAACAAACTAGAGCCATTCTATTGCAAGAACTCAACTACACATATTTTCATTGAATTTATAGATTATTTTTTTAAACAGATGCACATAAAAAAAGAGTACAATACGTCTTATCCGTATTGCAGTAACATTACAATAAAGTATTTATGGTTTAGGTTCTCATGTGTTTCTAATTATAACTTAGTTTGACTTTATTCGGCTGGATTGAGTGTTTTCGTCGTGTCGTTGCGATGTGTCTTGGCTCTGAGTCCCCCGGCTCCGGCCCCGCCCCCCGCCCGGCGCCGTACCGCGTTTACACAAAGGAGGAACTCATGAAACTGCGGAGAACAGTCGTCTTACCCGGAGATCGTCACGTTATCCCGGTGGACATCCTAAGGAAAACGCAACGAGGCAGACGGGCTGGACATAAACTCCGAGAGAAGAGAGGGACAAACAGGAAGTCGGTTCCCGCCGTAGTCATGGGTAACGTGAGGTCCCTTCAAAATAAAATGACGGAAATAGCGAGCCTCATGCGGTCCCAGAGGATTTATAGGGACAGCAGCGTCTTGATTTTCACAGAGACCTGGTTAACAGCAGAAATGCCAGACTCTATTGTAGGTTTGGACAATTTTCATCTGCTGCGGGCGGACAGAACGAAAGAATGCTTGAAGAAAAGAGGTGGAGGTCTGGCGGTGTATGTGAACACGAGCTGGTCCAAACCCGAACACTGCACAGTGAGGGAGCAGCTATGTAACAAGGATATTGAACTATTGGCTATTGGCATGAGGCCATACTATCTGCCCCGGGAGTTCTCACATGTGATTTTGATCGCAGTCTATGTGGCCCCGTCTGCCAATGCTGAAAATGCTTGTGAAGCACTGCTCTCCTGCACTTGTAGGCTGCAAACACAGCACCCACAGGCTCTCTTCCTCATCTCTGGTGACTTTAACCACGCTTCTCCCTCTTCTGTTCTACCAACATACACCCAGTATGTTACCTGCCCCACCAGAGAGAATAGAACATTGGACTTGTTTTTTGCCAACACCAAGGAGGCTTATTCTTCTTCCCCCCTCCCTCCCCTGGGCAGCTCGGACCACAACCTTGTACATCTGAGGCCTGTGTATGAACCCATCGTGCGCAGGCAGCCTGTGGTGTCCCGTGAGGTGAGGATGTGGTCTGCTGAGAGCGAGGAGGCTCTGAGGGACTGCTTCAGCACCACTGTCTGGACTGAGCTTTATGACCCACATGGGGAGGACATCAACACCATCACAGAGTGCATCACGGACTACATCAACTTCTGTTTTGAGAACATTGTTCCCTCCCGGACGGTGCGGTGTTTTCCAAACAACAAGCCATGGATTAACCGTGAACTGAAGGCTCTGCTGAAGGAGAAGAAGAGAGCCTTCAGGTCAGGGAACAAGGAGGAGCTGAGGACTGTGCAGAAGGAGCTGAGGAGGAAGATCAGGCAGGCTGAGGCCGGCTACAAGAGGAGGATGGAGGAGCAGCTGCAGCAAAAGAACATTCAGGGAGTGTGGAGGAGCCTGAAAACCATCTTGGGCTTCAAAATCCCCCCTGCCCAGACAGAGGGGGATCTACAGTGGGTGAATGATTTAAATGCTCACTTCTTGAGGTTTGATCGGTCACCCGCCCCTCCCCCTGCACAGCTGCATGCTCCCTCTTCCACAGCTGGACAATGCCCTGCATCTGTTCCTCTTCGCTTATCTGCCCCGGACCATCGGCTCCCCACTTCGCCTGGACTCACCCATCCCCCCAGCACACAGTCCCCCTGCCAACCACTGACTGTCACAGCAGCACAGGTGAGGAGTGAGCTGAAGAGGATTAAAGTGAGGAAGGCAGCAGGACCTGATGGCATCAGCCCCAGGCTCCTTAAGTCCTGCGCAGATGAACTGTGTGGAGTTGTGGAGCATGTCTTCAACATGAGCCTGAAGCTGAGGGTGGTACCACAGGTCTGGAAGACCTCCTGTCTGGTACCTGTGCCTAAGACACCGCGCCCCAAAGACCTCAACAGCTTCAGGCCAGTGGCTCTCACGTCCCACCTGATGAAGACACTGGAGCGGCTAGTCCTGGACCACCTCCGCTCCACCGTGAGCTCAGCCATGGACCCGCTGCAGTTTGCATATCGGTCTGGCATCGGAGTGGAGGACGCCGTCATCTCCCTGCTGCACCGCTCTCTCTCTCACCTGGAAAAGCCTGGCAGCTCTGTGAGGATTCTGTTCTTCGATCTTTCCAGCGCCTTCAACACCATCCAGCCGCTGCTCCTGAGGGACAAGCTGGAGACGGCTGGTGTGGAGTATGACCTGGCAGAGTGGATCCTGGACTACCTCACAGACCGACCCCAGTTTGTGAGAGCCCGGAACTGTGTGTCTGACACTCGGACCTGCAGTGTGGGGGCGCCCCAGGGCACTGTCCTCGCGCCCTTTCTCTTCACCCTTTACACTGCAGACTTCAGACATGACACGGACAGCTGTGTCCTGCAGAAGTTCTCTGACGACTCTGCCATCATTGGACTCATCACGGACGACGATGACGCGGAGTACAGAGGACTGGCGCAGGACTTTGTGGACTGGTGTCAGCGGAACCACCTCCTCATCAACGCGGGGAAGACCAAGGAGATGGTGGTGGATTTCCGCAGATGCCACCCCACTGCCCCCTCACCAGTGAACATCCAGGGACGGGACATTGAGAGAGTGGACTCATACAAGTACCTGGGTGTTCATCTGAACCACAAACTGGACTGGACTCATAACACGGACGCACTGTACAGGAAGAGCCAGAGTCGGCTCTACCTCCTGAGGAGACTCAGGTCTTTTGGAGTGACAAGGCCACTCCTGAAGACCTTCTACGACTCTGTGGTGGCATCGGCCCTCCTGTATGGTGTGGCCTGCTGGAGCAGCAGCATCACAGAGAGGGAGAGGAAGAGGCTGGACAGAGTCATCAAGAAGTCCAGCTCCGTCCTGGGCTGTGCTCTGGACTCGGTGCAGGAGGTGGGGGACAGGAGGGTCCTGGCTAGATTCACATCTATGCTGGACCATGAGTGTCACCCCCTGCAGGACACTCTCTCCGCTCTGGAGAGCAGCTTCAGTGAGAGACTGATCCACCCTCGATGTGCGAAGGAAAGGTTCCGTAGGTCTTTCCTTCCTGCTGCTGTCAGACTTTATAACAAAAACTGTTGGTACTGAACACTCGCAATACTGACCTAACCATGTGCAATTCTGTCATATGTGCAATTGCTGTTGGAATTCATGTGCAATTCATGTGCAACCTATGTGCTGTCGTGACACATATTCATGTGCAATTACTGTCGTGATCACATGCAATGGTATTTATGTATTTATTTATTTATTTGTCTATGGGAGTTTTTATTTATTTATAGGAGATCTTCTACTGAAAGTGTTTTTCAGACTTCCTATAAGTGATCTGTTCTTCTGTATCTACCTCTGTATCTACCTGCGTTGCACCAATGAAATTTCCCCATGTGGGACAATAAAGGAATATCTTATCTTATCTTATCTTAGTTTGGTGGGATAGACCCTGTGGTAAGTATTTAGCATGTAGTTTTACACTAGATAAGTGACAGTGTGTGAAGAAA
Source organism: Eucyclogobius newberryi (assembly GCF_026437365.1). Classification (NCBI taxonomy): domain Eukaryota; kingdom Metazoa; phylum Chordata; class Actinopteri; order Gobiiformes; family Gobiidae; genus Eucyclogobius; species Eucyclogobius newberryi. Next base: position 12,015,928 of record NW_027316389.1, read on the forward strand.
AAAATGTAAACAAACGTGGAAAATGGAAGTAGAGCTGAGTTCTAAAACGGACATAATTTGTCTGACATCCATTGAAAAAAGAGACAGTATACTGGAACGAACAAAATAACAGTAACAGTTGTAGAATTACTATACTCTATATGTCCTATATGCTGCCCGAGTCTAACCAAGAAGTACAAAATTGTAAAATTGAGGAAAAATGTGTCACATTTGAGTAAAATCTTAACTATAATCACAACGTTATATGAAATGCTTAGTCTATGCACTTTAACACTCTCCATATGAATGAATTGCTCTACTCCCAGTGCGACCGAACTGTTTTGGCCTTTTTTCATTAGTTTTTGTTCTTTTTTCCCTTGCTATCACTCGTTTTTAATTTACACTTTTTCTCCCCCATTGCCATGTCACATAGGGAGAGCCTCGAATTTGGCATCTCATTTCACGGATCTTCGTTCTGCCTTTTCAGGGTGGATGTGGGTCGACATATGCACAAGTCCACTGAGGGAATAGCAAAAGAGCGAAGCCAGAGAATGGGACGAGATCAAAGTCTGTCATATCAAGTGCACCCTGTGTGAGTCAGCCAACCAACACGACAAAGACATCCTCCCAGACGTGCCGAAAATGTCATCAAAATACTGGTATTATAGATAGCGCCATCTATTTTTAAACAGTCAGTTGAGTAGAGGCTTATGTCACCCGGCCAATAATAGTGTGCTGCTGATCCATTTATAAAGAGAGCTGATGACGTGCTTTGGTTGTGCCGTGCAATATTAATGTTTTATTTGAGAATGTGGTCAAAAGTTTACCATTTGACGGGAGGTGGTTGTGTCAGAGCTGTCAGTCTGGAGAAGCGCTACAGACAGGAGGAGGAGGGAGGAGGGGCACGCTCTAATGAACAGAACTTATTAGCCTGGTGTATGTCAATGGCTGTCCCACATGAAGCCCCCTCTTTCATTAGCGCCTTATCACGCCCATTGTGTCATCTTTAATACTTCAAGTTTTGATTAGCATATGATCCCAGGGAAGAAAAATGTATCGGCGTCAATTATGGCTACAAATGCCAATTTCTCCACAGTCTAACGTGTAATCTGACTTCTCCACCCTGTCAATGAGCAATGCATGTGTAATTACAACCTCTGCAACACGGAAACAAACTATTATGGTCCATTTGTGGCCTTACCGCCTTTTCAGTGTCTAATCTTGTCTTGTCTTGGAAGTTAAGCAGGGTCGGGCCTGGGAGTACCAACTCAACAGTTGGGCGTCAATGGCTCTGGTGTAAGCTCTCAGTTTCTTAGGCAAGACACTTCTTCCACCTTCTGAGTATGAATATGAATATTGTGTGTGAGCGATTGGTAGTGGCTAAAGGGGCCGATGGCACAGATTGGTAGCTTCACTTTCGTTAATCCACACCAGGGAAGCTGATGCTACAGTGAATGAAAAACCCACGGAAATGTGAAGCGCCTTTGAGGGTCTTAGGAATCGCTAATATAAGGCGATATAAGTATTATTTTTAGTATTATCATTATTATTTATTAGGTTGATTTTATCTGGACATGGATCACAGATATTTATAGTAAGAGGGGTTTGACTAGAACAAGGGGGACAAAGCTAATAAATACATGATGAGTATGTTGCATAGAGGTACAGTATGTATCAGCCTTTAATGAACAGGCTGTTAAAATGAACTATTAAGGATTGACATAAATATATAGTTGTTTAGTCCATTAATCAGTCAATGGTGCCTTAGTTGGCCAAAATTGGTATTAGCCAACTTTGCATTTTATTATCAAATATATATGCACAACAATCAGCCTTTTTTACAGATAAATACAACATTACTTTTTGTATACATATTTGTTTTTAATGAGTTTTAGTCATTTAAGTGCAGATTGGGTCTGAACCAATAATAGCTCCACTTTTTGGTCAACTAATCGATCGGCCTGCTATAATTTTCATATACTTCCCTAAGGTTTGTATTTTTGAATCACGTTTCGTTGTCGGTGTAATCCCTCATTCAACCAGTTGTGTTCCATTGTAGAAAAGGATTGTTGTCATCTGGACATCAAAGCAGTGTCCGTATGACCTTTTCTACCATGTTTTTATGTCTTGCGTGCATTTGAACATTGCACACTATACGTTAGCCTTTAGGTGTCACTATTGCCCCACTTACCAAACCAGTATTTCATGCAAGGTTGTGTGCTGAGGGATCTGACAGAGCGTAGGCAGACAGTTATTGACAAAGGCTGCTGGTGTAGTATGGGCTACAGTAATCTACATTATCACTGTATGCCTCTAAGCTTTTACAGGGGCTGGGAATAGCCACGCTCTCCAGAGGAAAGCAGAAGGAGCAGAAATGGATCAAGGAGACAAGGCTGGCACTCCACTGTATGATTATAAGAATATCAAGGACACACTGAGCTGGATCTCAGCAAGTGTTACACCTGTGCAAGGATGTGTTTGATTGTATTTGCGGTTCTTTCCTATGTATTCCTGTTTATCAAAGGTATCGCTTGAAATTAAATCAGCTGTGATGTAACATTTGCATTTAGTCACTATAGATGTAAAGGTAAGCACAATCGAAATAAGGGATAAATGTTTTTTTGAAGATGTGCAAATTTGAATATTGAGTACCGGTACATCATTTATAATACAACATGCTGCAAAAAGAGCTGATCATAGAATGCAATGGAAAAACATCCAAACACAGGTATGTGTATATTTTTGTGGGTAAATGTACAGTAATTTCACCTTTGTCCGATACTTAATTAAACATCAGCTGATTCTTCTATTGACTTGTTTTAGCACATTTCTGTTGGGCTGACATAAAATCGACTGAATGTTGTTATGGAAATATTCTCAACAGCACAGACATATACATTTTAGTCGATATAGCCCTACATGGATAGAACTCCTGACATGAAGAAATAGTGAAGTAAATACAATACTTTCCTTTTTTACAATTTCTTGAACTTGTTGAAGCTAAAAGAAAAGATTAGAAAATCAAACAATGAACACTGACATCAACCAACGGCAAAGAAAAGCAATTGAATAAACGTCAAATAGCCAACACAACAGCACCAGCAAATACACTGCCTGTCTAAAAAATGAAAGTCGCCACTTAGATTCAATTAAGCAAATACAGCAGGTCCGAGCCTTCTACTGGATAAATGCTGCATGATCTTTCCGCTGCAACACTGTATTTAAACCCAACTCATGCAGTGAGCGGCTTCTCATTTCTGAAACAACCATGCGGAAAGACAAATCCCGCTGTCATGGATAAGATGTCAGTGTGTTTGAGAAGGGTCAAATCATTGGCATAAAGCAGAGAAGGAGAGACAGGAACTAATGTACTTCAGATCTGAACCCCAGTGAGAGTCTCTCTCAATACATCATCAATACAAGATCAATTAGTGAAATATAATGCAACACTGGATGGGAATAAATCATTTATATGGCAGAAGCTTATTGAAACTATGCCACAGCGAATGTGTGCTGTAATCAAAGCTAAAGACGATCCTTCAAAATATGAACGCATTTGACCCTTTTTCTTCTGTGGCGGGCTGTGTAGATAATCAAGACATCTCTTATCCTGACGCCGTCCTCTTCGGAGATAAGAAACACAGACCACAAGTCAAATCACAGAAGAAAGACTTTGCAGTGAATATTAAAAGCGAAAAGTGGTAAAACTGTATCTTCAGCCGAGCCCAGCCACCCAGGTTCATTGATCAATATATGCCTCCATGTGTTTCAAATGTACTTGAGATTACATCGTTGACTTCTAGACCATAGAGTAAAGTGCTGGTGCTATCAGCTCCTGTCAGCATTCATTTTCTGTTATCTGCAGTTTTATTTTTACACTTAAATAGCAGTGCCATCATTTGCCCGGCTTTCGACAAACCAATCGACTAAGTGGATATAATGGGACTTTTTGAGAATGCATTTCGTGAGAGCACTGACACTGTTTACGTAGAGCTATTTTCGCTCACCATTTCTTAAACATGGCACATCCATTTATTCTTGAAAAAATTGTTTTTTTTAATTGAAAAAAAAAAAAATTCCAGTAAGAATGAACCATGACTTACAAATGGGCTGTATATGATCGAATAAAATAATAAATCTGGAGGAATCAATATACATGCTTGGCTAATAAGGTTCATTTAGTCTGCTTTATGCACCAATAAATCCTTTTCTACACAATCACAATTCAAAAACAGTATTTGTCACAGCAAGTATTTTAGTTTGTTTGGAATATTGGTAATGCTTTTTGCTCTTGGACCTGTATATTTACAAGGGGATTTGCTGGCAATATCATCATCATCTCTACTTTTCGTACTTGACAATAATAAAGAAGATAATTCAGACCAAAAATCCATTTACCTTTGATTACAATATCGATTTTAAATACTAAACCTTCATTATATTTTTGGCAGACTTCAAAACTTTGGGACCCGTAGATTGTGAATCATTGGTTTAGACTACTTAAGGCAATGCTGAGGAATACTACCTGTAACAAAAAAGTTTTTATTTTTATTTCATCTTGAGATGGCTGGGCCTACTTTCTTGTTGCTATAGATCTGTGATGTGGACGGTGAGACAAATACATTTGCTGCCAGTCGGATTCCAATAACCAGCAAAATGATTATTGAACATTGAGTGTATGAATTTGTCTCTCAGTGGGATCTAAAAGTTAAACTAGTAGAGGAAGGAGACAAAAACACACACACACACACACACACACACACACACACACACACACACACACACACAAATAAAAAAGGTAAAAGCCTAGAATATAATTAATTACTCTTGAATTAGAATAATTATTTTATTGTGATTTTATTTGGATATGTCAAAGGGCAAATGTCAGTCTCCTTATTATTCAAATATAGCTTTGGTCAATCCTCTCAGTGATTTGTTCTTGGATGGAGTGTTATCATATTTCCTCATTCAAGGTGCACATGTAAGATCTCTGGTGGAGAGAACACCACATACATGCCTCAGAGAGCCGCCCACACTCCCCCTCAGCCCCTCCTCGACTCTGTTTGTGGGCGAAGTACGGCTTTAAGAGCGTCGCTTTAACTTTAAACAGTGTTGTTGATCTAATGTGCCTTTGTCCTCATAAAGGAGGCAGGTCATCATAAAGTGACTGTGTATCCAGGTTTAGGTCCCAACAATGTGATACATACCAGCCCATTCACTCACAAACTCATCTTGCTAGCATTAGAAGAGCAACCCAACTTTATGAAAAACGAATTCATACACAGCAATGCAAAATCAGAATAAAAAGTACAGCGATTGAGGAAGCTTTTAGATGGAATTTGTGATGAAGAGACAACATAAGTCAAAGTGACATGGTCTACACGGCCTGTCTGATTTTATAATTAGTATCGTTTAGCCCGTTGCCAAGGAAACGCATGCCAACTCTTACGAAATTGTGCTCTCACCCACTCGCTCTTTTTTTCCACAGGTTTTCTTCAATCAGCAGCAGAATGGAAAGTGATGAGGGAAACTAAAAGCCTTCCAGCGGTTCCGAAAAGGTCCAGACGGCAATGTGGGCTGACCGCCTGTGTCAGCGGGAGGGCTAAGCAGTTCTGCGCTCTGTAAATTAGCCACCATGTGCTGTCTCAAGGCTGTCCAAGTGTCTCCAAATGTCGAAATACCTCCTGGTGCATCCATATGATTTGCCTAGTATAAAGCCATGAGGAGCAAGACCGGATTAATCACTTTTGACTACCCCCCCACTGAGTTACACCTCCTGCTGTACAACCGCAGGTAATATTTTCTGTTCAATTATTTCCTATAATATAAACAACAGGAAGTTACATGAAGACGACAGCAGCATTAATAGCTTTAATATTCGCACTTTGTCATGTTTTATTGCAGGGATAGAGCAGGCAGCGCAGTTCTTTTCTCTTTTGTTTGTGTTTGGAGTAATGATAAATAATCATCACAGAGGGATTGGTTCAAGTTTGTTTTTCTTCGTGCAGAATCCATTTGTTTCAGACTGTGTGGGTCAATTTTTGATGATCTAAGATACAGAACATCTCCCTGTGCCCTCACACAGATATATAAATCATCAGAAAATATGGGTGTGTTGTTTACATGTTATAGTTCTTTTCATTTTTTTTTTCATATCCTAGTGGGTGTTTATTTAGGAGGTCACGTAAACATGTCTGACTATATTCTACAGTGAATATTGATTAAATTTGTGTTTGAATGAATGCATTGTTGTGTAGACCATGTTAATATGAATTCACTGAGGGATACTCGGTAAAGTACCATAGGCACTTTTGAGAACTTGAAGGAGCTATATTTATTTCATGCAATAAATTAAAATCTGTTTTGCCACCGTAGAGATGATCAAGGCTCTTTTGGTAAAAATGAATCAATTGAGTGCTCTTTGGATCTAGTGTTTTAGTCTTCCCAAAGCAGGAAGTGTGCCGTTTGCATGCTTGTTGTTAGGACAGTGTAAGCCCTCATTCGAGGGTTCCATCGTAGTAGTAGGGTAGAAAATACATTTTTGTAAAACAGTGTCACATACTTGAAGCCTTTTCTGTGATAGTTGTTGTTCGCTTCACTGTGACGGCAAAACTTCTCGTCTTTGAAAGTTGTGAAAAGTGGTCATAAACTCATTGTGGTGAATATTTAGGATGCTTGGAAGGCTTTTGGAAAATGAGCAGCATGTGGACCGCTGCAAAGATTTGACTCCCAGTCCAGCCCAGGCCTTTCTGTACAGAGTTAAGCATGTTTCGCCATGTGTCTGCTCCTCTATGATCATCATCATACATTTTGATGTTTTGTAGGCCACTAATACCTATTATAACTGCTAAAAACAATGTATGTGAAAATGTGTAAATATGAGTTTACCCATGAATTTCCCATATAGAGGTGAAAAAATGAAATAAAAATTGGTTTAATAATACATATATCTAACAAAATGCGCATCCAAAAGGCTAATAAAAACAGAAAACGTGATGCATAAAATCTAGTCGCCTCCTGCCGAAAAATCTGGCTCTTGACTGCTGAGTAGAGACGATTCTGTGTGAAGAAGTCCCACCCATCATTCGAAGGCTATACTCATTGGCTAGAATAATATGTCAAAGTCTTCTACGTCACCGTTAGCATGCGCTATCTTGATGTCAACAGAGAAACCGCATGCGTCGGAAGCGGCGCATTTATTTTTGCGGAGGCTGTAAAAAACAAACTCGTGGACCGAAAAAATTGTGGATGGTCTCATTCTGTAGCTAACAGTCTGAAGAAAAGATTGATGTCAAACACCATCTTATAAGTCAAACTGGTAATTTGTTATGGACGGAGAAATGCGCCTGTCGAGCATTCATCGTGAATATTTGTTTACTTGACAATATCTCGAAATCGGAGTGGATATTGTTTTTCTATGGAGTCATACGGACAGACTGAGTACAAGAATGTACAGATTGAACACCGATTCGTCCGTCATAAACAGCAAACAAGTAGGACATGCGTTTGTAAAAGTTGAGACTTTCTCAAACTATTGGCAATTGCTTATTGGGGCATATTATTCAATGTAAATCAATGACATATTCGTTTTGTTGAGAAAATAACCTTTAAAATGATGTATAACTTGCTGGTATTGACCAAGAAAATAAAAGTGATGATGTAAGAGAACTCTTGTAAATTGGTAACTGCGCGCCTGCGCACAGGTGAATGGAAACAGGTTAAATTATATTTCAAGTGTTAATAATAATAATAATAATAATAATAACTTGTATTTATATAGCGCTTTTCAGTGACCCAAAGACGCTGAACATAATAAAAAAGGGGGGGTATTTACAGACAGGGGGGACAACACGTACAATACACGTTAATGGCTCAGTAAAGAAACTCCTTATATCTGTCAAATAATGTCTTTGAGATTAATGAGCTAGACTGTTTTACATTCTGAAGCATCTTCAGACCCCCAAACTCAAACTGTGTAGCATAAAACACAGATTTAGCTTGACTTGTACAGTTTAGTAAATGTGTCAAAGATTAACTCAGGACAGACCTTTATTTTATTGACTACAGCTCCAAGTGCCCTGCTAGCAGACAATGATACTCATCTGTCTTCTGAATTTTTTTTTTTTTTTAATCTTGGATAACATAACCGAGATACTTATAGGCAGCAGAATGCAGAGAAAAATTCACAGTTGCTCTGATGTACACAGGACTTTCTAAAATTATATGTTTGAAATATTCATCTCAATTTATAACAAGTCTCCACTTGGCACATCAAGTATTCATAATGATGAGCATGTCACATAGTTTATTTTCTTCTGCCATCAAAACAATGTTGTCAGCGTGCAACAATATACTGAGATTCAAATCATCAATGTCTATACCCAAAGTAGCTCTGTTTATTTCTTGCGCTAAATCATTCATATACATTGCAAATAAAGTTGGTGAAAGAACATCTCCTTGTGTCACTCCAAATGCAGTAGGAAACTAGCCTGTTCTTGATTCATTCACCTGCACACAGGCTAATGGGGCTTTGTGCAGGGCATTCATAAAAGTGACCATCAATGCCACACATCAATAATTTGTATTCCAGAAGGTCTCTGTTCATCCAATCAAATTTTTTTTTTTTTAAATTAACAAAGCAAGCAGAAGTACTTTTGCCTTCCTGCAGTTGTGTTCTCACCACTAATGTGCAGTGCGGCGGCAGAGTGGCTCCTGAGAAGATGCCCCAGCGGTATTGAAGGATGGGACAAATTTTACTACAGGGACAATAAAGTGTACCTTAACCTTAAACTTAACTTCATGTGATAATACACCCTCTGTTCCAGGCAAACGGCATGACCTCTCCCTACATCAGTTTGGGTAGAGGGACAAGGCAAGCATCCGGCCTGTCCCCAGCCCTGTTCAACTTGGCATTGGAACCATTGGTGCAGGCAATACTGACAAACTCACAGTTCCCAGGAATAAGAATAAGTGATACATCAGATACATTGATTCTGTACACAGATTACATTCTGTTTTGGCTCCGACCCTGAAACATCTATTCCTACCCTCCTAAATATGATTAATGCCTGGACCATCTGGACATATGGGAATTTGAGTAAATCTACTCACCTCATATAGACATTTCAGTGGTCTACAGAAGGTATTAAATTCTTCCTTTTCCCCTCTAAAGCAGATGAAATTGAAGAAAAAAAAAAAGTCCACTTATGAGTAAGATATCCTTGGATGTAGATTATGCACAAATGAGCACAAATCTGCACAAAAAGTGTTCACATGCAAAAATGTGTACTTAAGCCCTTCTTAAGATGGTTTTTGGCATTCACAAAATGTGTTATTAACTGAAAATGTTCTTCTGAAAGAGCACTCTTACGCAGAGACATTGTGCTGTTTTAGAATAATATTACTCATATTGCGACCAAACATTCTAATTCCCACTGTTGTTAGTTTAAATTATGTTTATATGTTGTGGCTACGATAGGGATATGATGTTTAGGTGGATGTCTTCCACATGAATTCCAATTTATGAGTTAAATGAATAATTATTGACTGTATTAGTTTCCAACAACGCCACCCTGGATTGGTGCCAGGGACACATACACAAGTAAGGCAAGCTCAAATTCTTTGAGTGGACCAGGAGACTCAGATATAGGAAAACAGTTCACAATTTATTAAATCTAAAGACAGAATAAATAAAACATTTGTATTTTTAATAATAAAACTACTACTCTCATTCACACATTCACACCTCTAAAACAGTAGACACATTTAAACAATTCACAGAAATAACAAAAGTAAAATAAAACAGCAGCCCAGATTGTCCCTGCAGGCACTTAGCCCAATTACCCTACCAGGAGGTGGCGCTGGTCCTTAGCAGCAGGCCTGGGACCCGGTACAGTCCCACAGTCCAGCTGGGGGCCAGAGCCGACACTCAAAAACTCCAAACGTTGATATGTTACAGTCTGTCAATGTAGAAAGGGGCCGGTGCGAACGTGCCCAAACCCACCAAGGGCACGTGGAGGGAAGTTCTGGGTTCGGGGTCGGAGGAGAGACCCGCGGGGTTACCAATCCTATAATGTCCAATAGTTTGGGAAATTAACTCTCAGATGGATGTCCAGAACCGTGCGCAACAAGCGAGGGAGAGAGGAAAAGAGATACATACCGGTGCTCGAATCTGTGCACTATGCGCGCCGCGGCTGGGAGGAATCCCGGCGCACAAAGCCTGCACGTGACGTCACGCACTACAAACAGTGCTAAATTAGAGCGAGTTTGAGTACAATATAAATCTATGGAAGCGAGACAGCTTACCGGGGCGTTAAACCTGGGGAGCGTGCGGCACGAGTCATACAAGGTTTGAGCAGGGTTTGGTGAGCGCACGATGCGCAAACCAGCCTGGTTAACACGCTGGTGTGATCGCTGGCTTTAAGCCTAAACTTTGGGGTGTTTTTGGGGCGATCAGAACGAATGCTCCGGTCCTCGTGCCGCTTGCACTGCTCCCAGGTGGCAGGTGACGTCAGAGGCGAGAAGGGCCAGCGCAGGTGAGGAAGCCTCCTTTTAAAGGCCCGGGTCACAGGCCATAGGCTGTCAGGGGTTATGAGGGCCTACTGCCACGTATAGAAATAATAGAGGCTACTAAAAGTATTATCAGTAGTGATATAGACCACAGTAAAAAATCAACTTCTCAGCAGTCTTAAGCTGTCCCCAGTACCTCTGTATGGGCCACTTTACAAAAACTTAGAAGTTTAGATGGCATTTTTTTTTAGCAAATACAATTTATTGTAAATAACTATGTACCCACCCACCAACCCAGTTTTCACTCACTTGCAAGAAGTGTGGAAAAGTGTAAAGAAAATATTTAAAACTGTTCTGAACTGCCTTTTTCAATTCAGCAGCAAGAATATGGTTAAATCCATTGTTGTGCATTAATAAGGTGCCCTTTTTATGGCAAAACCGGTTAAACAAAGGAATTAAAAATACAAGGACCTCTGTTTGCTCAGCTCAGAGCAGAAGTGCTGCCCTTAGAGGTGGAAGTGGGGCACTTTAAAAGAGTCCGAGAGGTTCTGTACTCTATGTGATTTATGTTTTGTGGAGAATGACCCTTCCATTTCATGTTTTATTGTCTACTGTATACTGATTTAAGGACTTGTTTGTAACGGAACAATTCTGATTTGTTTTGGCTGCATGAAGGTGGAATTATGTACTGGTTATCTGTGTGTCAGCCTTTGTGGACAAGGCCTGGACAATAAGGCAAAATACTGTATCTGGAGATAACATGAATAAATAGTGTTTTCTGTTTGATACGGTTTGTTACACAGACATCTTTAATTTTTCAATGTCAATAGTATCATACAAGCCCATGTGGGCTGAGTGCGTAGCACTTAAATAAAGACTTTCATTAATTCATTTTGTTAACTGCTTTTATTGGACACCAGCCAGGTTACATAAATTGGGGCTTAAGAGCATACCAAATTGCTGGAAATGTCAAAGTCTATATGATAAACTATACATGCAGTATGGCAATGTCCCAGTATCTTAAAGTATTGGAACATAATAACAATGTAAGGAAATCACAGGTGACACTTGAGTTCTCCTCCTTCGGGTCCCAGCTACTATATACCATTGTCGAAATGAGTAGTACATTCAAAAAGCAGAAATGATAGGTAGACAGGTAGTGATAAGAAAATGAAAAACCTTCACTCTCCACCAGTTAAACAATGGTATACTGAATTGAGAAGACTAGTCTATAGTCTAAACATATTTTCTATAGGAAAATAGATGGGATGACTATGAAGTAGTGATCCCAATCCCGCGACCCCGAAAGGGAACAAGCGGTAGAAAATGGATGGATGGATGGATGGACTATGAAGTAAAGTGGAAAAATTACCAAATATACAGAGAGACGCCAACAGAAACAAACTACTCAGTATGCTGAGACAAATGTAATATTCAATGTATTTAATTCAGGTGCACTATGTTGCTGGCAGGGCTATATGCATGCAAGCTTAAGAGCATTACTTACCAAAATGTTTGTATAAATGTATAGTCACCCTCTCTCTCATTCATTATACAAAAGCCTTTGCCAGTGATGTATGTGCAGTACAGCTGTACATAGAACAATGCATTGCTTCGCTGTCTTATAACTATCATTATTTATCTGTCCTTGTAGAAATTGGGTAGAACACTATGAAAGTATTCTGTTTGAGTAAAGTGAAAGTCTTGTAACATGTTGTGCGGTGTGTTTTGACGCGAGACCCAGTCAGGGCAACGCATTCTGTATCTGAAGAATTCTTGACTGAATTCAATTACATTTATTTTTGTAACCAACCCAAAATCACAACAGCAGTCGCCTCAATGGGCGACAATGAAATCGAGAAGCAGATTAAACAATGTTCACAGGAATTTAGCAAAGGATAACTAAAATGTAAATACATATTTCCCAACTGTGTTCTTACTTTTGTGTTATTGTTTTCTTTGTTGCTATTATTAATAATGACGCGAGGGATAATAATGATGATAATGGTAGTGGTAGTGATAATGGTAACATTAATGATTTTGGGGTTTCTGCTGTTGTTAATGTTGCTGCTATTTATTATTACTTCAAAATATTTGTTTATCATTATTACTATTATTTTTTAATATGAATTATTTTGTTGTTGTTTATTTTTTGTTGTTTATTTTTTATTTACCTATTTTCATTGTTGCTATTATTATTATTATTATCATCATAACTGTTTGTGTTATGTTGTTTTTGTTGATTTATGTTAAATAAATAAATAAATAAATTTGAGTTCATGACAAGCAAATATGCAGGTCACCCTGGTTTGATGAAAAGAAGTTCTAAATAAATACCTTGGTAGACGAGAACTAGATAAATGCATGTTATACAAACAGAGTGGCCAAGAAAAGTTCAAAGAAGTGATTGAAAGCCAAGGCTGCCATGACATTCAGTTCCGTGAGAGAGTGGACCTTTTCCCTCAATAGTACAATCTGTCCCTGAGTTTAGGCCTTTACCCATGGGACGGCAGAGAAACACATCATAGTCCAGTGAAAATCAATTTGCTTGGATAAGAGGGATACCAGGAAAGATGACAACACTGGGGTGATTTGAGTTGTGACCAAAACTAAGATTTGATATTATAATACTTTGCATTTAATAATCCACAGCGTGGCATTAAACTTGTCCATCACAGGTATTTTTATTTCTCACATGTACCTTGAAAATCCTTGCATATTCAATGTAGGTGGGGCTTAATCTACTTATGGAGGTAGAAAAAGTGACAGTACAAAACTGACTGACTGAAGCATCTGTATGCATATTTTAGGGACCTGCAGAGGACCTCTAAATGTTGCCATAGTGACTGCGATCTTTTTCTCTGATCAACTCTGACTGCATGCGTGCTGATTGGTCCAACACTGGTGCTAAACCAACCCCCAGGGTCTGTGAGAAAGAGAAAACAAACTTAGTCCTATCAGGTCTTCAAGAAGGAAGTACCTCAACCTGGGAGATGAGTAAAAGGGCTTATCTCAGGCCTAGCGATTCTAAGCTAACCCACGGAACAAAGACATTCCAGGGACACGCCTGCGAAAGCTAACTTTTCACTCATCTATAAATAAGAATTCCGTGCCTAATTTTGGACGTGATTTAAACTGCAATATGCAAACTCAAGCAACGGACCTTTTTGTAACCTTTCAAGTCTACAAAAAACCTTAGATCCAACATTCTTCAAATCCGCCTCACCAGAGAATCAGTGCAACGGCCCTTTTTATCTGAGGAGCGATTCAGATCCAAGGAGACACTGTCAGAGCCTGGAGCTCCAGAGCGGCCGTGCTCTGACCAGCGTGTGGACCGAGCTGCAGCGTGACCCCTGAGTGACCCCTGGAGGCAACACACACACACAGGCAGATCTCCTCAGGATAGCTTCTGGTCTCAACAAGTTGCTCACAGGGTTAAAACAAAATGGAGACTTACCGAGAGGTCTCATCACAGTGTTTCGTTGTAGTGATGAAGTTTGTAATGAGTGTTACAGGTGAGACTAAACAGCCACTCGCCAAAAGACTTTATCAACACAGAAGAACTCCAACTCTGGATAGCAGTCTGCTGTTCATCGACATCTCAAAGCCTCAAACCACTCAATGAGAGTCAGTGAGGAGAGGATTTTACAGCAGTTTGTTTTCACCTTGGTCAAGTGAGAATCAGAATCAGTGTTTGTGCTCCATACCATAGATACGGTCATGAATAAACATGACCATGAATAAAAAAACTTTTTCTATGATAGGAACATAAATCTGAGTTAAAAAAGTAGTACTGCTCACATGTTTTCTTTACTCCCATGACCAGACTGCATATGGTATTTGAATATTGGTTTTATTTTAATTTTTTCTCCAACAAAAAAAAGAGAATGATGCATAATACAAAACATGTTTTCTGGGAATTTGTGATAATGCCTTTGGACCTCCGATCTATTTAAATAATGATTGTTAATCAGCATTGTTGAACAGGCTCTTGCTGTCTTGTTCTAATCAATAGCGGTTGCAGTGTTTGCATGCACAATATCATTGTATAAATGCTGGGCCATACTTTGCTTTCATGAAGTTTATTTGCTGTGTGGCAACAATACATCACAGAGACATATTTAACCAAGGCAGCAGAGTGAGTTGTTTGCATGTGAACCCTTCTTGCATGTAATGTAGTATGTTCAACTTGAAGAAATAAGTTATTTCTATGATTCGAGGCATATTCGAGTCTCCAGAGTGTATTCAATATGAGTTGGAATCCGTGAAATGGCTGTATTACAGTCGCATGTCTGATGTGAGGGAGTTGGTATAAATGAGTAGTAATGGAGACAGATCTATTGCAAGGGGTTTTTAGTGTCTATGGAAGCACTTGAGGAACAAGCAACACTTTCAGTTTTGAATTTTTGGCCCGTGAGGCTTTATTGGACAGATGAGAGCAAAAGGGGGGATTAGAGAGACGGGAGGACAGACATATTTTTTAACCAAACAATAACTGGTCAAAAATGGCAGCACTATAATGACTAAATATCTTGTCCTTATTGGTACGCCAGTTATGTCTGTCTCTTATTCAAATTGATTCCTCAAAATCACAACAGAATTAAATTCATATTTAAATTCAACAATATATTGTAGCTTGCCAGTGCCTGATCTTGTCAGCTTTGGGAAGCTAAGCAGGACAAGACTTGGTCAGTACTTGAATGGGAGACTGCTGGACCATTGTTGGGGCAGCCAGAGGAAATGTTTTGTCCTTAGACAAGACACTTCACCCATATGCCTAGTACCGTATTTTCTGCACTATAAGGCTTAGAAGCAGTGCGCCTTAGAATCCAGTGTGCCTTATATATGGAATAATTGAAGCAAGTTTGTGTGGTACACGTTTTGTTTTGCTTAATGTGCCTTGTATGAAAATTATCGAAAATAGACTATTCATTGACAGTGCGCCTTATAATCCAGTGCGCCCATAGTGTGGAAAATACGGTAAACCGCTTTGAGTGCCTTGAAGGTGGAAACGCAGTATATTAAATCACTGTAAAAGTAATAATACACTTTTAATCGCCCTGCCAATATTTGAAAGACAGCAGAATATTCATCAAAATAATAAAGTTAGACCCGTGAAATAGCCTATCGTTCAAACTATTACTCAGAGTAAATGTTTTGCTTACTGATAGACTGTGTTTGCAGATAAATCATCTTTTGCACATATCAATCGCTTGACAGGCAACGCTTTCTATATCGCTCACAAAATATAATGGATCTTACACTTTTCACCACTTATCTGTGAATGTGTCAGGGATCAGACTATGACATATCAAATAGCTTGGATTTCATAAAAGTGGCACGGACGAGTTTTGTCTTTAACAACAAGTCACTTCAAATGTCATGCCTATAAAGCTCGGGTGGGTGCCCAATAGAAATCCCCTTTCCCAACAAATATGATTCCAAAAAGTTTGAATTGCAGAATTGCATTGGGTTCCATTTGTGTCAAAGTCAATTGCCGGTTTGACAATGGTCAATGCAGCCAATTGGTGTTGTGCATGGTCTGCTGCTGTTCAACTGGTTATATCATTTGCTTTAATCCAAGTGTTGTTGCCTTATGTCATCTGGCTGTCTCATTATCCCCTGTTGTTACTCACACCCTCATTTTCTTATGTCGTTTTCCTATATGTATGTATTATATATCTATACACAATGTTGTACTATGTCTATGTTGTTGCACCATTTTGTTGTACTTTGTCAAATTTCCATGGCATCATATTTTGTCTTATTTTTCCCACGTCACTATACCATTTTTATCTTAGCATTTCAGGCATTGGAATTAAAAAGTGGTTGAGGCTGCTTTGAAAATGTGTGGTTATGTTTGCCAGAGTTCGACTGGATTGTGACTTGCTGATTACAGAAATGAAGTGTGTGCACGGCAAAGGATTGTTGCAACACGTACAACAACATGGCACTGCAAATACACATACTACATAGAGATAATACAGTGCACAGTACATAAAAGTAGGTAAACGACATGGGGAAAATGGCATGGGAAGAGATGACATTGTGGGTAAGAACACAGGCAGTTGACATAAATAACAACACCAAATGGCTACACCGACCATCATCAATTCCAAAAATAATACTTTTTAACACAAACGGACCCCCTTACAAGTGCCGCTCTACAGTGATATTTATACAATGTAGACAAACTGAAATTGAGTAATGACAAAATCAGCACTGGAGGTCTGAATCGTCTTGGACCTGTCTGTTGCTTTGTTTCTCATTGAACCCATACCCTTCCCCCCCAATCGTGCTGCCTCCGTCGACCAATCCATCGCCCTTTTGAACAGCTGAACAGTCTGCGATACATTATTGGAGTTAATCAGAACCGAATGAGGAAAAGCGCTGAGGTGAGACAGCAGAAATTACCTGGTGCCGGGCTGCTTGTTCGCATTGCCCTCCTTCAACCTAGCAACAGTGGAGGAATGGACGTATAGATTGAGGGGATGGTTGCTGAAGGAGAGTGTAAGGATGAGGCTCAAAGTAATGAGATGACGCTGCTGTAAAATGTGTATCTAAGTATATACTTAAGTAAATGATAATTAATCCTTTTGTAGGAGAACTCAAGCCACAATTCACATTATCATATGTTCTTTTGCTGCATAAAGAAGAGAAAATTCCTCTTCTTAAAGCAGAATTAACGTGTTAACAAGACTTTATTTGTTGCGAGTGCTGAGATGTTGTAAATTACAATGCAGACTTATGTCAATGAAAATTAAATAATACTAAATAATACTGCACATAGGCCTCCAGAGTCATGAATGACAAGGTTGACAATGTTTATCAGAATTCGAATCAGAAGAGGTTTATTGCCGTTGTCAAAGAACATAATTCACAAACATAGGAACTGGCTTTGATGATTTGTTTCAACATAAAACAGTGAACAATGATAAAACAACCTAAATAAGTCAAAAAAGAAAAATAATTTAAATCTGCTATAGGATGAAAATAAAAATATAGTTCTGTTCATCTGTTGCTGTGTCTGTTTATTGATTGATTTTTTGGATTTTTTTTCATTATAAACATTACCCAGTGTATTTTTAACAAAGGGTCATGGGTGTTATGACATAGTGACAAACAGGGGAACACACTGAGCAGGATAGTGAGTGTTTTGTTTTTTAGCCGTTTCTAGCTTCGTTCTGGTTCTGAAATCATTCATTATTACCAGGCCCTTTTTATTACTTACAAGGCTACAACTAAAAAACAAAGACAACAAAAAACCCTCACAAGTAATGAGCTGTGTAGTGGTTAATTTCTTGTTCTCGTTGCTGTTGTCAAACATAGACAATATTCCTTTTAATCACAACCATCACATCTTAGACTTTGAGAAAATCTTTCTCTATTCTCCCTCCCCCCAGACATGTTTCCTCATTCCCTTAAGATTGTTGGTTTGTTGCTGTCTTTTCCCTTCCAAAAGAGGCTTTATGATGCTTGGAGATTAATACGCAAACTGGAGAAGAAGAAAACAGATAAAGGGTTGAACTCGAGGTCTAAAAGCTGATCACAAAAGGCTGAGATCGAGGAAAAGTTAGCTAGTTTTGAAGTTTGGGGCTGGCAGACGGGTTCAAGAGGCTGTCTGAAAGGAAATGAAAAAGAGAGCGGGAACCAAAACCTCCCTAGTCATTCTTGGAAATTATGAGAAAAGGTGTTCAGAATTGTTTAACCCATGGAAACAGAAAGCAATTGAATGGTCATATGGCATGTGCATCGTAACTGAGGTTAATCTCCCACAATATTGTGACTGAACCATTCAAAGCTATATTCAGTGTGTGCATTATTTCTTTTTATATTGTGTTAGGACTATTTTGAAAGTTTGATGAACGTAGGAGATACCAAGGTTGTTTTGGAAGTGCTGTTTTCATAATTGGACCTACACATCAGATAACTAATTTGTATTTCCTCCAAAAACACAATCAACAACAAGTTTCACCAAACTGTAAGAATTTTGGAAATATGCTGAAACTGGAATTTTAACACACAACATTATCTTGGGTCTACAAAATAGTACACGATAATATTCAGTGAGGAAAGCAATAATTCTGTTGACTGTTTTAATGCGAGAGGTCAGAAGAATGGCTGAACTGTTTTGAGACTGCTGTGAAAGTATTTGGCAGAAAAATGTGTGCTCTCACAAGATGTTAATTTCATATTCTTCATATTTTTTTTAATTAAGTTTATGTTTTTGCTTCTGTTTTTGAGCATATTGCATTTTTTTTTTAAATTAGCTGCTCAACAACAAGGAGGGACATCGCTTGAACAGACAATTTCTAAAATACAGCCATTTTAATAAACAAAAAGCTGAAAGAATTGTACTGAACTGTATGATTCAAATGAAATATCCAAAATGAAAGAGGATACCTTGAATAGTCCACAGTACAGATTAATCTTATCTATCTTACATTGATTCAATCCCAGTTATTTTTTATTGCCCAAGAAAACCTTTATGGGCTCATCTCTCCACAGAGCTTACCAGTAACTTAGCCTGGTTGCGCCACCTGTTTGTCTCCATGGAGAAAGATACCAAATGCTTATGTCATACTGTGATACATAGCAATAAGATAAGATAAGATAATCCTTTATTATCCACACATGGGGAAATTGCATTGTTGCAACGCAGGTAGATACAGAGGAAAAGGACAGATAACATATAGGAAGTTTAGAAAACACTCAGAATAGAAGAACTCTTATAAACAAAAACTCTTATAAACAAAAACTCCTATAGACAAAACCTCTCATTTCCTAATAAGGAATGGAGGGGAAAAAAAGGAAAGCAATAAAAGGAAGACAAGCAAGCGGACCCTCCACCAGATAAGTTACCTAGTACACCCATATGTAGCGTGGTACCAATATACTGCTTTGTACTACCATGTCGTTTTGAGAAAAAATTTTAAACACACTGAGAAATGCATCTGAAAACACGTCCAGTGTGTGTGAGTATTCAAACATCTCATCCCATCTCGCGTGTGTCACTTGATCACCAGCTCTAACCCAGCTCTGACAGCGCTCCTGCTTCTTCTCATTGTCCCCGCTGGCACGCCACAGTTCCCTCGCATTACCCTTCCACACATGGTGCTGCTAGCCTCTGGACTGACACACGGTCCACAACAATTTATTTTTGTTCATTTTGTGTGCTCTGCCTATGGAGTGTTATGATGTCTCCGCAGCGGGACTGACCCTCTGGTTCAAATGCCCCTAACAGCCCATAAACTTAGACAAGATTCACAGTATGACAGGCTGCCACTGGCCGGGCTTCATCATCTGCAGCTCACACCAATCCCTTTTAAATAGGTGTCCTGGGTGTCATTGTCTCCCAGGGCTGCCTTATGGGGAGGTGCGTATTAAAACCATGACAACCTGAGCATAAGTGGCACAGGGTTGCCGCCAGCCATAACCTTAACTTTGAGGCTAAATTTTAAACAGTGATGGAGACAAAAGAGCAAGCTCTGGAAAGATATGAAGAGCATAAATCAACATTATCTTTGTTATTTATCATAAATTGAGGTTCACCTGTGGAAGAGCATATTCCGTGTCATTTTATAGTGAGAAGGATTGTGATTCTATATAACAGAAGCAATTTTTTGTGATTTAACTATTGTACATTTAGATTACATTTTTGACATGGGTTTACAAGAAATCCTTCAAAAGTAAATTGTAATTGCAAAAATGTAAATTGTTGATCCAACGTAAGATTATGTGATACATGTCTTCATCTCTTCAAGCTTCTTTAGTACGACATTTGGGCAACTTACTACAAACTTATGATTTATAGCAGGGGTGTCAAAAATGCGTCCCCCCAGACATTTTAATCTAGCCTGCAAAACATTTCTAATTTATATCTATTAATTTCCAATAGATATATAGCATTTTTTATTGCTAGAGCTATGAGTCCCACCTTTCTTTGCAGCAGCCACCACGCCCCCGCGCTGCTCAGCACTGATGTGTGTCCAGCTGGATCGCTGTGCCTAGGGCTGAGAAGTGCTGACGTGCACAAAACTAGACTGGAGCAGAGAGGTCTGAGCAGGAAAAGACCTGTGGTTTTGGGAAACACGTGGAAGAAAGAAAGGAGATGGTTTTGTGAACATTAGACTAAAAGTGATGCTAATGTGGAGCTAACAACAAGAAAACAAACTTCTGTGACGATGCTCTGTGAGGTGCAAATCTGGACAGACCAGGAGCTTGAGGTAAAAACCACAGGTCAGAGTGTAATAAAGTATTAACAGAACAGTGAGCCCATATTGAGTTTGTGCAGCATCAACATTTCATATAACAAACCATACCACATCAAGTCCATGTTCCTGTTCCTGCTGCTGATGCATGAATATGTGCAACAGTGTCCACATATAACTATTACTAGGCTATATAAAGCTATTTATTTCTTGTATTTTTTCATTGTTTTATTATGTTAGGCACGCGACCCTGATATATAGCAAACAGACATTTAAGAATTTGTAAATAACTAATTCCTTACAACATAGACTCTTTGTGTCAGTCTTTTTTCTGCCATCTGCTATATTAATCAAAGGCATTCTTAACATTTTACTTTCAACCGCAAGTCTTTGTGCAGAGCTCCTTATTGATTCCTATACCTAATAACGTGTGTCATGAGTCTCAAACCACAGAGCGATTTTCCCATCAGTTAACCAAGTTTACGCTTGGGCTGCACCGCTAGTGCCAATAATGATATTTGTTCTGCTCACAGTCTAGAGCTGAGACGTTTCAACTTAAGCCTAGGCTTTATTACATCTCACTGCACAAAGAGTGAAAGATCCGAGCAAGAGAATGTCCCAAGTGGCATCCAACCTCACCTTCGATATCATCACTGTCTGCTTTTATGCATATGTTGACATATTTTTTTCATTACGTTGTTTTTCGTGTCGTGACCTTCGGATCGAGATGGAAACATTCAAGTGACTGCCTAAATAATAAATAAGAGAGTCAGAGGTAGGTGGTGGGGGAGTGGAAGCAGGTCTCTTGTTGATTTATGAACCCAAGAGCTACAAAGGGTGTAGGGATTCAATTTAACAAGCTAGATGTGTACGCCTTATCTGGGAAGGAAGAATGAGTGATGTGGAGATTCTTCTCTTCCAATCTTTTTTTGTGTAATGGCTACAGAATAAAATATACAGTGCAATGCGTATCTGCCGGCTGCTTTTTGACTCTTCAAAAATATCGCTCAAAATATCGCTAACTAGCGCAGCATATGGCAGTATGCCTTACTCTTTTGCCCTATCTTCGTAATGACCGTCTTCTTATAAAAAGGGTCCCAGGGAAAGTCATTATACATGATAAGAGAGTAGATGACAGGGAAAGTGAAATGGGGTAAGATGGACGCAAGATGACAGGCAGCGTGCTTTCTGATGTCCCCTCTTGGGTCTCGAGGGGGAAGACTTGCAGACCATGACTTTTGCGTCGAATCCGCAGAGCAACACAGGTAATCTGAGCTTTTCAGCATCAAACTAAGGGATTGTTTTCAATGCTATGGAAGACACATATTTGTACACTGATGTAAAGGGAATTATATTCAAGCATCCATGATTGTTAGGGGCAATTGGGAAGTGATGGTTTCTTTGTAAATGGAGACATAGGTGACTCAGTGACTGTAAGGTACAGTTATTAGGCCCAAGCAAGAAACTGGCCGGGACTATTGAAATTGCTCAGTTCCTTCTTCTTCTTATCGTTCTGGGGCTGAGATGGTGAATTGAAACCCTTTCCTGTGGAGTGTTACTGAGTGATCAGGTACAGCGAAAATCCCCTTTTGTGTGGATGAACAACGTTCCCTGGAAAATGACCCTGTGTGAAATTTGACATGCTTTTTTGGAGTAGGCACATGAAATTTGGTGTGATAGAGAACACTGAAACAGGCATAAAATATATTTCTATCTCCACCCTCAGACAAACAGGCACGCCCCCCTCAAAGTGCACATTTACTATAATTTCAATCTGGAACCCTGATTAAAAAATAAATCAGACATAGGCCTCATTTTGTACAGTTGTGTCTATAGAATTGTAAAGGTCTGCCATGTTTCATCACTATGGGTTGAAAAATATGTATGTACTTTCACCTATGATGATCCAATCCAATTGGAGTCAGAGCAATATTTAATTACTAGTGGCAGAGTTTTTACCCTATTAAACTCAAACTTCCATGTCCACACCATGCTAAGACATGAAACATGGCCATCACAAATACCTTGCTAATGGCTTTTAAACTTTTGTGCTATCTGATGTTGAACCTACATCACTTTGCTGTTAGACTGTTGGGGAAATGGAGCTACTTCAGAGTGATTCTTATTTGATGAAACATCTACAGGCGATAGTAGAGTATGGAACACCTTCAAATCTTAAAAGGTAAGGGTAATTTAGGGTAATCTATAGTATTAACAAATTATCCTTACTGTAAACAACTATCCCTTCAGAGGTAACACGTTCTCTATCTATAATTATCTCTCTAGCTACTGTGTAAATTAAAATGCGGTATCACATTCTAGGCCAATTCCAATATTGGTACGATATACTGTGCATCCCTTGTATACAGAATGAAAAATATATGAAAGATGTATTGGGTCTATGCTCCAAGAAGTCAAGGAATATTTAGCATGCGCTGTAGCAGACAGATGATTAAAGACACAATCTAAAAGGCATTTTGTATTCCAAAATTGTATGTGGCTGATGCAGCCTAAATGCCAGAGTAAATGCACATGAGGAAATTGAGGAATTATGCTTCAATTGGGGTGCAGATGGAAACATTTGTGTATGAATTATCTTCTCTGCTGTTTGTGTTTCCTGAGCAGAACCGCCACCATGTCCCTGTTTGCTCTGGCTCTGCAGCAGGGATTCGTGTTTCCTTTCAGCCTGTCTGCTGACTCTGTGCTTTGTCAAAAGGTTTCCGTATTCAAAGTCACTCTCTATACCCAGGTAATCTGCCATTCACTTATTACTTTTAGAGCTATAGAAAACGCAGCATTTTTACTTCATGCACTTCCATTTTAAGTTTAAATTCAGGAGAAGTTTTCTGAAAAAGAACAACATAGATTCAGCGTTGTTTAAACTAGACATATTAAGATTGAAATTCTGCAAAATGCTACTGATATATACAGTGAAAATCCAACAGAACTCAACATTTAAGTATATTCACCACACTAGCACGAATACAGAGAAAACCACTACGACTACCAGAGCAATTCAATTTATTAAAGAAGACCTATTATGCGTATGTCTTCAATGTAGTTCTTATTTACGACCTTTGGATCATGTTGTATTTTGGAAATCTTAAATCGCAAAATCAATCTAATACTAAAGGAGCGCCTTTGGAGAGCTGCAGTTCACGATAGAGAGCAGAATTGTTTTTATTTTTTTATTTGAACAAAAATGGCGACGTGACGCGGCCGAATCCTGCATATGTCACTGCTTAAAATAAATAAATTGCAGAATGAAGTAAGTAAAGACCGATAGGCGTGACACAGGGAGCAGTGAACACTGGGACTGTCAGAGCAATGGCAGGAGAATAAAGATTACTTAAAAATACATGAATCACGCTAAATACAACTTTGAGTGGTTTAATGTCATGAGGAAATAATTATAATAGGGTTATAAAAGCTCTAAAAAGTATTTTTTTTATAATTGATCTCCTTTAACTGTAGATCTATGACTGGGTGGTTTCTATTACAGAGTCTTTAATGAAACATCTACTACAAACTATGGTGTTGTTAAGAAACACCTGCTGAAATGCTCTGGCCAAGAAGCGGCTTGATATTACACGGTGTGAAAGCTGCTTGTTTTGCCCGGGACTCCGACTGGAAGAGAATTTGAATTCCCTCCATTCGGCGTGCAAAACTGGATCATGCTATGAATGCTGCTCATGTACACAGCACACTCCAATTACCCTGGGAAAGGCTATCAACTACACTAGGTAAAAAACAGGAAAGAAAAATGTTAGATGGATTTAGATGTGTATTGATCAACCGTTTGGGCAATAACACTGAAGATGTAAATCATATGTCCATCAATTCAACATGAGTGGTCAAACCACTTTAACTGGACGGACAGTTAAGGTACACTTTGTCTTCTGCACTCACCATACTCCCAATAGGTTATGCTCTGTCACCATCAACTCTCCAACTGTATAACATACTATGTTCCTAAAAACGGGTAAGCGCAGCCACTATTGCAAAACAAGTTGGGAAATAGTGCTCTTTCGTTTTATCTTGTACCTCTAAAAAGAATGTTTCGAGACCTTAGCCAAGATGGCTTAACTAAGCTTTTACCAAAAAAAAAACAATGATTTATTGGATTTGTGGTATGATAAATTGCATTTAAATATATATATATATATATATATATATATATATATATATATATATATATATATATATATATATATATATATATATATATATATATATATATATATATATATATATATATATATATATATATATATTCTATGATCTATATATATAACCGTATTCTATATACACGAAAGTATAAGTCAAATTATTATTTTTTTCAACCAACCTTATTCTATATACATTACGTGAAAGTCTCAACAACATGCAGTTACATAATAAAATAAGAGTACCACTAAGTACTGCTGTAAATGTACATCCACATTCACTTACGAGGTCGGCATGAATTATATACGGTATGTATGTTTGCAAGTACCCTGCTGTTGAACTATTAAATTAATATAATCTACATTGCAACGATCGCTTCTACCACCTGATGTCAGTAAATATGCACTATATTTAATTGATTATTGTCTTTAAAGAGATTTATCTGCTCACCAGGGTTCCCTTGATACATACCACCATTTTCTTTCCACTGGTAATAGGAGCACTCAACCAGTATTTTTATTGGTTTTATTCAGTTGGACAGATTTGTGCATGAACGTCATCTCTTGGTGCCAATTTATCTGAGCTGCAAACAAAGAATGTTAGATTGTTTGAAGGAGATTTAAAACAAATCTACTAACACCCAGGCATTAATGGCTTTATGTTCTTTACACAATGAAGTTGAAAAGAAATTAAATGTTTAGTTGTAGCTTTAGGTTTAATGGGGCTGGAAGCAATTGTAATGAATATGTGTGACAAATAAGTGAATAATGCAATAATAATGTTTCAATATTCTAAATAGCGTCGCAGTGTGGTTGAAGTGCACTCCGTCAAAACATCTAGTGCAGTATTTTATTTACCCTATGCTTAAATTCTTTGCTATTAAGTATTAACGACAGACCATGGCTTCTCTACTGCTTTTGCACAGGAGTCTTTTGCATTCATTGTCACTGTCATTTGGCAGACAGCTTTCTTCGGATGATTGGCTTACTCTGCTCATCAGCGTGTACAAAAACACTCCTCTTATCGGGAGATGTCTCTATCAAAGCAGCCAATCGGGGAGTTTTGCCCCGCAGAAAGCCGACTAAGATGCATCTGCTTAGTGGCGTCTCTGCAGATTAAGCCTCTGAATAAAGCCCAAAAACTATGCGAGAAGATAGAACAGGTGCGAGATAAAACAGCACCCTGGAGGAACAGCGCCAGTAAGCCTTGACAACTATCACCGGCACGCTCAAATGCATGCACGGGCCCTTCACGGAGAGTGCCTTTGAAAGCCGTGACACCTGCATGTGAATTCAGAAATGCATAGAAAAAAAAAGACCTTGTGGCAACCAACCGCACATGCGAGGTGTTGTTTGTTAACTGGCGTGGGAAATGTGGCAGCAAAGGCAAATATTAACATTTTCAGGCTAAATGACCTTGGCAGGTTCACAGAGCAAACCAAGCGTTTGCACTATGTTCAAATCTCAATCCATCAGTGGCACAGAATTCTTGTAAATGTACATTGTTTTATGGCATACAACACAACACAAAGGCTTAAGGTCACATCAACAGGTTTACTTGAACAAAACCTCAATTACAATAGGTAAACTGCTGATTCATACATCAGATTATTAGGTTGCCAGGTGATTAGCTGCACCAGTGATAACCCTGAGGGGCCTGTGCAAGAGATGGTGTGTTGTGACAAATGTAACATGATTAAAACATTCATGCTTTCTGTTTGTGTTGTCACGCTAATCATGAGAGCTGAATATTCCAGTTGAATGAGTTTGATATACACGAATGACTTTCACTCGTACATACCCCCCACCCCCCCTCCTTTGGTAGTGTTGCATAATGGGAGACAATGGCACTTGGGGCTGCACCCATTGGCTAACAATTGGCTGTTGTCGCACTTCCTGGGTTCTTGGGTGTTGCTCCACGTTCCTCCACTCTCCCTGTAGTTATTGTTCTCTTTTAATAAGATTTGATGATGTAGTTTTACTCCTAATGTAGTTTCTGTTGTTAATTTCCATCCAATGTGATCTCTGCTGACTCAGGGATTGTTATGGTCTCGCCGTCATAGCCCCACAACGCGTGTTCCGGTGCAGCTAATGTGTTACGTCCTGAGTTGGAGACATTTGTCGGGTTTGCTATAACCAAATCTCTCTTTCCAGATGTAATTAAGTAATTTAACTCTGGAGCTGCGGTGTGCGCTGGAGCTGTTGCCTTGCCCTCCCTGTAAATCTATTACGGACCCATCGGTGCACTGTTTTGGTCCCGGCTTGGCACGGAACTATTAAAAGACTTTTATTTATGCATAAACAGACATCAACGGAACACGAACTGTGATCACCTCCACGGAATATGAGCTTGTTTGAAATGTGAAACTATTTATTCAAATTAGTAGACTATTAAGTAAACAACATTTTGTCATAGAACTGGAATCTGCCTCTGTTTAATCAAGATCAAACCTGTGTGTCCTTTAGTTTACTTTTCCGGGTTGAATCCCAGTGGCGTTGTTGGTTGTTTTTTTAATTTAAAGCTCATTTTTATAATTATATTACAACACCGCTCATGCTACAGTAGCATTTATTTAATGTATATATGTTAGATCAATCATGTGCCTCACCATCAAAGGATTAAAGCCTTTCCCCACCATATATGGAAGCTATAGAATTTGTTAGAAGTAAATATATCATGTGTGTCACGTCTCTGGTCAGTCTTTGGATTTGCTGCAAAAATATACAAGTGTATTATAGTCTATTTTTGATGCCACAGCGGTGTAAGTGAAGTTGAACTAGTTGTATATAGCCAGACAAAAGATAAACCAAAATGTCAGTGTTACTGTACTGTATCAAGACGGAACCTTTAATGTCCTCGACATTTCTGGCAGACCAAAAACAGAGATGCACATCAACAATGCTGCGCAAATATCGAACAAAACTGGGCCTGCAGCCGGATTTTAGTTTTGCTCGCATTTCTCTGGCACAGATTCAACCTTTATCGTATAAACTAAAGCCGTGGGATATTTCCGAACGCTGAGATGCACGCTTCACATTTGAATTTCACTTTGCGGCTGAGGCAAATGTAAAGTAATTCTGCTTTCTTCCCTAGTTGAGGTTTGAGTGGAAGTTTTGGGTGTAAGAAGGCCCAGTTACTACCAGAACCTTTCACAACCTTGCCTCATGCACAGTCCAGTTGTGTCTCCTTCTGTTCCCACGACAGAGCGTTTTTTCTATAGATGTGTCTGTAACTAGACGTTTATTTTGCAGGACTGGGTGTTTAGCCCAGTACCAAACCCCAAAGCTGGAGGAACAGGAACCACACTTTGTCTGGCCACAACTATCAGAAGCACAAGGCTCCTTCCAGCATAACTCTATGGTCATTGTGACACAGCCCCACGACAACATAAGATGGAGATCTGCTGGGCTTTGGGTGCCAAATGCAAACTCTGAACATAACCACGTTTCCCTATGGTATTTTCTATAAACATTCAGTTAAAACAAATATATATATATACAATATTGGAATATGATTGATGAGTTTGTATTAATGAGGCATGCGTTTAATTGTTGTTGTTAATTGTTCACATTGATACCACAAACTCATTCTGGATCCAGTTTGCATTATTCTGGCAATCTGTAGTCCATATAATATTAAAGGTACCTCACACAACCCCGCTTCCACATCCCAATGTATCCCTTTAACATTGAATCAATTATTCATCTTCTTTTCTAACACAACCCTGGCAACACCAACTGTAGGTGCACCCGTGTGCCATACACGCTGGAAGCTTTGACAACCACACAATATTACATAAACGGGTCAGTGATTTATTAGCTTTGTCTCATCCTTATTGTGGCTTTGAAGACTGCATGATGTATGGCGTTTTATCCTCTCAGAGAATTCCATTGTGTTGTAATGCGAGCCATTGTGCACAGGTCGTATACAGGATGGCTCAAGCTGTCCTTTATTTCACACATGGCTAGTCTCGATGCTTTCGGTATTACAG
This sequence comes from Eucyclogobius newberryi, assembly GCF_026437365.1. Lineage (NCBI taxonomy): Eukaryota > Metazoa > Chordata > Actinopteri > Gobiiformes > Gobiidae > Eucyclogobius > Eucyclogobius newberryi. The sequence continues at coordinate 12,044,785 of NW_027316389.1, forward strand.
GCATGATGCAAATGTTTTTTGGACGCATGATATATTATAATGCTGGCAGATAAAGGAGAAGCATATTACTATTGGCTGTGCATGAAAGATGATTTACCTATTATGTTATCAAGAATAGGGACATGTGTGTCATTTCATATTCCTCGTCTCTCGTCCGTGTTGTGGAAAAAATATTCTGGTGTAATGTTATGCGCGAGGGGATATGGTAATTGATTGCCTTTAGCTGTCGTTCCACCTGGAATACCACAATAAATACACATAGCATAATACAGAGTTGCAAAGGCGTGAAAGTGCGCTTCACTGTAGACACACACATGCGGAATCTAAGTTGAATTGCTAATACAGATAAAAAAAAATTATATTGTGCAAAAATAATTATAGTTTGTCATAACACATGTAGCTAAAATCATATGTTGGAACATTTTTTGCTTCTGTTTCTGCCCATTGTGGTGCTGCATCGTCGTCATAAAAGAGAATAGGTTCATTCACGCTGATGGGTCAAGTAGGAATTCAATTGTAGGCTTTACTGTTTAACTATCAGATTTCAGATTTGTTGTTGGTTTTTGGTTCATATTGCTCAAAATACTGTGCAAAGCCACAAAATCAAAATCACAACAAAAGTGGCACAAAGTGCAACGTCTTGTCTGTCAGCACAGTTTAGATTTTTTTCTTTTTACACAATAGGCTGAGACAGTGGAGCCGTTGTTGAAATCCAAAGCCGTGATTGTTGTCAGTTGAAAGGATTTAAAGATATGAGCTTAATATTGCAGGTTTGAGGATCCAATCCCTTAAAGATAATGATAAGTTTCATTTATGGATTTCTATTTTGGACATTTCGGAACCTGTGAATCTCTCATAGAGTTACATAATCTTAGATACTTACTCTTGCCCATTAGGTAGATTAGGACATATAAACATCTACTTCCTCAAACTACCTGGATAAATACATATGTAATCAAAATTTGGACGTTAATGGTCATATATTGTAGGTTTTTTAACACTGATAGATAAGATAAGATATTCCTTTATTGTCCCACATGGGGAAATTTCATTGGTGCAATGCAGGTAGATACAGAGGTAGATACAGAAGAACAGATCACTTATAGGAAGTCTGAAAAACACTTTCAGTAGAAGATCTCCTATAAATAAATAAAAACTCCCATAGACAAATAAATAAATAAATACATAAATACAATTGCATGTGATCACGACAGTAATTGCACATGAATATGTGTCACGACAGCACATAGATTGCACATGAATTTCACAGTAATTGCACATGAATTCCAACAGCAATTGCACATATGACAGAATTGCACATGGTTAGGTCAGTATTGCGAGTGTTCAGTACTAACAGTGTTTGTTATAAAGTCTGACAGCAGCAGGAAGGAAAGACCTGCGAAACCTGATGTGCTGTATACTATAAACACAATGACAATGTGTGCAGGAAGTCTCTAATTTGGGGCCTCAAATTACTGTTTCGTTCCCACCATGTAGGATTTGTACCCATTAACCAAAACGTTTCCAAGATTTAGCCAAATTGCAATGAATATATTGCAGTGAAAATGAGTTTCCTCCAAATGCTCTGGTTTCCACTACCACTAAAAACACATGAATGAGAGTGTGTTGTGAGAGAGAATGTGGGACAACGGATGAAAATTAGCATGTGTCATGTGTTTAATATGTGTTCATTAAGAAGCACTACCCTGACCAAATAAATACAAATTAAACTGACTGTGCCCCATCTGAAGCTTGTGTGTCCCTGAGGACATGATCATAACACTATGTGCAAAAACACAAAAGTATGTCAGAGGAGAGAAATCTCAGTCCTTATAAGGGAATGTCAACAAAACTCACCACTGGCCGTATTGTTACCTCCACAGCTTCCATTCCACTGTAGCACGGAGCTGCACTCTGAAGTGTTGCTTGGTATGCAAATTAGTCTCTAAATTAGCTTGAATTTTTAATGTGCACTTACTTGAGTAGAGTTGTTTTGTTGTTACTTTGGCATCCTTTCTTCTACTTCAGAGATATTTTTAACTATTTATTTGATCACAAAAAACACATAAATTGGCTTCTTTACCCACCTCTAGATGTAGCATGCTCACAATTGTATCGCTGCAAATCAAAAATGATCACTTGCTGTTCTTTGTTTTTGTTCCTTCTGGGGTCCTGGGGATGTTTTGTCCTCCAGGTGGACAATGTGTACGGAGAGTGCTGTGGGACGAGCAGCTGCACCAAGGCAACAGCACCAGGGGAGCGCAAGGGGCAGAGAGGCTTAACGGGTCACAGTGGGCAGGGTGGTGGCTCTCAATCATCTCCATACCCCACGGGCACCTCCGAGCAACGCAGCTGTGAAAAGACTGTCATCTTGGGAATGCAGCCTATATACAGAAAACACATTGTGATAGACCATGCACAGATCAGCACGTACTTTATGCAGGCAGACTGAAAATGGCATTTGCAAGCAGTAATGAGCTGATTCTATTAACATTGACCCTTCCACAGGAGACATGATCAACAAAGCTGTGTGAGAAGTTTTGTCCCTCTAACCTTGAGTAGAAGCAAACAAATAATGTATTCTTTGAAGAAAATAACCATATATGTATCTATGATAGTTCCTTGTATTATAAATCAATGTCTGAATGTTGGAAACGGTTTCAAAGGTCGTCATCTGGACAATGTTTTGAAATGGAGACAATTTCAATCTGAAGACACGGACATATCTCATTGTGTTGTCTATACCTGGTATTTTTCATGTAATAAATGTGTCTTGTCACTGTAAACAGTTCTGTTTTTTAAGTTTAAAGACGGTGATCATCAGATACAGCACCATTAAGTCTGTTATTTAATAGCTCTGACATCTCAAGGGTCATGGTGGACATGTACGGTAGTTTAAAAAATGAGCTGGAGGACAGGTCAGAAATGTTTGCTTTGGCTGTTGTTGACTTGTTTATGGTTAATCTGCAATTATCAGTACTTAGCGTATCCACATGAAACCAAAAACCGGCACAAAGTTCAACATTTTCTCTGACAGAAATATAAACCTAAGTTCAATCATGCGTTCACTATAGCTTCAGAGAGTGGTGCAATTATTAAACCTCAAATACATGATTGTAGTTGGTTGAAAGGCCTTCAAGCTGTAAGATTGATATTGTGTGTGATAGTTTGTGGAGTAAATCTAAAAAAGAATTAAATCTGACAATCTCTGACAATTTACTGCATGTCTTCCCTTCTCTCCCATTCCCATTTGACTCCCGTCAAAACCAAAATGCTGCTCTGTGATTGGTTCCAGTCCCGCTTGCGGGCCCTTAATGCCATGTGATTGGCTCGTCAAACCATTTATGCGGACTGAAAAACAAGTCAGCGGGAGCCAAACAAGAGTTTGTGAACTCACAAAAATCGCGAGAATTCATCTTGATGGTGAGGTAAATGTGTCTTCCTCATTCATTTTTTTCCTGCGTGAGAACCCCCTTTGCTCGCAGTAGCCAGCCCGTGCCTTACATTTTTCCTAGGCAGGAGGGCATTAAAGATTCATCTGTGCAACTCAACCTCAAAGGAAAGACTATGACCCGTGGTATATTTGCTGAATTATACAGACCGCCAATAAAGTTGTCTTCCTTTGATCTCTTACCGAGCTCTTCCTTGGTGAATACAGACAGTTGAAACTTAGGAATGCACACGATATTCCAATATATGGTATATAAATATGCAATACTAAAAATGTGTTCCTCTATGTTCCGTTACATGTTTTCTAGTGGTTCACTTCCTTTTGCTCATTCAAATTTTTCTTGTATAGCCTGTTCTGTCACTTTACATTATTCACCCACACTTGGTAGTAAGCCACCTGTGGATGACAGACGGACATGCTGTCTATCTGCGCTAACAGCCAACAGACCCACCAATTACTCACACACCACTATCACACTTGGTGGTACCTACAAGGTGGTGGAAGTGTTTTGCCCAAAGATTCAACAACTAATGTGTACTGAACTCTGAACTGTATGCTTATAACTACTCTCACTCCCTATCAGACAACAGGTAAGATATGATGTAATTACCTCGACATCGACATTAACTTACTTATCTTCGTAATGACATCATATCTTACCTATTGTCTGATACAAAAGAGAATCAAAACTATCAAGGAGACAAGATTAATATTCTTAATATAGTCTTATTTCCCTTTGTAAGTAAGAGACTGTACATTTTACTGTAATTCTGCATTTGACCCATCCTTCATCCCGTGAACTGTAGGATTTTACCTACTGCACATGTTTTGGATATGTTTGAGTCGTATGTAATGGTATGATGGAACAATTATTTGAAAAGTGTCTTGGCTGTCTCCTCTCTTGCATAGTAAGTGTCTGCCTGCCTACCATAAATCTCCCTCTTGACATTAGGTGCAATCTCTGCCTCTACCTTAAAAGCCCAGAGTTGTCGCCTGCAGCTGATCCAATGTAGCAACACATTTGCTCACACATGCCCATTGTTTATATTTAATCGATGTCGACTTGAGGGTGCCCTCCCAAGATATCCATCATTTGTCAAGTGTTAATAATTCATAAGCAGGCAAGATCACACAACATGTAAAGAACCATGGCTGTTTTTTTTTTGCGGTACTCTGTGGTAGCACCTAACCTGAAGGTGAGCATTCATCCTGGCTTTCAAACGAATACATTTTCTTGTCCCGATAGAAGCCGCCCCTGTTTTTTACTGCGCGGTGGATATGGCCAGATCAACACCAGGAGAGTGTGAAGCTGGTACTCACAGGGACACACATGTAGCCCACACAAAGCATCAACACTTCAACACTTACTTCTAAGAGCCAATACCAAATGTACCAATCACCTCTTACATGTTGCTGCCTGTGGTATATATATATATAGAGAGATTTCAGACCAATGTTTTTCCGTAATCGTATTTATGTCCGTCCTCAATGCGCAACCCTTTCCCGCTCGCTTACATTCACAAACCAAACACTCTATTTTCCGCGACTACAACAGTTTTCAGAAGTATTACCCAAAGCAATCACATTGGAACTTCAATTTCAAAATTATACATTATTACTACTACTTGAGAAGTATGTTTTACCTGTGCAATCTTTCCTACTACCTCCTGTTGGGAGATGAACACGTGACCATTTGATTACCCCACACTGGACGCAGCTCCTCTAGTGATATGTAATAAGAGGAAATATATCATGTTCCGTGACCATGTCCTGTATCATGTCGAATCATGGGTTTTATCTTTTTCTTCCCGAACAACCCAAATACTTTTTTTTCTGTCCGTATTGGTAATAAGATAAAAGAAAATGTGTTTCTTAAAACATTTTAAAACAAAAGTATTTCCTCTGCCTTTCTGATAATCTGTACATCTAAACAAGTATTTAACTTACTAGTTTTACCCATTTTTCTTAAATTTACCTCTGGTTGAAGACATTTGATTTTTCTGTGACTGCAGCTATAGTGACAATGATGATTTGTATTTGTGTGCAGTGTTTTTATGTTACAGTAACACCTTTAAAGCAGGCGGAATAACAACCGCAGCGCATCAGTGGTACGTTAGCATTGTTTCATGCTATTAGCTCCAGGACAAACTTAATGAGGACAAGAAGCCCACACGCCTCTGTTCTCTGCGTGGATACAGCGTGGAGTTAGTTTAGGAGTATTACAGCACTAAATCTGCCTTTCAAATGAGTAACGTGACGCAGTCTGTGTAACCCACGTACTTTTATTGCAAATAGGAAAAAAAAAACTACAACTCCCAATACTTCTGCTTGTCACGTGGTTTACGTATGTTGCGCGTGACGCACGCACTGCGTCACTTTAGCCAATCACGCACTTGCCGGTTCAATATCAGCTTCCTGTGTGCCTCTCCGGGCACGGGGTTGGGAGAGGTGACAGGACGGCTGAACCAGGTACGCTTCGCAACAAACACCCGTTTTTTAATCATCTTAAATGTCGCCGGTTTTAAACTCGTGTATGTTAATAGACGCTTTATCAACCGCCGCTGATGCTGGACTCGTAGCGCGCAGGAAAACGTGGAATTTGGTGAGTCTGTCTGAGTTGTCTGTCTGTGTCTTCTTGTTGTGATGCATATTGCTTTGATTATTGATATATATATATATATATATATATATATATATATATATATATATATATATATATATATATATATATATATATATATATATATATATATATATATATTCATTGCCGTGCCAACAGATTATTTATCTAAACAGGTATTTATTCAAGTGTTTATTTAAATGTATTTGTACAACTGAATATAATAAGTATTTACTGCATTACTTGTGATTTAAAGAGATGAACCTAGAAGCTAGCTAAATGTTGGGTATTACACTGATGGACCTGTTTATTGATCGCAGGCCAGGTGTGCCCAGTGGGGTACCAGGTGTGCCCAGTGGGGTACCAGAACGAAGGATTAACTTGATGACGAGCTGAGACCAGCCTGGACCCAGAACCAGAACTGAACACTGAACATTACAAAACTACAAACTTTCCAACATGAGCCACCTGCGGTATGGTAGGGGCTGATTCAGCCGTCCACTCCCATCCGAAAGACACCACACACCTTGCGCACTCTCCCCTCAGTCACAGCGCTATATTTTTGGACAATACAAGAACTCGGTTGCTTCTTTTATGGACATTTGTACTATTTTCATTGAGATGTGCAAGTGTTACTATGAGTGTGTGTGCTTTCTACCATGGATGTCTTGCACTGAACATTATTGAAACTTGGATTGTTATTGATACCACCAGAAATTGCAATACGTTTCAGTATACCATTGGAAATCTGCAGATTGTATATATTGTAAATATTGGTATGTTGGTCACTGTAAATATATAAGGCACAGCCGCACTTTGATTCGCTGGTTTGTGTATCATTGCTTACATGCACCTCCCTGAGTCGAACCTTCTGATCTAGCCCAGTGGCATATTCTCACATATGCTACATCTGCAGAAAACTCAGAAATGTTTTGAAAGAAGCAACCGCCATTGACTGTAACGACTTTTCCGAAAGACTCAAATGTGAACGATAAAGCCCAGATAAGTCCTGGATCAATTCCTGTGGGTCACTGATGTGGACAGCTCTTCCAGAGAACAAGCAGGACACACAGCGGCAGCAGACTGTCCTGTAGCGTGGCCAATTCAAAGTAGGGTTGCTCAATTATAGAAAGTATAACTGAGCAGCCGGGAGAGACGGCATTGAGCGGATGAAGCGGGCAGCTCTATACGTGCGCAGTAAAGATGTTATTGCTGTAATACATCATTAATCGTCACTTCTTTATTACCCGTTTTTTGGGGGCGGCAGTAGCTCAGTGGTAGAGTGCTCGTTTTCTGATCCAAAGGTCGGCGGTTCGACTCGGTCAGATCCACTGGCCTGCAGGTTGGCGGTACGATCGCAGCTGCCTCATGTGAATACTGCCGTTGTGTCCTTGGGCAAGACACTTAACCCAACTCGCCCCCCAGTGTCTGCGTATATCTGGGGTGTGAATGTGTGTGTGTGAATGGGTGACTGGTTTCTTGATGTAAAGCACTTTGAGTACCTTGACGGTAGAAAAGCGCTATATAAATGTGACCATTTACCATTTAATCGTTGGGTGTAATCATTGTTATCGTAATCAAAATTCACAGCCCTCTTTCAAAGCATATAGAAGATGCATGATTTATGATGTCATACACCTTACACTCTTCTGTGAGGGGAGTTGGGTCCATCCCAATGATGGCTTTTAGTTTTTTTGACTGTTCTCGTGACAGCAGAGAAAATAGTTCATGTTTGTGCTTCAAAAGTGTCAATATGACCTGCTTTGTGCACAAATCCGAAAGAAGTCTTGCTGCATGTATCAACCATATATATAAACTTTTCCATAAGTGACATATAAGAAGAAAGAAGAAAAGCTGCGCACACAGCCTGGTACTGATGTAAATGTTTATCCCATTAATTTTAATAGGACAGCAAATTAAAAGCAGACGAATGGGTGATGGATGTTCACGTAATAAGAGTCTATTTCTAACTTCCAGCTATTATTTTTTAAACTATACAAATAAATGTAGGATTTGTTTTGTTTTTTTCTAAAACTGAGTCCAGATGACTACAACAGAACCAGAACAGAAGAGTTTTTAGTCGATGAACAGACTGAGGGGCAGACTGTTCCTCAGTTTAGGAGCAGAGATGGCAAAGGGCACATGGAACGGCACCAGCCTTCAGAATGGAGGCGTTCTGTTTACAAATACTGGAAAGGTCTATATCTAGTTAATGTTTGTACCATCTGCATGAGTTTTAGTCAACACATTTCTCAAATATTGCTTGTAAATGTGAGTTGTTGATGTAATTGATAAAATAGTGTTATTTATAATGCGTGCATTTCCTATTTACACAATGCTTTTTGCACATTATACTTCTATGACCTCACAAACCACTACAGTCATACTACATTCATAAAGATAAGGTGGAAAATACACATGTTGTGCTGTTACACAACACCATTGGGTCATTTACTGTTGAAACCAGTGCAACGTGTACCCCAGCTAAATATTGTCTTGTTTATTGGCAAGATAACAAGTTGCACTTGAGATGTTGACTAAAAATCTATCTCACCCTAACCTCCTTTATGGGACTACATTGGTGCATATACTCATGCATATAAAATGACTGGAATCCAGAATATTAATCTTGGTTCAAGTAGTTTATTTACAGTACTTGTTGCACCTATATTGGTTGACTTCCAGATATTTCTGATTAGTTTCAGTACATTGTTTCTTAAAAAGTTTGTTTAATATTATTAAACAACCTTTTTTGGCCACTTTGGTTAGAAAATAGACACAATTGCCCTTAACAAAGAATTATCTTCTAAGAATACTTATCTTGAAACATGCTGAATAATTTAATGCAAATCCATTAAAACAACCCAAATGAGGATTAATATTCTTCTTTTTCTGCAATAGAAGGGGTCAAGAGTGACATCAAAGACCAAAACGGTTCATTGGTCAGACAAGACTTACAAAGAGGAACGAGGTTACCCGAGCGGTTATTTGCCTTGAACTGTTGTTTGCCAGAGCTTGAGCACATGCATTTGATCATGTTTATTGGTTTGAAGGCCACATAATAGCACATTAGTTTATCTCATTAACAAGTTCACATGGCAGCGGCTCGGCCTTGGAAATGACTGCAGCATAAGAATAGGTGGAGGTGGGGTAGAGTAGGGGTGTCCCATTATCCATGTTTTCAGTGCCACCCTGGACCCAATTATAAATCTGAGCTGACCTGGACGCTACAGAACAAGGACATGGACAAGGAAGCTGTAGTTAAATCAAGCTTGTCTCATTCTGCACCAGACGGACTGTTGATAGATATGAGGATAAAGGTGTGCAGTGGCAAAAAAAAACACAAATTCTTTGATTAATGAGGTGTGACCAGCCCTCAATGTGGTATTCTTTTAGAGTGCCTTTTCTCCTGGGATTTTGACAGCAATTGAAAAAAGAAAAGGAAAAAAAGACAGACACACTTTGAGAGGAGCTAATTCCCCAAGGAGTGAGCCTGCCAGCCTCGAGAAAGTGCACATGCCGTCTGGGGACCGCTAATGGTGCGTTGTTACCATGCAGAAGTGTTGGGATAGTGTTTTTTAGACAAGAATGCATCTTTGATATTGGATGGACTGTAAATGGCAAATAGGGATAAGTTCAAGGGCATGTGCTCGATAAAGGACTCCATGCAGGTGCAAGAAAGGTTTTAGGAGTGATACAGAAGGGGCTAAAATAAAGTACTGAAAGGGGGCACGGGCGGGGTGAAAGGAAAAAGGTGGCAAGTAGGGCGAAGATGGCAAAAGGAGTTTTTTTGAAGTGATGAAACGTTGGAACAGTGTGGAAATATGAAAATGTGAAACCAGGAAAGGGCACTTCTGATGCAGGATGACAACTGTCTACGCACTGAAACCGGTAATCAAATGCATGTGTTGCACTCTCGAATGATACGATGATACATTCCGTTTTGCCACTTTTGATAAGTCCACGGTTCAAAATACACACGTTTGAGGCACGCAGGGGTACAACACCCAGAACACACCTGGGCCACACTCAACACAATGAATAGGGGTGGCTGACCTACTTTTAACTCCACACACCTTCCAGGTCCAGCCCCTTTCATGGACGTGCACCCCAATTCAAGTGCTCCATGATAAATGTACAATCCAACACACAAAAGTAATAATAATTTAGCAGTGTATTGTACCATCACAATTAAATATTAGCATAATAAATTGATGAGCTACATGTGACTAATCTTGAAGCAAAAATGTTGTACCATCCGTATGTAAATATAACCAGTCCATATATTATTGTATAATATAATCACACAAAATCTGTATTATTTTTGTTTAATATTGTGTTTAATATACCTGGTATTTGTTTTTCTGTGCTGTCTTGGTCCTCCAGTCCCTACTTCTTCTTCGTGTGTTCCCCTTGGCGCACTGGTACAACTTTGAGGGTCATGACTTCCTCTTCCCTTTTGATATCTCCGTGTGGGGAAGAGGTCAGTCATCCCTCGTGTCGTCCTCCATGTTTTATGTGTTATATATTGATTTGATTGTTGTTATCTCCTTTTTAGTTTGGGCTGGATTTGTGTAGCGGCACATGTTCACTTTTGCTGTGTTTTGTGTTAACCAGGCCAGAATAAACGGAGAGTGCCTCCCAAAGATGAACCGTGTCCCGTGGCCACTCTACACACCGCATCCATAATAATCACACAACGCAGGAACACACCGGTCACATATGTCAGCACCCAGACAGATTCACCACACCTTCATTCACCATGGTGCGATCATAGAGAATCCTACCACGATTGACAAATTACAACCATCGGTGACGTGTGTATTAGACAGTCAAATTAATCATTTAAATATCGCAATGTTATAATTGGCACTCATCACACTAATTATGGACGAAGACACGAAGAGTTGGAAGTGTGAATAAAATACATTTCACAGCGATTAGTCATTCAGTCCTGACCTTACCAAACCAGAACCTCTGCTACAGTCATATAAGCACACAGGGAATCAAAGTGCAAACCACCTAACCTCTGCAAGCTACCAAAGGTTTAGCCACTGCTTTTGGTTGTGATATATTTATTTCTTTTCAAGGTGGGACTGCGACGACTTGCTGCGTTGGGATTATTTCTCATGCGAAGTATCAAATGATCAAATCACATTTACAAAACAGAACGAGCCCTTTTGTGGACAGAGTCATATTTTGTCGCATTCACTGAAGCATAAAGCGGCTTTATGACCCCCGCCAAACTGCCCTGATTTCGATATACACTGTCAACAAGAACTCCAATTGTCCCTGTAATATTGACACAGAAATCACACAATTTGGCCATTTGCTAAATTCCTAATGCGCCATGAATGTGCAATATCTGCTGGAGTTGATGCCCTTGATTGCCAAGATGAGCCTCCGAGCCTCCTCACGTTTAGAGTGCTTTCATAGTCACGCACTGCGCTAACATGCTAACGTGCCACATACTTAACTTCAGCCTAATGCAATCCCCCCGCACAGTTTGCATGTTTTCCTTATTGAACTAGTTGGTAGGTTTATTCCAGTAAATCACATCTCCACAATCCTGAGTGTTTACTAATGTAGTAAAAGAGCCAATGTAACAGTATTGGAGAGAGAGAGTTTTGTATAGTGAAAGTGGGTCATCCGCAGCCTGCAGAGTGCGGAGCTGCCTCGTCTGTGCAGAAATGAGGTATAAAATACAAACAAATGAGCTTGTGGTGCATTAGACCAAGCATCTCACATTGCCCTTCCACATCCACTCCTCACAAACACACACATAAGCACATTCACATTTGAGCTGGTGCAAGATTACATCTCAGCATCTTAGTCAATCAAATCCTCCCTGTTCCCTCCCCCTGTTTCTTTAACCCCCTGTTGGGAGGAGGCGGGACAAGGGAGGAGGCAGGGGGAGGAGTTTGCTGTAACAGGTTTTGGGGCAGGAAAGGAAAAAGTACCTAAGTTCAGAAGGAAATAAAATGTGTATAACGTTGAGGAGGTAAGTCTTTGGAAATATTGGTTTAGTTTAGTTTAGTTTATTAAGATCCCCATTAGCTCCTGCAAACCAGTTGCTATTCTTCCTGGGGTCTCCTCAAATTCATTACATACATTTCTTTATATACCCCACCCACCCACACACACACACACACCTCTAAACAAACACACACATACCTCACACACACATACACACACGAAAGGTATTATATATATCTACATACATACAGCATATACATATATATAAATACACGTATTTGGTGGGAAAAGACAATTTATTCCACGTTCTGGCTCCATGTTAAAAATAAAGAACAACGTTTCATTCATCTACAGCATCCGGATGCATTCGATTACATCCGTTTTCATCAATGTATGTATAGCTCTGTTTTCCATTCACTACACACTACTACAGTTGGTAGTAAAATGACAAGGAAGCAGAATTTGGCTCATAATGCTAAAAACCTCCTGTACGAGCCTGATAGCGAGTCAAATATTGCATCTCCTTTTGGATGTGTGTGGATGGGATGGTAAGCATGAAACGTAATCCAGTTTTGATCCAGTCTTTACCTAGAAATAGCCAAGATGAGAGGTGGCTAATGTAGCTCGGTAATGCAGAGGCAGACAGGCGCGTGGCTCTGGGACGCTTAACAGGGCGCTGGAGAGTTCATTACGGAATGACATTGACTGAGACGAATCAGATTGCAAAATGAGACGTATACATTTTTCCCCCCGTCTCTCTTCACTCCTCGCCTTCTCCCGTTCCCAGATGTGCGATGAAATATTAACTCGTCTTGTACGGCAGCCCCTTAAATTGCATGCACCGTTTGGCACAAAGGGCCCGGCAAACGTGTCATTACCTCGTTTTGATCTGAAGCCAATTTCTGGGCTGCCTGCCTGCTCACGCGCGCCTACCTGCAGGACAGACTGTTGATCTGAGGGATTGGAAACGTGAACAGAGACATCGTCCCTCGCCACCACAGACATTGTCTGACTCCCTCGCCACCACAGACATTGTCTGACTCCCTCGCCACCACAGACATTGTTGATTCATTTCTCCCTGTGGCCCTCAGAGGCAACTGTTGTTGTGATTTTGGGCCTTACAAAAATAAATTGATTTGATTTGAAAATCCTCTTTGACAACCTTTTCACGTCAACTTACACATATTGAACGACTGATCAAGATCCTGTCCAATAGAAACGGGCATTGATGAATAGGCATATTGAGCCAGTTCTGAGGAATGTACACTTGTCATCATGAGTCGAGATGTGAGCTAGACTGTCTATATCAAAGAGTTACATTCTCCTGCTAGTGCATTTTTGAACCACAGAAACACGACGTATGTATTGCAATAATTCCGACTACATTGGAAAAGACATGTATTCTCTATGCTTACATTGGCAGGGGTTAAGAAAAGCAAGACAGTTTGAATATAATGTTATATAATGTAGGCGAACATTGGTAGAGATGTTCACGAACTACCAAAATATACCCAAAACATGTACATATATATCCTACACGTCGTTATCGCGCTATCCCTGCATGCACCACAAAACTCCACAATGGCAGTGATGGCAGAGGGGAATTTGCATTGAAACCAACAGCGTCTGCAGCAATTGTCAAATTTTAGTTTCAGAGATTGTGAATTATTTTTGCACACCAAGATGTACAAATGATCAAAGGCAGAAGAAAACCACAGCCTTTTACCGGATTTGCAAAGATTTACAAAGAAAAAGCTTATTTTTACAACTAAATGTGACTAACAGTGAGTCAAGCCTCACTTTGCTTAAGCTACAAATGTATTTCTTTATTGATTTGGTTTGGATGATTTAACCCTTGTCTTATAAATATTCAAAATCTTTATTCAGATTGTGGGTTAGTGAGTCTAATCTTTATGAATATATTCACAAGCGAGAGATGGTAGTTTAAAAAGAAACGATCACAAATGCTTTTCAGCCACACTATTTGCATAATTGACTTAATACAATCACAAACTAAAGTTAAACCAATTATTTCGGAGTGTTTCTGACATTGACATGAGTGAATTAGCCTGCTGTTAGGCACATTATTAGTAAAACAGTTTTGCACTATTTTATCAAGATTATGTCATTGTACATATCAGTAAACGTTAAATGCACAGGGCTCTGTTATAAAGCGTTTTATAACAGAGACACTTTTTGATGATATTAGAAGCTGGAAAGGGAATCCGATTTTTTAGATTTAGGGCGCGATATTAACTTTTAAAAGCATGCTCGGTCCCGGTAAGTGTTGTTAATGTTTAATCTGATTATGTTTTAGTGTTTTAGGAACTTGCTTTGGTGATTCGGTGCAACATAAAACAATGAACAATGATAAAACAACCTGTATAAGTCAAAAATAATATAACAAATAAAGTGTAGCTTAAGTTTAAAGGGCAGTGAAAGTAGACTGTAGTCATTTCGTTCAGTAGAAACAAAATGCCACAGTTGGGGGGGCGTTAATATAGAGTAAACCAGTTTGAAGTGTTCCTTAAAAAAAGATCTAATGCTTTCTAACTTTCAACAAGCCTAATAATCTCCCAGCAATCCAACTTGATTGTAATCTTATTATCTTAACTTCGCTGCTCTTGCCACACCTCTGGTTCCCTCCTAATGCTTCTCTCGGGATTTGGTTGGGGCCTAATTAGCCATGTTGATGGATTGTATGGACTGTGCTATGCTCTTTACGCTAGGTGGTGGGCTGTGCTGGTCTCTGGGGCCGTGCTAACGCAGTCGTTCGCCTTTTGGAGAGTGCTAGCCATTATCGGCCTCCTCACCCAGCCAGCATAAGGGATTATGGGAATAAAGGAACGAGACCGGATGACCTTGGCCTCAACGTATCCACAGGAAAAAAAACTGAAATCGCACGTGGAATTGTGTGTGCTTTTAGGGATGTGTATGTTGAGAATGCTGTGATCTGTCAGGGAGGGGGTGAAAAAATGTCCAAAGTTCACACATAAACACTTCTGTCAAGGGTAGACTTGACAATCACGGACCACCATTGACTGTGACCGACGTGAACTCTCTGGCAACAAGGCAAAGAAGGGGAAAATAGAAGATCTGAAAATTATAATGAACGCTTGGCTCACCGCACACATGGAGAGACTGACATCCTCCCCGGGAAGAGAGCAGCCATTGTGAGAGGTAAAGAGAGGCAGACGACGGGGAACAGCAACGCAGTGGGTAGTTTATTCCTTCTTTTGGGCTCTGCCTCGATCAACCTATCAATTAATATCAAAAAGCAGCCCACAAATGCTGACAGCACTGCAGGAGTGTGCAAGGAAAGATCCTTGAAAGCGTTTGCTGCAGTCTTACCTTGACAAAACACTCCAACAGTGGGCCTTGCTCGAGAAAAAAAAGTTCCTTTTTTTTTTACCTCTTAACCTTTCTCTGAGATACTCTGCTCTTGATCACATGACAGTGTTTATGAGCCATTATGGTTTGTACAACAGGGGGAAATGCCATAGTATTTATGTTTTATACGCTTGTGTGAGTAAAGTGAGTGTTTCTGTTTTGGCATCTTGGAATTTAATTGCTGAACAACTTTCTTAAGTGCACATTAGACTAGTGGTTTTCAAAGTGGGACACTGAGCTTGGAGTTGCAATGTGATGTCAAGATAGGATGATAAGACATATAGATGTATTTTTGGGATCATTTGATCCAATAACACAATACATTTCATTCAAATAAACAACACTAAACCTGATACAACACATTTGGAAACTCAATATCATTGCCCTTGTCAATTTAATCCCACAGTGGAGGTTGCAAATCGGTTGCCTCGGGTGTTTCCATGGTATATGTTTTATTTATCTGACTAATCATTGATGCAATCCCGCTTGAATACATCACTCACTTTAGTATGTTTTACCAGATTGACTTTCATAAATTATATAGGTAAAGATTATATATATAAAACAATATTTTAAACTACTGGTTATTACATACTTTCCCCACATTCACCTCACAACTTTGAATCTCTCCTTGCTTGTCTGTGCACTTCCAGACCCCGTAAATACACACGCTTTAACACATTTAACACAGAACATGCTAATGCAGAACGCCTGGTGGCAGAGAGTAGTTCCTCAGATGGCCAGTAGAGAGAAACAGAGGGCTAAGATTTTAAAATCCACATTCACAATGGCACTTCAGAACTGTTTGCAGGTCACATCTGTTTGTTTTAGAAAATCATACACAGCTTCATGCAGACATGTAGTACCTTGTGAATAAGTTAAGATAAACAATAGTACACAAGTATGAAAATGCCACTTGAATTGTTGAGATAATTGAGGTATTATACTTATTGTTTTCCCCCGATTTGCATTATGTGAGCTTTAGTTACACCCACAGGCAATAAAGATCTCATTAACTTCACAATAACATCAAGGTTGGAAGCAACTTGTACATAGTTGCAATTTGTGTTATCTAAGTGTTATCTAAAAGTAATTCCCATGTGTTCCACTAATCATTGTTATGTCTTATTCTATACAGACAAAATAACTCATAAATCAGAAGGTGAATTACATAGCTTATAAAACTTGCAAATTGAAGTATTTCTGTCTCAGTTTAAGAATTTAGCTTTTGAAATAAAAGAAGATCAAACTAAATACTGCATGCTGCTTTTAATAATGGCTGGCATAGATGAAGGAGACGGTTTTGGTTCCCATTATCCTAACACCTGATACTGGTAACAGCATTTATAATCTTCACCTGCAAAGAAACCAGCCCATAGATGTGTATGAATTGTCTTATGTGCAGAAAAATATGTTTCTAATGAATTGTTCAAGTTCCCTTCTGTGTTGAAAAACTAATTTCACACACACATTGGCCAGATGTGATTTTGGTCCATTCTTTTTCCAATGCTGCTTTTGCAACCGCTCCCAAGTGCTGCTTCTCTCCGTTTACAGACAGCCTGAAACGCTCCATAGAAAACACTAACCTATTGAGTCATTCATGTATTCTTTTGTGGCCATAGACCGAGAGCCCTGCGTTTCACTCTAGACTAATCAGCAGTTTGTCTGTGGCCCCCCGTCGTGTGGTTGTCGGTCCGTCCATCTGCCCCTGTCAACGCGCCAGCTCCATGAGTCCGGTCGACCTCGCTGTTACATGCGCCTGTCCATTTATGTTATGGCTTGCCCTGTCTGTACACATCTCCTGTAAGTGTAGTCTGTCTGTGCAATAAATACTGTCGGTTGTGCTAACTGCATCCTGCGGCGGCATTGGATGTAGGGCGCTTGGAGCTCCCAATGCGGTCACATTTGTGCCCATTTGTGTCCTTGACTTAATAATAAATTGACCATTTATATGCATGCATGTTTCAGTCAAGTCAATTAACAAAAACTGTGTCCTTTTATGTAGTTGGGCAATATTGTATTGTTGTTTTTTATGTATTTACTGCGTCTCATTAGTTACTAGCCTTGCCACACCTAGGATTTGTATAAAGTTGTGGCTCTGGGCCATTATAGCAACTTACTTCTAATTCTCTAAATGCAATGTGTGTTTATTAACAGCCCCTCATCATAATCTCACCGTACTCAACACTTCACTGTACGGACGGTGTAGCTGTGATGAGCAGTGTCATTAGACCAGCTTACATGGCCTAATTTAGTAAATGACTATAAACTGTATTGCCTGTTGTATTATTTTCAGTGTTGGGAAGTAACATTATATTTACCGAAAATACCTTTTCAGAATAAACATTTTGAGTTACTGTATTCTAGTGCAATTACTCTTCTATTTGATGGTATTCAGTACACAGTATTAACAAATACATTGCAGTAATTTAGGCTTCAAAACACACAGTATTCATTAGTCAAATAGAAATCTTCTCTTCTGACTCGTACATGTGGGATTTTTCCTTCTCAGATTAGTGATAAATAAATGCAGTACAAATAGTGAAACAAGGTTAAATCTGTTTTAAACCAATTTCACATGTTTTACACTATAATATAATGCAACTTAATATGAAAGTACCCAAATATACAGAATACAGTACTCTGACTGGACCATGCAATAGATTATGTTACAAAATACATGTTTTATCAGTTATCCAGTAATCTGTATCCACATACATTTTCAATGTTTACTTCCCAATACATATTCAGAATACTAATTCCTTGTAACTGTATTCCAGTACACTTACTCTGTCATTTGTTGGTCTTCAGAATACACTTACTTTGCTAAATACAAAGGAATGCATCACAGTATTTGGACACACAAGGCTTTCGAATTTCACCAAATTAGTGAGAAAAAAGAAAACACAGCTTTAGTGCATGTGTCATTTTTCCTTCTCTAATGTGTGATGAAGGTTCACTTATAAATAAAGGCATAACAAACGGTGAAACAAAAACAACAATCCAATTCTATATCAAGTTTTGTTTTTTCACTATAATGAAACTCAACGTCAAACGTATTCTTAGTATTCAAAATATAGTCCTCTGACGTTACAAATAACATTTTAATACAGGTATTCAGTATTTTGTAACTAAATACATTTTTAAAGTACTTTTACCAACACTGGTTCTATACCTGCTGGTACCTGGTCTTTCTAAAGCCCTTCACAAGAGATAAAACTGTAAAACTGCTCTGATAAGTGTGTTTTTCACTCTGCAGCAAGCGTAACATGGAATAAAAACATGTGAACTAATTGAAGAAATGTTTACTTGTGTTGTCATTTCAGTGAAAAGTAAAAAATTTAAATCCTAAGTGTAAATATCAAAGCTAATGTATAAACCATATATGAAAAGCATTTTGAGGAGAAAAAAAAAGAAGCAAATTGTATTTAATTCAAGAAATTTATAATGTTCTCTTTCCTGTTTAGTGCAATATGAACTTAAACTGGCCAAACTCTGCCATTGAAGAGACTTAGAGACTTAGCCTTGTTTTTTTGGCAGAAGGCTGAGCGGTGGCGGATCAACCACAAAGTCCTGCTCAGTGCACACACACATTTAATGCAGAGATTGTGGCGCAAGCAGCACTTGCTAGCCAACAGCTGTTATATGGTATTCATGTATAGAGCTCAATGCAAAGTAGAAGAATGATTTATTCATGAGCACATTACATGCGCATTATTGAGAAAAGTCATTCCGCACTTCGCTGAAATATTCAACGTACAATGGAAGAAGTACATTACAGTTATCAGCATCATAAACTTCACATTTTATCATTATTACATATTTCCGTATTCAATAGCAACAATTCTCCGTCATTTAATTGTCAAGCATATTGTTAAAGAAGTGTCCTGACCCATGACCCCATGACCCCCTGCTTCTCGTCTGGTGATAACTTTAAAGTGCAGACTACACATCATCCAAATACATTATTCATATAATCAAGTCGCTAATCATCTTTTCCAGAGCATCATCTGGGGAATGGCTATTTTTACTTAGCTCATTTTGATGCCTTGTTTTTATTCATTTCCAGCTGAGCAGCGAGTGACAATAATAGCAATTAGGTTGATGCACCGAGCAGCGAGGGAGCAAAGTAAAAACACATTCTAAAATGAAGTGCAGGAGAATATAGGCAGATTTAGTCATACATCGTCAAAATCCATACGAATTTTAATTGAATAATACCTATTATTTTCTTAGGGCACATCTACAATTCCACCCTCATCAAGAACTACAGCAAAAATTATAAGGATGATGATATTTCCCCACATGGCACCAGAATGCAGAAGCACTGGACATAATATTGTATTAATGTCCTTAGTGTATTTACATTTAAAGAACAAAAGCAGCATATCACTATCTGTAATATTCTGTCGTTGACCAAAACTGAATAAATACTGCAGCATTAACACTATTATTACTGGTATTTCTGATTTAATGTAATTCTGATTCATTCAAATTTGTATTTATTTATGTATTTTTTTTTCTTTACAGCATAAATTATGTTGCATTGCGTTACAATTGGATCTTCCCACAGATGCTTGTACTAAGCAGTGATCCATTTATGTTGCACCATATTGCCTGTGCAAATCACTAGTTTGTAAACTTGTTCACTGGCAAAGGCTGTACAACCTTTTCTAATTCTGATTCAAATTCCACATTGAAGTAGAGACTGAATTGTACAGTTTTTATGGCGTTGCGCTATTAAATTAGGACAGCTGCCAACGTCCATCAGTGAACAGATTTGAATGCTGCAGTAGTGAACACTGTGTCATGTCACGTTGTCTAACATGACATAACTACGACCAATCAGTCACAACTGACAGCTCAGTATGGCTTTCTCCTCCCCTCACCTCCCCCTCACCTGCACGGATGACTACTCACATATCCTGGAGTGGACTGTTAGAGTGAGGCAACAGTAGGTCGGAGGTTCAAATCCCACTCAGGAGCTGAGGAGAATATTCCATTAGGTAAGATGCTTAACCCGATGTTCCTTGTAAAGCCATTTGAGCGCCTTGAAGTAGAAAACGTTGTATCATCATTTACTCAGTACTCAGGTATGTCTTAATTTCACCCACACCTTGACTCTGACTCTCTCTTTCTGCAAATGGATCTTGATCAACCCTGAGTGACAGAGAAGTAGGGCCTAAGACCCGGTGTGCACTGACTCTGGTCCGGTTTTCAATTACTTACAGATTGCCATTGGGATTTTAATGCTTTTTTCCTGTTGTGTGAAGCACTTTGAATAGCTTTGTGTACGAATTATGCTCTACAGATGCCTTATTTGTCTACATCAAAGTATTTTTTTTTCATCCTATTAAAAATGTTGTAAACCAAAACCCATGTAAGTCCATACAAATATGTTTCAGGTTGTCACGGTAAAATGCTTGCAGATAGAGGTATGCCGTAGTTGGAAGTTATTGTTCAGAATGGCAAGAAGAATGTCTGTGCCAAATTGTATTTTTCTATGTCAAAGTCATTCTTTTGACTTCATTCAAATTTTCATATATTTCATATAAATTTTCATATTCGCTGAATTCTCTGAGTGATACACACTATATATATATATATGTGTGTGTGTGTGTGTGTGTGTGTGTGTATATGTGTGTGTATCACTCAGAGAATTCAGCGAATCATTTTACACAAAACTTATATTAATGCCGTTATTAACTAACGCCACACAGATTATCTTGTTTTTGTCGTCCGCTGCAGTCTCCGGCAACGATATGGTCCCGGACTGCACGTGGGCCGGAGTCAGTGTGCACTGGGCGTAAGGACAGGAGATGTCCTGGGACAGCTACACGTGTGTCTCTATTTTTTATTGACTGATGACCATTTGACTGCTTGAACTGTTTCTCATTGGTCAATTAAACACATTTTGTTAAAACCTGTGAAACAACTACTGCTATCATATCAGGCTTTACAAAACTATATAATTGTATTGTGTACGCTAAACTTCTTACAAAGTCGTAACCATAACATTAACCTTGGCCAAAGAAACAGCAGTTTTCACCAGACACCCACAAACTTGAAGGAGCATGTAAAAAAACTCAAATAATCTTTTAGTTAGAATATAGCATACGCAGGCTGTGAGTAAAATCAGTAGCGGCTGGTCCATTAAGGGCGCTGGGGCGCCGCCCCCCCTGTCAATCTGCCAACTACGTACATTTTTTGGTGTCTAAAAACAATATAATTTATTCAGAAATATCTTATATTCTTATTAGTGTAAATGTTTAAAATAATAATAATATATATCCATATATATATATATATATATATATATATATAATAGATATAGATGTATACTTTGTTTGCGCGCCGTGCACTGCTGCCTGGCGCAGCCTGCGTCACTTTTCTACGTTCTCGTGGGGCGGTTTGAATAGCGCCCCAGAGCCCCAGAGAAAAGCAATGGGGATTTTTAGCCAATCAAATCACAATCAAAAGTGACTACGTCACTATGGCTTTCTCCATAGGAAAATAGGGACTTTGGGGCGCTCCAGAAAGCGCCCTTTTGAACATAGTAGTTACGCCATGGAGCTACACTTTTTACGCCAGAGACACAGACATGTGCGCGCGCCTACGCGGAAGTGCCACACGCGCCGTGTTTTCCGTGTTTACATCTTAAAACTGCATCTACAGACGTCTGTTACAAAAGGTACGTCCAAAACGACTCAGAATGATCTGCTCAACTGTTTGCTGGCTTTATTTGTGTTGAAAGTGGCTGACTTCGTATCAATCCGAGCCACATGTGATCTGTCAAACTCCGTGCTCCGTTACCATGACAACAAACACGCAGTTTTTTTTAGTTTATTACTTGCATAAAGCTAACGCTATGCATTAAGTATCGCTTAACTTCTATTGATAAAAATATGCTTTTGTTATTAGAAAACCTATGAAAGAAACTCATAAATGACAACTTTCCATACAGCAATAATGGCTGTGATGATTAAATGTAAAATGTTACACATGTAGGTCAGGCTAACTAATGCCACTTTTTGTATTTTTTGTGTTTTTTGTTTGTTTTTATTTCCTCTTAATGTAGTAATTGCTTCTCTGCACTATAAGTGACAGTATCACTGAGATTTTTGATTTGCTCTTTTGGAGTGGAAATAAAGTATGTTTACTTAATTAATTCAGTTGTAAATGTGTAATTAAGATATGTATCCATACAGTCAATGTTAAAAATTTCAATTTTGGACATTTAAAAAAACAAAAACACGGTCATGTCAAATAGCCCCCCCTATAATTTGTACCACCAGCCGCCACTGGGTAAAACCCATTACACATTATTTACCAGAGCACATTTTGACTTCAATCGAAGCGATAGATCTCTTTAGGGACAGGATCGGACCCACCATTTTGTTGACACTTGTGTAAGTGGTGCATTTCTGCCACGAGAATAAACAAGTGCATGCAAAGAAGCCTTATTTAGAGACGAAAACAGTGTTGGCAGAGCCCGATAAGTCAGATAGATTGTCTACTGGCAAAACTCTCCCTCTGATGTGAGTCTCTTTTATCACTTATTTCCAAAATTGTTTTCCCCTCATTCCATTTGCATCTCTGCCAGAAGGAGGAATACTCATTAAATCTCATTGATGGTGAAAATACAGGGTTCACGCTGTTTTGCATTTTCAACCTATTTGATGTTTTCATTCCTAGACACTTTTTTCTCTCCCCTCCTGCTGAATTTTTCTTACATGTAATATATGAAGGTCTGCCTGGTCAGAAAGCTTAAAACACACTCTGGGCATGACAGATAGCAGAAGGGAATTAAGTGTGATTTCATGGTGGCACCTCGGTGACCAGCCAGGGCATGGGGGGGAGAGAGAGAGGCATGCTGCCGGGTACGGCCCCCGAGACACTCTGTAATTGTGAGGGTTGTGAAGAGCAGGTAGGTGTGCAAATTACCAAATGTGCCGTGTAAGCTTATTTCAGCGCGCTCAATCACTGTCAAGCCTTTCCAGGTTTTTGGGCGATTTTCATTTTTGGTTCATTGGGAAATGTATTCTGAATTATCCTATAGGTTTGTAAGTGGTGCAGAGATAGTATATCACATGCACCTCAGCTCCCACCTCTTTAAATATGCACATATATTTTTATGTTTTTATGTTCTGCGGTGGTGAAGTCATTTTATGTGGGCCTTTATGGGGCGGGTGTTTTGACCTTTCATGCCTGCACTAATGTACCATATACAGCAGAGCAACTATACAAACCAGAGGGCACATTCAAGGAAAAATAGTCCAAGCCAGTATTTTTGAACCACCTTTAACGTTTCACTTTCAGACTGTATTAGATCTGTAACATAACAAATTATTTATGTTTGTGTCCATGCTCTACAGTCATGAAATGGTGTAGGGGATCATCAGCTATTGCTTTAGCCTATTCCATTTGGGCTCTTTACAACATTATATGACATGTAAATGTAAAATATAAAATATATATTTTTTAAAAAGCCCAAATAAAATAGAAATATATTGCACAGCATAGTTAAGAGTAAAAAATGGCTGAAGGCGCTTAAGAGTCAAAATCTAAAAAAAAAAAAAAAAAAAAAACGGCTTAAGATTATTTTGAAGTTTGATGTAAATGCACACTTCAATGAAATACTGATGATTAATACGAATTCATACAAAGATGAAATAATTCTAAGTTGATCTCTCTTTGTAATACATTTTAATGTTTGTATCTCGCTTGTCCAAACTAGTAGGACAAAACATGGAGAATCTGCGTTTCAGTTTTATGCAGCTAAAATCTGGAACAGTCTTCCTGAAGATGTGAGACAGGCTTCTACTCTGACAATGTTCAAATCTAAGCTAAAAACAGTTTTGTTTAGCTGCGCATATGACTGAAAGGATTTTTTCTTTGCACTCTTCTCTTTTGTTGGTGATTTTATTAGTTTAGAAAATCAGTTGGAATTTAGTTAAGTTTATTTTATTTCTGTTTCTGTAATTTCTTTGTGATTTGAATGCATTTTTCCTGCTGTGAAGCACTTTGAATTGCCTTGTGTATGAAATGTGCTCTACAAATAAACTTGCCTTGCCTTGCCTTGCCTAGTACCAGATGCTTGAGTGTTTCATTTTTTTCTTGGATGTCCGGTCGAGGTGCTGTTTCTACACTCCACGACTCATTCAACCATCCTTGCCTGATGTTCTGTATTCAAACAGGTAATTTTTTTTAATATGCTGCAATAATGGTTTTATTTTCCTTGACATTAATACATAAGTGCCTGCCCATTCCTCATCCACCTCAATACCGTGTTATATGTTTTTTTTTCTGGCATTCTGTCCAATTTTTGGCCAAAATGATATTTCTTTTTCCTTGATGTATTGCCTTTATATAAAAAGGTGTCAACCTCAGAGAAGGTGAAGAATTGCTGAGTGACCTGGGAGCGCCGCAGGGTGGGCAAAAATATCAGCTGGTGTCACCCAGGTTTCCGCTGGGGGAGCAGCAGTCTTTCTGGATGGTTTAGACTTGGAACAAAGGAAATGCTGACCCATGGGGTGCTGGGGATGACATGCTTCTGCGGAACAGCGTAGATTGTGCTGTGGCTCAGACTGGCACTGGGTCGTGTCATTTGGCTGATGGTGAGGGGGAAAAGTCAGGGAGACCAGGGCAGGGGTCTTACGGAGCTGTCAGTAACAGGGCAGAGAAGGGTTAGAGGGGGCGCCTAACTGAATCTAAGAACTGGAAAGTTTCCAAACTGCGCCTTTGAGAACAAATGCCTGGGACATAAAAGTCAGAAAATTAAAAACATGCAAACCCACCATCATGAAACAATTTTCTTATTACAGAATTTACAGGTTCACAGGTTACACAATAGTATGAACAATATTATTGTGTTTTTTTGTACACAAAAACAAAAATATTCTTTGTTATTGTTAAAAACGACTGGCCTATACATCCTTTCTGTCTTTTTTCCTCTTTCCTCACCTTCATTGTCACATTGCAACATTACAATGGAATTCTAGTGTCAAGTCATGTTGCCTTGACACCTGAACAATGCCAAGGTGCTAACAACTAGAGATTGGGCCGTACAACAGGACAAACACACACACACACACACACACACACCTTGAAACTCACATTCAAACTTGTTTTTATCTCCTCCAAATACCACTTAAGTGACATTCCATTTGCGTCGCTGCACGGACCATCAATACCACCATCGAGGCTGACACACCCAGCTCAACTGTAAAATTGGGCAGGCACGCTAACCCTCCCGTCTTTCCTTGGGCCCTGGCCTACTCGGTATTCAACCAGTCAAACAGATCTGAGGCAACAGCGTCTCCTCCACTCATCTCACAGCGCAGGAGAGCGGGAGACCCTTTCTGGCCATCTCGCTCAACGGTCAGCGGGCTCTGCGACGATAAGACAACCTGTTTACGTGCGGCACCTAACTCCATGTGTCATTCTCCAAAGTGTTTTTCATTCGCCGCTTGTCACTGTACCCAGTGGCCCCTTGTTACACTCCATTGAGCATGTGAGAGGGCAAGAGAGAGGACAAGAGATACTTGTTGAGATGCTCTGATGTCGTCCAAAGAAAAATGAAAAGAAAAGGAACAAGAGGAGAGATGTTGAGATTCAGTGTGTGGAATTTGCCTGCAGAGAACGATGCTCTGTTTCTTCTCTTAACGGTCTCGACGCTCGGATGTAGAGGCTTTGTGGGTCAGTGTGCACAGAAAGTTGAAGGGCCATCCTGAATAAAATAAGATACTCAACCATATGCGTGAATATATATGTATATATATATAAAAGGGTCAAAGGAGATGTAGTCTCACATTTGACGACATGTTTCTAGCCCAAGAGCAGTTTTCAACACAAAATGCATCATGGGAAAAAGTAGTAACTCTGCAAGACACATGAAATAAATAAGGCTAGAGTACTTAGAATACTACTTTTATTGAAAAATATATATACATCTTTTTCCATTTGTATTCATTTAGGAGCATTTAAGCATCAGAATCAAGCATTTTGAGGCAAAAAAGGAAGGAAAAACACACTTTTGTTCAGTTTTGCTTTGTTTTGTTCTTAATTTGGGTGAAAAAATGTCTTTCGGATTATAATATCACATCTACATGGTAAAAAGTGCACAGCAAAGATCGTCTTTGTTTTCATCTTCAAACGAACAAAAGCAGCATTATAGACAAATGGCCACAGATTTTTCCCTTTTATTATTCACAGATTAAATGTAGTGCTACATGCATGCAGAAATACACTAGTGTTACTGTCTACTTCTTCTTTAGGCCATGGGACAATAACATGGTCCGCTTTCTTGTGTGTCTCTGTCTCGTCTCTGTTTCTATGTTGTTCTCCTTGTCCCCAAACTCTGATCAACTATCAACTTTCTCCTTGTTTAGAATATCGAATCTCTGCCCCAAAGCTTGCAAAACAGTAACATTTTACTTTTTCCAGAGATATTTTTGTAACGAGTGATGCAATCAACTGTAAGCGCATTGTGTCAAAAGCCTATAGTGAAGAACATTATGTCTTAACATTATGTCTGGGGGTTTCCTCAGCCCTGGGTCGTTCTGCACCCCAAGTTACAGCATGAGAAGGGTTATGTATTGAGTCACAGAACATGTGCGAGTGCCTCGCATCCTGTGATATAAGTCCATACGAAGGAAATTTCCAACTGCGGCAGGCAAAGCGTTAAGTTATTGATGTATATTTTTAAATGTGATGTGTGTCTGCTTAACACATTTACAATAGATATCGGTTTCCTCTGTTATTTGACCCGACCGTGTCAACACAAACGCTTTTTTATTTGCAGTTGGATTGCATTTTCTGGTTGGTCTTAATGAAAACACAAACACAAGGCGAACATTTAGGGCTTCATCCCTCATCCACGAAGAGGTCTATTTCCAACCGGCTCTTATCTAAGTGTTGACATTTGAACCTGTGAGTAATATCATAGGGAATTATGTCTTAAGCTGTCCTTAATGTTGAGCTGTGATGGATTGAAATCAGCAGTCATCCTGTACCCCTAGAAACAGTGAGAGGAACGGCGAGACTTGATGAATAATGTATCAGAAGGGAAAAGGGATATGACGGCAGGAAATTAAACACACTAACACAGGCAGCCGATGACAGCGCCAGCGCAGCTTAATTAAAGACCTGGATGAAAATTGTGCACAACATAATGTTTTCAGACTTTAGCAATGGCTTATACTTTATCTTACAGTACCTTGTACTATGTACCTACCTTATTAAAGGTGTACTGTGTAACTTTTATGGTGGTGGTTGTCTCTGCTTGTCTCCATGGTGATATTACTTGCCTAGATTTTTCCACAGAATGGAATAAAGCTTACCTAAATAAACTTGCATTCAATCTTCCATTCAATCTTTTATTTATACAATAGAACGCCCCAAACAACTATTTTATAAAACATACATTCTCACTGTGAGTGGGGTCACCTCCCCACAGTTCTGACCTGTAAGTTGGCCTCCTCACAGTAGTTAATTAAAGGGAGTGTCTACAGAGCCGCGGCGCGCGGCCGAAACTGCTGTTATTTTGTGCCGCGGCTCCTGAAACTGCTGGGCTATTTGACCGCACCGCGGCTCTGCAGCCACGGCCTTAATTAAAAACAAAAGATCTCAAATAAAACCTCTCTGTCTTCACAACTCAAAGTTTGTGCTTCTCCCAGAATTCCCGCTTACACCACATGAAAGATTCAAGAGCCCTGTTTTGAATGAGTCCTGGCTCTATAAGCCTCTTTTACTAGAATGACCAAGGAGGAATTGAGAAATGTTAAATGTTTGTTCAGACAATTTGTGATGCCCAGTGGCAATATACACCATTTTCCAAATGTGTTCTAACAACTGTTTACACAGAAATGGTGGTCCGGAAAGCTTTACATATTTGCTGAATTTGATCTTCATTGAGGGGTGAAAATAAATTTAGGTCGGAAATGCTGCAGAAAGCGCATTTGTTCTGATAACTCACACACTGTTGTTCTGCACAGCTGAAGGTCTTACCTTGTGGCAGACAACTTTTAGAACTCTCTGGTGCAATCTTGACTTAAACTATGTTGTACATTTGTATAGCACTGGGACCAAAATAAAGAGGAATTTAACCAAATTAACCATAAGTTGAGTACATCATAATGGACTGATTCCACATCCTGCAGCTCCGCTCTGTTGTGCCACGCACTGCACAGTACTGACGCAGCCATTGAAGTGGCTCTGCATCACGTCTCTGCCACTCCGCCAGTGCCCCACAATATTGCAGACCAAGTCTATTTTCTTCTGTGCCCAAATCCGGGCAGATCAAGCTCCACGGTTCAGAATGCACCAAACAGGAAAGAGAACTTGAACAATACCCGGATTTGAAGTAAATATGTTCTTTATTTTGATCAGATTACTTATAATTGATGTTTTTACTAATTGTTGCTTTAATGGTTTGACTCAGTAGGTGTTAACTTTCACTGTCTGCAACTGAAACACAGACAGGAGATTATTATTGTACTTGTTCACATAATATTTGAAAGTGTAATTAAAGTAATTCCAGAAAACACCAGAGTTATCTGCACTGCTGCTTTAGAATAAATGACTACTTTTATTTCACAAACTCAGCTCTCCACGTATGGTCTTCTGGTGCTCCTTGGGGCTCCACGGCACAGCACAGCACTGAGGAGACAAAACACATCCAAAAACGAGTCTGCGCCCCCGATGGAGGACGTTCTACGGCGCAGCGGAGCTGCATGAGGTGGAATCAGACCGTCTGAGGCAAGATGTTCCACGCTTCGTTTATTTGTATATCGGCTGTATAGTTTAATTTGTTTAGCTTTCACTTTATTTTTCAGTCTTTAAAACACAAAGAGCATACAAAACGGCCATTGCCTGGAGAGGAACATTTGGTTCATTTAACAATAATATACTCTGTTAGTCTGGTGAGAGGAACTTATCCCAGGCCACATGTGGTCCTGCACCTACAAAGAGAGACCCCTGAACTGCTGGAGGTCAAGACATGGCATAGGCCTTGCGTCACTACAGATAAATTACATAAATGGCAATCCAAATAAATGAATTGGGAGAGGACAATTGTTTTACTTGGCCTTTCAAGGAACAAAACAGATCTGTGTGTGTTGGGGACGAGCTGGAGAAGGTTTTGTGCAGTGGTCACTCTCCAAACATCAATACAAGATGAACTGTTGAAAAATAATGCAACACTGAACGGAATTAAATATTTTAATATTGCAGAAGCTTATTGAAATGGCTGTATAGCGGTAAAAAAGCCTACACACACACACACACACACACACACACGCACACGCACACGCACACGCACACACGCACGCAATTAAAAAGTAAGACATAAATAACATTTATTAACAGCATGTATATTCCTGCTTTACGTTTGTTGTACATTCATTTTCTGTATCCTGGAAGGTGCACCACGCAATTTCCAAACACCATTATACACATTTGTATGAATAATTCAGACTTTCAAAAGGGATGCAGGGTGAGTGTTTTGCACAGGTCATGACACATAGCAGAAAGCAGATGTTTACATGGGGAATATGGTCAAAACCAGTGTCAGTTTAAGGACAGAGACTTTGCTGATGCTTTTAGGATCATAGACATACAACTGGGTATGTTTGGCCACCCACTTTTCCCCCTCATGACTCTCATAATGAGCTACTGTTTTTGCTACAGGATAATTATTAGCCTCTGTGTTAAAACTCTAATAATACACATATCTTTGGCAACGACCTGAAGTTCACCTCCTGCACACAGTCATTGTGCTGTCCAACAAACTAGCATCTCCCAAATAATTAAACAACACCGCCCTTTCTGTTAATGTTTGAACAATGGCAAAGTGAAAATGACAAAGGTGAGGGTAAACTGGATGATTGGTCATAAATACTTTTTTTAAAAATGCAGGTGCAATCAATTACTTAGGAGACATTTTAAAAAAAAGGGTGAATAAAAAGTCTCTCTCTCGGCCCAGTGGAAAGGTGCCATGCTCTGCAATTCATCTTAGCTGACAAGTTTATTTTTATTTATGCATTTTGCATTTTAATTTTACGCTGCAACCGGTGAGCGGCACGCATCCCTACGCAGATGGTGTTTTAATAGTTTGACCACAGTTCTTCTGTTTAATGAAGGATCGGGACAGGGTGCTTGGGACATACTCTGGACACTTAATGTCTGTCCTGGACATACGTTTGATGGCCGAAGTGAAGGACTAATTGGGAGAGAGAGACTGACTTGTAAATGGACAGTTATACCCCGGAGGTCTATACCAACCCCAATAATCAATAATAAAGTGAATAATTACAATGCAGTGTAAGTTTATCATGTTGCCCTTTTTTATTTATGGAACTGCACTCATTTATTTAGCTGTGGTATATTTACAAAATGACTGTCCTAGCTTAGATATTTTTTGTGGTTAAGGGGATTTCTGTCATGTTTTAATATATTGCACAGCGTTGCGTTCATAATAAATAGTGCTAGATGTGAGAAAATATAAAAGATTTGGTTGAAGGTTTATGAATAATACCCTGCTGTTAAATTCGACTGTGAGGCTTTGGGGCAAAGCGTTTTGCACCTTTTGCAAACATTTCACGGGAACATTGATGTTTCAGTTTGTCATCCATGTGTCATGTTTTACAATCTTGGATATCATTTATCTTTGAAAGCTTTGGGGGCTGTTGACTCAGTTCTATTCCTACCCTTTTGTTTTTGCATGGAGAAATTTAGTGCCCTTTGAAATTTGTGTGCAAAAAGCTAATCAGTGAGACTTATTGACGAGTTGTTGTTATGGTTAATTTGTTCTAAATAAAAAGTATTTTCGGTCACTTCTTTTGCAAGTACGTCAGCAAAAATATGGGTTGGGAAAAAAATCTTTATAGAATTGTAAATGGATGCAGTGGATAAAACTTGTAAACATTAATTTAAATTTGTATTCATTTGTCATCTATCTATCCATCTATATAGATATAGATATGATGGTGCTTGATTTTACGTTAATTTACAAAATCTTTTACCACCTTTTATTGAATACAATTCGACTGAATACAGGCTATGTATGAACAGATGTAAGCACCATTTTCTTGGAATGGCAATGTTCAGCATTAATCTGTTCTGTGCGAATTGGTTTAACTGCAGCATATAACCAACTATCTGTGAAATGACATCATAATTTACAAAGCTTATTCAAGATAATACCATATCCCTCTACACATGTGCGTTGGTACAGTTCTTCCACTGTATTTACACCACAATGAAAGAATTATGCGATTAAACCAGCTAGAAATAATCAACAAACAGGAATCAATTTTCTCCTTGATCTCTCCCCGGCATCCGCTGTTTCTTTCCTTTCCCATTCTACCCGCCTCCCTCAGTTAGCAGATGTAAGGTTGATAAATGGAGCTAATTGTTTTATGGCATGGCTGGCCCGATCCTAGCAGCACAATCAGGTTGAATGAAGAGGCCTTGGGGAAGCCATTACCCTTCCTATTGTTCCAGAGGACAGCAGGACGAGACTGGGCCAGCGCACTCTTGGGCAGGTTAGCAGGTCACTGACAGAGACCCTCCAGCGCGGTGCACTGTGGCAACCTTCAAAACACACATGTAAACACATATGCAAGAGTACACAAACCCTACACCAAGCACTGCGGTAAATAAAGGACTGCACTGTAAGGTGATACTTAGCTGTCCGGTCAGTTCCAAATATTTATTTATAATAATTATATATTTAATATTTATTCATTACTATTTTCAGTAGTAGGAAGGCAGGGGCTCAATTGATAGTGAGGATGGTCCCAAAACAGAAAATTAAAGCTTCTATGCCATACATATCATATCATTCAGTAGAACCTTTCATCAGGTACTACTTGGGAGGCAGCCGTGGCGGTTCTGCAGAAGGCTGAGCTCATGTGTACTGTACAGAGAAAACTCCCTCCCTCTCCCTGTTGGTTCAACCAATACAACGTAATAATAAAACAAAAGTAATGTTTCATTGAAACACTAAAATCACACTTCACAGAGTAGACGTCGCGTTTCCAGACAAACAAACTGGTGTAGAAACTAAAACTATGTGCAGACAAAGATATCAGGTTTGTTCCTTTAAGCCAATCACAGTCTGTGAATCACAGAACCATGGAAAACGTTGCACTTTCTGTACTGTTTTGGTTCCCACAGGTTACGGGATATGAATGTTTAAAAGGGACATATTCTAAATGTTAATGCTCAGTAAAGCCAATAATGATATGTGGAAAACTAGAAAATGTTATGGCTGGTTCGAAATTGAAATGGAGGACATTTTTTTGTCAGCAGACGACACACCAGTACGTGCTGCATTTCTCCACAAATCCTTGGCACATGAAACCACGTTGGCATCTGAAGGGGGTGTGGCTTGAAATATCTATTTTTAGTAACTGTGGAAAGTGCTATTGTTGTAGTTTTTGCTGCGGTTCTGACGTTAGAAGTTCTAACTATAAGTGCTTGTTAAGCAACAAGAACACTGTTGTTCTCAAAAGGTAGTCGGATATTTCCCAAGGAACAAAAGGGGAAATCGTGGCATACAAAACATTAAAAGTTGATTAGAGTGGCAACCAATCAGAGTCTCATTTCCTCATGGCGTGGACAGCCGATATGTTCTCCCACATGTCACTCATTCCCTGTGTGCTACTGCACACCTACAGGCTCATTCTGGCTCATTCCCAGGATAGCAGCATGTTTCCCTGGCTGTGCATGCGTGGTGGATTTGCCGGTGTGTGTTCCTTCAGTGTACAGTACAAAATGACGACAGAGAAAGACTGTGTTCGAGCTCAGAAGAGACAGAAATCTGCGGAGACGAGAGATGCCATTCGATCCCGTTGCACAAATAAACAGCGCACGTGTAGCAGCGGAGCTGTATCATGCTTGTGCACAATGTTTAAAGGCAGGAGGCCTCTCGGAAAAACAGGAGGGTGGGTTTGAGTGTGCGAAGTTGCTGATTTCTTAAATCAGCGGAAAAATTCTCTATTCAACCTTTAAGAGAGGTTTATTTTTTTTGTTTACTTGCTGAAAATGTTGCAAGTGGGGGTAAAACTAAGTTTAAAAGCAACCCCATCTAGTTTTAAGTTACTTTGAAAGTATTAATTAGTAAGTAAGTATTTAAAATATAATAAAAGTAAAAGTATCTAAAACAAGGGGAGCAGTGTAATTAACTTAACCCAACAGAAAGTAATGCTTAAAAACATAAACATGTATTACAAATGATAAAACCAATAAACAATTAAACAAATTGGGCCAAATGATAAAATACCAACGGTCCTTTTAATGCGGTGGAGGTTTATGGGAGTGGAGTCCCGTACATGTGTGATGATCTGATTTGCCAAATTGGGGATGAGCGGGGCAGTCAAATGTCCCTTTAACACAGTATGAGGTAGCTACCGGCTCAGCTTGTCCTGCCAGAGTACTAAAACAATACTCGCGTCTCCTTGTTCTCCGATCGCCCACCTCTCGGTCGTCTTACGGATGGCTAAGCAGCTCTGAAGCAGAAAGTGTAGCGCAGTAAAACGTCCCCTTAGCACGGGGCACTAATTTGGCAGAGGCAACACAAAAACCCTGCCAGAGTACTAAGAACGGCGCTTACTGGCAAGGGCCGAGAAATCCTTGACTTACTATGGCGGAGTTTGCACGTGTCAGAGGGTGGAGTGTGTGGGGCCATCTCAATGTTACGTTCCACGTTAATTTTGAATTATTTTATAGAGGAAATGGGCTTTTGGTTAATGGTCTCTACTAGTTTCCTTTGAAATTGTATAGATCAGGGACCACATCAATTAAAATCATGATTCTAATTCTAGTTAAAAAGATGACAACTGAAAGGCCAATTTAATTGTAAAACTGCCTTTCTTCGTGGGTTGTATAATTATAGCATAGTTGTATTAATAAGAAGAAAATCTCTTTTGAAAATGTGACCATCGTTTTGACCAAACTTTGGAAAAAATTGCCATTGGCCAAAAAACCCATATCAGTCCATGTTAGATTTGTTTTTGCGATCAATCAAAAACAACATGGCGTCATGGGTTTCCAGCCCTGACCATTTTGACCATATCTCACTACAGTTCATGCTTTTTTAAAAAGCTGTTAAAAAGTGTTTTTGTTTGACATTTAGATGTCTTGCTTCAATTGCTTTCCATTTCATGCTTTTATATGCCTGTTGATGCTGAACAATTGTATTTGGATTGAACCACATTGATCTAAGCCCCTTAAGATACATTTGAACAAGAATATTTCCCTCTTTGTTTTTTTGCTCTCAGTTACATCAGTAATTAATTTATATGTCCTTCCAACTTGGTCATTAATGCTCCACTCTCCAGTCTCTCCTCCTGTTCCGCCCCTGTAAGCCCAGATGCCATGCAAAGAAACAGTTTCTGCCCCTGCCAAAAAGGAACATAAGTAGACCACCTTTTCAAGATAGCTCCATAACAATAGAAATACTCAACTCCCTCCAGATGTCAGTGCCTATCCAAATCAAGGCCACTCTTACCCCCTACTCCAAGCACATTTTTGCCAATCAGGGGTGCCGATTACAGACATAGCTCATCAGTTTCACAATGGCACTGAATATGAAGGGAGTTGGTTTGTCAGAGGCCAATCAATGCCAAATGGAACCTCTTCACGCTTTGGTACGCACACAGTTAACCATGATTGTCTGCCTCTGCCTAACAAGTCCCAAGCAACGGTTTGAAATCTCTCTATGCAAGAATAATTTGAACCCATTGACAGCTGTTGTGCAAAATATCCAACATGCAAATAAGAGAAGCACAAACAGGAGATACACTGGGGACAATGGTTAGATTTAGCAGACACACTTTTGGGAGAATTCTGGACCTGAATAATTCCTTGTTTGGATGCAGAGTAAGGTACACTTTATTGAAATGTGTCTTCTGCATTTGACCCATGCTGCAATGCCGCTGGGGACACCTGTCAGGACAAGTGGGCCACAATGCGCACCTGGGGAGGGGACCCAGGTGCTGTACTGTGGTTCAGTTCCCTGACCCAGCTGGAGGTTTTTACCTTTTTTGCATGTTTTGGATTGATGAAGGAAACCAGAGGAAACCATGGGCAGAAACATGCAAACTCCACACAGAAAGGTTTACTGGCTGATTCCACATCATGCTGCTCTGCTCCACTGCACCACGACAACGCCGTAATTACACAGCCATTGCAGTGAATGAGAGCAGTTCTAAATCCGCCACTCTGACAAAATTATGGATCAAGTCTACTTTCTTCTGCCCCAGTGTCTGACTAGCTCAAGCTCCAGAGTATTTGCAAAACAAATAAACTCTGCACAGACTTTATTTGATCAGATTACTATAATTTTATTTTATTTTATTTTCGGGCTATAGATAGCTACTGATTAAAAACCGCTTCAATGAAATTTACAAAGAAACAATAAATTGTACACATACA
This sequence comes from Eucyclogobius newberryi, assembly GCF_026437365.1. Classification (NCBI taxonomy): domain Eukaryota; kingdom Metazoa; phylum Chordata; class Actinopteri; order Gobiiformes; family Gobiidae; genus Eucyclogobius; species Eucyclogobius newberryi. The sequence goes on from NW_027316389.1 coordinate 12,080,661, forward strand.
TACAATAAGCTGCAAGTGTCTACGTTGTAACATGAGAAATTTACACATATAGTACACGGTAAGGATGTGCCGCAGCAGAAGCTTAACAAACAGAAACACATCACAACTGTCACTTCTGTCCTCGATTACTCTGTGTGAGCTGATTAAACCCTGGGCAGTGCTTCCACTGTCCACTGACGTCTTCTTCTACAGTGTGTAAAACGCTTGTGCTTCCTGCTAGAGGGCCACCTGGTGGCCGTTAGCCAGTACAAAGCGTGGGGTAAAGTGGCGGCTTAAAATCCGAAAAAAACTGTACACAATTTTTACAATTTGTTGCTTTGATAGTTTGACTCAGCGGAACAATAACCGGTCATTTTTATAAACTGATTAGAACTGTGGTTTTGGGTCCGTGAGTGGCTAGTGTAATTTTTGTAGGAATGCACTGTTACTAATTACTAACAGTGGTTGGCCAGCGCCAACCGATTCTCATAAAGATATTTGTATTATGTTTAATGGGTAGAGAGAGGTAATTATCGATGGATGCTCTCCCTGTAGACTTATAAGGTGGCCATGCTGACAGACGGATTGCTGTGCTCTGCATATCTAGCCTTGGAAACATTGATCTCCAGGATTAATGCTGGCCCCAAAGGAGTTGATGGCAGTCAAATAGTGTTTCTGTAATTATACATTTATATGGGGAGACTATGTAGAAACCTGCTGACATGCTTTGTTTAATGGTATTTGGCTACTCAGGGGGGGAAAGTACCCTTATTAATATAATATTTTACAACATAGAAATACCACATATTATTAATAATGCATTGCTTCTATGCCAAACAACGGCATCATACAAATTGCATACAAGTCTTTATTTGCATGCAAAACGCACATGAAATTTACGATCCTAAGCGAATACTCAGCATTACACCAGCAGCCAAGAGGCAACGTTCACATCTTATTTTATGGTCAAAATGCTGGCTAATATATTGATAAGTTCACTTTGAAATTCACTTAGGCTGACCTACCTGAATCGAAGAATAAATTTGTCACACTCAGCCTCTTCCATCATCTAGGGGTAGGAAGATTTAATGTTGCGTCACTGGTGTTAGAAAAACAAATAGTGAGATCAAAGAGCAGCTTGTGCAGGATCTATTTCATAATGCCAGGTTTTTATGGCATTAAAGCACAGATCACTCTGGGTGGGTGCCCAGTATGAGAAATAATCTGTTGGTGTGATATCCTGATATCAAAGCTCAACTGGAGAGATGTGTGGTATGGGAGCCATATTGCTAGTCTCAGTTTTGTTTTTTCAAAAAGTAAAATCAGATCAATGTGGCAACATTTTGCTATCACACATACACTTTTTCCCCATCACCCTGCCCAATTACAAGTGCTTTAGTTGCATCAACAAAAAAAAGTGCCGTTACCAGATTATCTCCTTTCTAGATAACATTTCCATGGAGACTAGAAAATAGTACAACATCCTCCACCAGAACAGTTGCATAGAACCCCTTCAAGTTTTAATTAGTTTGTATTTTCTTCTGCAATAGCTAGTCTTTTATCAAATATGAAAAACAACACATTTCTGTCACCACCCCTTCAGCTATGCAATGTCTTGCCTTAAAATAAATCAATACAATTATTTGGGTGAATAAAACTGCAGCCAATTGTCGATTATTTGCTCCTAGTGAGTTCGACATGGTTTTTAAATAGTTAAATTCTTATACAAGGACTCATTTGAAGCCACTGTAAACAGATGCAAGAAGCACAGCATCATATATATATATGTATATGTATATGATATATATATATATATATATATATATATATATATATATATATATATATATATGTGTATATAATACTTTTTTTTTTCAAAACCTCTTCATACAGTAGTAGCTAACATCAATACTGCAGACAGTGACAGTGCACTCTGATGCATTGACCAAACCTGACTCGGCTTCTCCAGGTTTAACTTTTTCACCAGAGGTTGACACAAGTGAAAAATGGAGGTAATGCTTTTCAAAGGTTTACCCGCAAATAGACTTTGACGTTGGCACCACAGGCTATAACCGTGGTGTCAGAAGAGAAGGAGGTCATTCCATCTCCAGAGAAGAGCTGCCTGACAATGTTTCCAGGAGAAGTCAGGGTGGCATCTTACTAGTTCAAGTGCAAGAAAGTACAAGTACTGTACATTATAGCTCTGCCTACACAATTTATACATTTTAGGGAAGGTGGGACTGGACCCTAGGCTGTTACAGTTGCATGCAGACTTTTGGTTGTAACCTAAAATGAATCCTTGTGTTCCTGTGGGAATGTTTAGTGGGAAAGCTAACATTGGTGTACATGAAGGACAACATCAGCAGCACCAAGAGATAAGCCCAGTCAGTAATTACTATTGACACTGGTTCAAAAGGAAAATCCTGAACTGGTTCCTGTGAGGCGTGGGTCTTCTCATAACCCACCCTAGACAGAATCGTAAATCTCTTATATAATTACTAGATAGTGTAAAAAAAACTTGCGACGTATTTGTCGAAATACAAGGCAGTCATGATGGAGGACAGGCCCAGAATAGTGGAACTCTTATCAGTAAAAAACAACAGGTGTCTAACATCCACTTAAAAGATTCAAAATAGTGGCTAACATTTCATTGTCATTTTAACAAACTGATTAGCTTGAGTAACGTGTTTAAAAAGTGTCTAAACTTGAGCTACGTTGGCCTCTTTCACTAAAAGCCCTTTGACGTATTTGTTTGATCCCCGAGAATAGTCTTATAGTGCCGTGTAATAAGCTATTTATTTAGGAAATCTTGCCCCTCTGAAATTTAACTTCAAATGCAGTTTTATATTACTTAAAATGTTTTATTGTAGTTTTGGTTTTAATGTAACCTATAGTACGTATGTCTTAATTCTCCTAGTTAAAATGTTTTACGTATAGGCACATTATTTTGTATTAAACAGGAATCGATGAGGGAATTGCTAAATAACCTAAATGACGAGCGGAAACAACAATGCCATTAATATTGATATTCCCATCCCCATTGATGAAACGGTCTTCTTTTACAAGGCAGCTTCTGATTTCGATGGTTCGGCTTTGTTCCTCATTAGGTCACATGTTTACCTCGCTAACCCACTTTACATAAACTGCTCGCAACATGATGCAGATATTTGTGTAGCGCCGTATGTTGCGCACAGTTGAATGGAATCCATCTGGAGTGTTTGGTCACTATGTTGTTAAATTTCTGCCTGGATGAGCAGACCATCCTCACAGCTGGGCTTTAGGTAGTCCGCAGACCACCAAATGATGGGAAACTGGAAGCAGCGAAGTGAAGTGACTCACATCACGTTGAGCTGAGGGGCCTTTTCCTGTCAGCCTGGATCCACCATCATCTGTCGCACAGAGAGGTAATAGCACTTATTCCGGCAAATATGACTGTATTAGATGTGAAGGCAAAAAGTAAACACGCCTTGCTAAGAAACATGTCATGAAAAAAAAAGTGTTTCCCTCTGGTAGAAAATGCATGTGGCTGTGGTAGGGTGACCAGATTTTGAAAAAATAAAAATCATGGACACACCCAGGTTGGGATCGAGGTAATAATACAACTGTAAAATGCACAGGTAATTAAGTACACTTTTATGCCCTCTGTCACACCTCTTTTATGTGATGGTGGTGGGTATTCTAACCTCATATTTTTGCTGTTTTGGCTAAATAAACAACAATACAGTGCATCCAGAATGTAGTCACTTTGTCCACATTTTGTTTTGTTACAGAATTATTTCAAAATGGATTCAATTCTTTATTTGCCTCAGAATTCTACAAACAAAACCCCATAATGACAATGTGAAAGACGGATGTTTGAATTCTATGCAAATGTATACAAAAATTAAAAAGCACACTTACACACATTCACAGCCTTTGCTCAATACTTTATTGAAGCACATTTGGCACTAATTACAGCCTTTAGTCTTTTTGAGTATAATGCTACGATCTTGGCACACATGTTTTTGGGCAGTTTCTCCCATTTTGTCTTTGCAGTAACCTCACGAGCCACATCAGGTTGGATGGAATCTATATGCACAACGGGGTAAATGTATTTTATAAAAATGTATGTGTTGTAGCATGGTTTGAAAATATAACATAAGTGAAGTGACTAAATTATCACTTTCATGATTGCGCTTTGTTTGTATTTGTCATCAGACCTGCGCCATTAACTCATTGGCACTATGATTATAGCTTTAAGTGCATTGTGGAGAGCAAGGCATATGCTTCCATCAAACTCTCATTAACCTTGTGCCTGATTACGTCCTGCATGTTGAGAGTACTGTGCACATTTCTTGTTAATAGCTCCATGATGAGTAGCTGTGGAAACGTAAACGCTCAAGCCAAGCTGAGGCCACAACAAACCAAAGAGGTCTCTTGTGCCGTGTACAAGAGTCACACAACAATGTGCACAGTAAGGCTCAATTTGCAATATACACATTTAAATCATAAACAGAATTTGAGAGGGGTTAAATTGTGTTCATTGGTAAAGCAACAAATATACATTGTTGCTTTGTAAACAGTTTTCTACCGCAGTCTTCAAGTGAGTGTAATAAAGACATATGTTTACAAGGTCGTGTGGTAATGACGGTGGTCACAGTTCTTTCTTCCCAGTGGTTCCAGGTAAAGCAAGAAAACAATGCAAAAGGGCACCATAATGTCTTTCAATTATGTTCTTGCACTTCAGGAATCAGGGTTAAAATGCTGATTTGCTTGGGACTCCCTTTGATATATATATATATATATATATATATATATATATATATATATATATATATATATATATATATATATATATATATATATATATATATATATTCCTGTAATTATGCACTATTGTTTAAGGTAAGTGCACATACAAAGCATCAAAACACACCAGAAGGCAGGCGTTGGTTGCCCGAAAATTTGCTATTAACGTGTTATGTGTAAGTGGTATAATCAAAACGTTTATAAAAGTCCGGGCAAATAAAACAATTGGCATCTTTTCTCTTATCACAACAAACAGAAATCTTATTAAACTTTCATGGAGACATTTTTTATCATTGTACATTAGTAATATTTTACAGCTTAGGGCTAAGAAACCTGGACTTAAAGGGAGTTCTGGCCTATGATTATGAAACAAATTTAATTCAGGTCAGCCGCTTGTTGAATGCTGTGTTCACGTTGATCGCTCTGAGCTTCCACCGCGCTAAACGCCTCGCCCATTGTTCACACGTGTTGTTTGTGCTTTGACAGCCATTTGCCGTGTTCACACCACTCAACCGGCTTTAGATTGCAGTGTAAAGCAATAACCTTAGAAGGTTATGCAAGGCATCTGGAGGGAGCTCAATAATTATTAAGGACAAAAAAAAAAAAAAAATGGAACCAGTCACTGCTATGAACTGTCCCTGAATTAAGTTTAATGATGCCTCCACGTGTGATATTTGTTTTCATCCAGTCCAGGCTTTGAGAAACGTTGCATAGTGCATCCAGAGCCAACAAAGAAGGGATATACACAAATATTAAAACACACTCTATGTACATTTAAATTTGAACTTTGCTGTCCTCTTTCATTGGAACAGTGTGCGCAGAAATAACAAGCATTGTGAATAATAAAGCAACACTGTCTAGAATAGATTGACATTTATGCATTTAACCTGGTTTCAGATTGCCAGAAAGGCTAACAGTCTTCATGAACATTCTCATAGTATGCCTTTTTTCCACAAATGTAATGTTACTGCATTTTAATTAAGTAAGATTCACTTGTAAACCATCTCATTTGAGCCCAGGTCACACACTATATGTTGCTGGAGTTGGTGTCTTGATGTTTTTTTCTGCATTCAATCAATGCTACAGTTTTATAATTCCGATCAATGGTACTATTTGTCATGCGGTTTTCAGATGCCAGCAGTATCCTTTATCATTCCCATGGGTTGGAAAGAGCCCAAGCTTAGACTTGCTAATGAAATGGATTTGATGCAAAGGGAACTTGGAAGATGAGCTGACTTTACAATTTTACTTTATGTGGAGCTGCTCTCAAAGTCCAAGGTTAAGTAATGTGGAGTGAAATGAAGTGAACAATGCGCTGCTGGAAGCCATAGCATATTGCATATTATGATAACTATATTCTTATGGTGATTTGTTATTTTATGAGACCACCAATCAATTAGCATTACAGGAAATTGCAAAAATAAACAATAAATCACACAAAATGCCATGTCAGCGCAGTCTCTCCAAAACTCTATGAAACATGACCTGGTTTCAATTTTGATGCAGGTGAAACAAATTTTAACTTAGCAAGTTTACTTAACTCAATTATCGTTGGCATTTGTTTAGTTTGTTGCTTTGTCATTATCATGTAATGGACAAAATAAACATTTGCATGGAAGAATTTTCAGGCATAACATAAACTTAACATATGCTGCTGAATAAGATCTGCATGTATCAAAGTCCAAGCATTTTGTCTGCTTGCTAAAGGACAAATTGTAGGGCAAGACAGGAACGTATTTCAAACAGTGCTAATCATTTATGTATTGAAAATCACGTCACCCTAGAAACGGCTAATTAAAACTACTATTGATGACATTGATAGTTCTAAGAGTCTTAATAGTCTGTTTTCTGTGTGTGAGCTGCACATACAATTTGAATAATAAAGTTCAATTCATATACAACTGTACAAAAGTTTATTTTTTATTCTTCAATTCTGAAAACCACTATTGTGTTGGTGGTGAAACTGTAGTGACCGTTTTGCGCCACATCCACTCGTGAGAAATGATTTTATTGTATTAACCTTTATTTAGTTATTTAGCCATGTAAAAAACACAGTGAGATCGAGCCCTCTTTTTCAATGGTTTCTGGAGCAAAGGGAAAGACACGACAGCACACGGATCACAAAAACATCCCAACATCAAGACCACTTCAAGGGAGTTCTCAGCCTCTGGAACAGCGTAGAAAACACTCTCTTTCTCCAGTCAGTGCTTAGACAGGGTATTGACAAGCTATAGCTATATTGTGTGCGGCATAATGACTCTGCACGAGGGCACATAAGTAAGGTAAGAGCATATTCACATCTTACTTTGGAGACTTATAACATCCAATGTGTGGACCTCCTACCACCCATTATGGTGAGCTGCTTGCAGATTTGCTTCCACATCGCTATTTTGCACCTTTTTGTAACAGTTCAATGGGAATTCCACTTGAATGAGATCCAATGCCTGAACGGTTTTACAGCAATGTCAAACCAAAACCACTACAGTTACCCTTTAAAGAGCCATTTTTCACTTTGTCACATGCTCCCAGGAGGAGACAGCGGTGGATGACCATTCCACACTGCGATTCAGGATTTAGTGTCTAAAGTTACCACTGAGAATGGATCCTGGGGGCTTTGTCTGCACATCTCCTTGTGGGGAATCAACGACAGGTTAACCACACCTTCAGCAGGCAGCGACGGAATGGACAGCAGGAACAGTCCTAGTGTGGAAAATTAATCCTGACTGTTCCATCTTAACTAGGATTGTTAAAAGTAGTGAAAATCAGATACTAATTGTTACTAAAACTAGATATAATTTTAAAAAGTCACTTGAACATAAAGGACAAAAATTTGACCTTGTCTGAACAGTGTTAGGCCACATAGTAAAATAAAGTATTATTTTGCGTCTTAAAGATTTGTGGTATTAACATTGGTATTGAGTATCAATCTTATTTCTTACTATCAAAATGTATGTTTATGTGGCAAGTCAGGGGTGTTTTAACTTTAAATACTTTTAAAACCCAAATCAGGAGACCAACAACGCCACCTGGGCATGAATGGGCCCAGGACCATATAGAAAACATTAAAAGGCGCACAGATTTGTTGTTGACATTTTTAATACAAGATGTGATTTATTTATAAATAACTTTCCTCTGAACAATAAATACCATAATACAAACATTAGTCTCAGTGAAATTACACGATCATTGTCCATAAAAACAATCACACGTTGGAGGTTCAGATAAAAAGGCAAGGTGGCAGAGCTGGTCCCTGACCTAAGAGTTAAAGTTGGTTAGTTTAAAATGGAGCAGATATGGGCCTAAAGTGCAGCGCTCTTTTACCTCTACTGGGAAACTTCTGCTGCGCACCCTTGACGGGCAGCGGACGTGGCTAGTTCAGCCGGCTATACACACACGGAACCCCAGTTTCCAGAGCAACCAGTCGCCAAAGCGCAAACCAGGAGTTCCCCATAGGCACTAGTGCAACATAAATTAGTGTCGGTAGAATTAAAAGATTGTAATGAAAATGCCGAAACTACCTGAGGACAGGAGAACAGGGCGTCGACACGGCCCAATCTGAGGTGGAAGTGGGAGAAGCAGAGGAAGAGGAAGTGGTAGAGGGGTGACACCTACTATCACATTAACACTTGTCTTGACACGCAGTGAAAAAGTCCCACTGACTCCACCTTGGCCTGATCATTCATAGATCCAAGCTTGAGTAGAACTTAATGAATAACTTTTTTTCTCCAAAAAAGTTGTGATGGGCAAAGTGAAGCCTCATCAAATATCAAATTATTTGAACCAAAATTGTTTCAAGGCTTCAAAACACAGTTCAAAATGCTCCAGAGAGACATCTAGTGGTTGTTTTTATAAAATCCACAGTGGTTCGAACCACAGTCTATGTGCCATTGTTGCCAATAAACTGAGTTCACATTTTAGATGTGTGTATTATTTATGCATTTGTGTTTCTAGAATAAGGGGACGAGGGGGCATGTCGGGGCATTTTACTGAACGGCCCCTCGCAGACACGTCAAGCATAAACTTAACTTTAGAAAGAATCATGAATGAAAATTCAAAATTGGGATGCATATTTTAGAACATTTAGAACTTGTAAAAACTATCTGAGAAATATTGCTAACTATTTAAGTAAACATTTTTACCTATATTAATTCATGAAAATAATAATAATTCACTGTCTCACATCATTGGGTTATGAGTGAAATATACAAAAGCACAGTATCAGGCATTTAAAACTCACATTTTTGATAGAAAACCTCAAGCATACTAAAAATGAATGGTATAAGTAATTGTCAGTTTAACTTTAAAACATGTCCCCAATATAAAGAGGAAGAGACTTGAGACAGTAGCAGCTGCTCCACTACAGAATATTACAACACGTGGAGAAAAGAGCCCAGCGACCCGTGTCCTCCACCTTTCAAATCTCATCTCCGTCAATGAAATCAGGTGTCAAAGTTTGCAGCAATGCAGCGAAAACAAGCCAAACTCGATCATGGTCGGAGCTGTCACTGCTGTGTGCTGGACCTGATAAAATAACATAATAAAGAAGAGAGAGGAGTCTTCAAGTCACTGCTGCCATTGTGGACCAACTACAAAAGTCTTTCCTCCAGTCCGTCAGAACTGGTGGATAAGAGAGGGACTGATCAAACGTGTCGCCACACTAGAGGGATCTAGGTTGACCCAAAAACACATACTTGTGATAAAAAAAATAAGTCGTGAACGAGGAGTTTGAAATAATCACTTCTTTGAAAAGTGATAATCAACAATTTGTAACATAATTTAAATTTTAGAAAATGTTCACGTGAAAATAGCGTAATAGAGGATGAATGTTTTGAAAGTGCTGCTTCAAACCACTGATAAAATATGTACGCTTTAGACGGACGCCATGCTGATTTGGGATCAAAGTGAACAGAATTGTCCCCATTAAAATGTAATGTGCTGAAATATTAAACAACCGCACAATGCAAATTTTGTAAAACTTTTTCAAGACATATTAAATATAGTGTTCCAGGAATTGCAGAATATTTGCAACAGAGTTGTTGACATTAAGAAAACTCTGCATTCTCCTGCAATTTCACATACTATAAACATTATGGGTGAATACCTCTTTCTTTATGGCAGACACTATAAATCACAGATGCAGAGCATCTTCTCTGTATTGGAGAACAATTCCAACTGTCACTCAATAGTACTCTTCTAAAGTCACATCAAACTAAATAAATCATGATGTGATGTAAAGGATGTAAGAGTAGAAGAAAGAAGGACGTTGTCATTGAAAAATCCATGTACATGATTTGAATACTGTGAGTGCCACATAAAAGCACAATGTAGACTCAATGTGAGAAGCTGTTTTATTCATCTACAAAATAAATTATCAATCTAAAAGGACACATCTGGCTTTTGGACTGTGCATTAGTGTTTCTTTTACACAGAATCACATCTTATATTCAATTCAGTTTATTTTTGTTATGCCCAAAATTGCAACAGTAGTAGAATTCCTAAATCGTTGCTATAACCAACAATGAAACAATCAAAAACTGATTAAATAATGTTGCCAGAAATTTAGCAAATGGATAATTATTCCAGAGCATCTTTTCAGCACCTTTTCAAGAAAGAAAAAACTACACAAATCCCAGTGGGGAAAAAATAGAAACCTCTGGGATAACCACAGTGAAGGAGAGCGTCTACTCCCATGGAAGGACAGGCTTCAAATTGCCCTTTAATGCTCCTCTCTCTAACATGAGCTTGAAAGCAGCTTCTTTTGGAGGTCTGTGCATGCGCTCTGAGCACCACACAGCCTCAAACCCATGGATTTATGCTCAAACCACGCTGAATAAACCATGTGGCAATGAAGGATGTTTGCAGGTTTTGCCCTAACTGAGCATGTGCGAAAAGAAGCGAAGCAAAAGCAGCGCCAAGTTTCAACTTTTAGAAAAAAAGTCTTTGTTTGTAGCTGAGACTCTGTTCATGTTTCCAAATTAGACGTTAGTTAGAAATACTGACATTCATTTAAAAACACAGAACGTTAATTTATGTAACGAACTGGTCGATGAAGTCAGCTTATTTATCCATTTAGCACAATGTTAAGGTGGGTGAGTTTAGCTCACTTGGATAACCGTTCGCCTTTCATGAACGAGTCCATGGTTTGAATCCCATGTTTTTTTTTTCTCCCCACTTTCCTATTATCCACTCAATATTGGTGAGCACTCCAGGTCTGCTTGCCCATCCATAAAAGTCACCACATGCCACTGTTATAGACACAACACACATGTAAGCACATTATACACACCAGCATGTCTACAATCTGGTCCATGTTGCTGTATTTTGCATTTGTACTGCTTTGGCTGCTCGAGACATACATTTTTTGGGGTAGTTTTTAGTTTTTATATACAGACAATCAAAACAGTTGTCTGGCCCCAGTCACCGCAGCAGCTCTTCCCAAGAGATGTTTCGGTCCAGCAGATGACATGGCAGCCCCAATCATCACAGACTGTGGAGACGTCACACTCTTCTTCCTGACTCTTCCGCCAGACTCTTCCTCCAGACTCTTCCTCCTGACTCTTTCTCCTGACTCTTCCTCCAGACTCTTCCTCCAGACTCTTCCTCCTGACTCTTCCTCCAGACTCTTCCTCCTGACTCTTTCTCCTGACTCTTCCTCCAGACTCTTCCTCCTGACTCTTTCTCCTGACTCTTTCTCCTGACTCTTCCTCCAGACTCTTCCTCCTGACTCTTTCTCCTGACTCTTCCTCCTGACTCTTCCTCCAGACTCTTCCTCCTGACTCTTCCTCCTGACTCTTTCTCCTGACTCTTCCTCCTGACTCTTCCTCCAGACTCTTCCTCCTGACTCTTCCTCCAGACTCTTCCTCCTGACTCTTTCTCCTGACTCTTCCTCCTGACTCTTCCTCCAGACTCTTCCTCCAGACTCTTTCTCCTGACTCTTTCTCCTGACTCTTCCTCCAGACTCTTTCTCCTGACTCTTCCTCCTGACTCTTCCTCCTGACTCTTCCTCCAGACTCTTCCTCCTGACTCTTCCTCCTGACTCTTTCTCCTGACTCTTCCTCCTGACTCTTCCTCCAGACTCTTCCTCCAGACTCTTCCTCCTGACTCTTCCTCCTGACTCTTTCTCCTGACTCTTCCTCCAGACTCTTTCTCCTGACTCTTTCTCCTGACTCTTTCTCCAGACTCTTCCTCCTGACTCTTTCTCCTGACTCTTCCTCCTGACTCTTCCTCCAGACTCTTCCTCCTGACTCTTTCTCCTGACTCTTCCTCCTGACTCTTCCTCCAGACTCTTCCTCCTGACTCTTTCTCCAGACTCTTCCTCCAGACTCTTCCTCCTGACTCTTCCTCCTGACTCTTCCTCCAGACTCTTCCTCCTGACTCTTTCTCCTGACTCTTCCTCCTGACTCTTCCTCCAGACTCTTCCTCCAGACTCTTCCTCCAGACTCTTCCTCCAGACTCTTCCTCCAGACTCTTCCTCTTGACTCTTTCTCCAGACTCTTCCTCCAGACTCTTCCTCCTGACTCTTTCTCCTGACTCTTCCTCCAGACTCTTCCTCCTGACTCTTTCTCCTGACTCTTCCTCCTGACTCTTCCTCCAGACTCTTCCTCCTGACTCTTTCTCCTGACTCTTCCTCCTGACTCTTCCTCCAGACTCTTCCTCCAGACTCTTTCTCCTGACTCTTTCTCCTGACTCTTCCTCCTGACTCTTCCTCCAGACTCTTCCTCCAGACTCTTCCTCCTGACTCTTTCTCCTGACTCTTCCTCCTGACTCTTCCTCCAGACTCTTCCTCCTGACTCTTCCTCCTGACTCTTTCTCCTGACTCTTCCTCCTGACTCTTTCTCCAGACTCTTTCTCCTGACTCTTCCTCCAGACTCTTCCTCCTGACTCTTTCTCCTGACTCTTTCTCCAGACTCTTTCTCCAGACTCTTCCTCCTGACTCTTCCTCTAGACTCTTCCTCCTGACTCTTTCTCCTGACTCTTTCTCCAGACTCTTTCTCCAGACTCTTTCTCCAGACTCTTTCTCCAGACTCTTCCTCCAGACTCTTCCTCCAGACTCTTCTGCCCGACTCTTCCTCAAGACTCTTCCTCAAGACTCGTGGACCTTGATTGCAGAATGGCAGGCATATGTTGATCTGAAAAGACTTCCAGCAGGACTTGGCACCTGCCCTCACAGCCAAAGGGACCAAAAGTGGATTCCATGACCTTGGTGTTTGTGCTTGATTGGCCTTCAAACTCTCCTGACCTGAACAGAGAATCTATGGTTTATTGTCAGGAGGAAGAGACACCAGACCAGACACTGCAGATGAACTGAAGGCCGCTTTTAAAGCGACTGGGTCTTCCATTACACCTAAGCAGGGCCACAGGGGGCTCACCTCAATGCCAGGCTGCACTGATGCAGTGATTATGTAAAAGCAGATCCAGCCAAGTGTTGAGTGCATCTTAACGAAGCTTATGTAATATGCTTATTTTCTGAGGTTCTGATTGATTTTATTATCTATGAATCATAATTATTTAAAAAAATAAAATAATCGAAGCTTGAAATATTTCACTTTGTGTAAATAATATTTACATATAATTTTGAAGTAAAAATATTTACATTTTTCATTATTAGTATATTATCTGTAATGATTCATGCATTTAAGTCGTCAATCTTTACTATTTGACTTATATGATACTTTTACTAATTATTTTCCCATAGGCTGGCACGAGTATCTAGGAACATGTGGACGCCACAGCTTTGCTGCTCGAACCTGGAAGAGCTCCTTCCACAAATAGTTTGTTGTTCTGGACAAGCAAGCCATACCATGCAATTCTGCTAGTTCCCTCAGCCTCTGATGAACTGTTCAAACCAACTTTGTTTTTGGAACAGGGTACAACCCTGCACTCTTCCAACATTTACTTTGTACTCGGTGGTCTGGAGAAACGTAAACATATGGCAATGTTCAGGAAAGCCAAAGAGGCTGCAGTACGAACAGGGCTTCTTCAGTAGGTGTGATATTCGTAATGGATATTCGTAATTTTCCAAATGCCAACAAACTTTGCAGCCAGATACGTACAAGTCGTGGTTTATTTTCTGGTTAATCACTTAAGCTCAGTTAAGCACTTTTTCAGGCTTCAAAAACATTTAAATGGTAAACAATTTGATAAAAGCATCAAGTAGCTTTCAAGAACACTCTGTAGTTAGAACACTTGTAACTGATATGTGTGCTTCTGCTATTTCTCAGCTTGAAGTAGCTTGTGTTTGTCAAGAAGCTCTAAAAATCAAATATTAGTGTGAAGTAGGATTAACTATAATTAAGACTCATTGTGCAGTCGATGTTTGTAGATAACTCTTTAAAGTAATGTCCCACAGTGTCAAAGTTTCCCTACACCCCTAGTGTTGACACAGAGTCAAACACTGACTCTTCACAGTGTTGGAAAAATACTGAAGTATTAACTCTATCTCAAGAGTAAACTTAACACTGCAGGGAACAGAACAATATATTCCCTGAAGCAGTGTTGAATTTCACACTGTAAGTGTTAAATCAGCACTTGCAATTTTACTGTGTATATGCACTTTGAACGAGAGCTCCTGGTCAAATAAGACTCCAAGGTGTCTTACAGTAGAATAGGAGGCTACACTCTGTCCAGTGTGACTATCTGCTCTGATAAAGAGTCTCGCAGACATTTAGGGCCAAGTACAACGTTTTTTTCAGAGAAGAAAATGATAATCAAGTGTTTTGTATCCTTGATGCAGGCACTAAGTCTGTCTACTTGGTCGTCTGATCCGTTTTCATTAATAAATAGAGCTGTGTGTCATTTGTAGCAATTCATGTGCAACCTATGTGCTGTCGTGACACATATTCATGTGCAATTACTGTCGTGATCACATGCAATGGTATTTATGTATTTATTTATTTATTTGTCTATGGGAGTTTTTATTTATTTATAGGAGATCTTCTACTGAAAGTGTTTTTCAGACTTCCTATAAGTGATCTGTTCTTCTGTATCTACCTCTGTATCTACCTGCGTTGCACCAATGAAATTTCCCCATGTGGGACAATAAAGGAATATCTTATCTTATCTTAAGTTAATGCCATGCTTTCTGATAATAGTATAAAGTGTGTGTTTGTATTATGCATGCAGATATAGGAAGTAACTAAAACATGTACTGAAAATCCATATTCAGAATAATCATTTTGTGTGACTGTATTCCAGTGTTCGCCAGCGTTTAGACATATAGTGATCAACTTTGGCGGAAAGGTTCATGGAGCGTTCTGAAAGGGCAAAATAGCAGCAAGCAACAGGCGTTTGCTTTACTTGTATGCAATTACCATAAACATATTTATCTCCCATGGAGACAAGCAGGTCAAGTTACTTTCATTTATCAGCTCAGTGTGGAGCTCATTCCATCGTTTTGAGCTGGATATGAGCAGGCAGATTGGGAAAGGCTTGTTTTACACTTTATACTGTACATTATAAAAGGTTTGGTCTTACAAACTAACACTTTGCCCATAAATTGCATAAATACATGTATTACGGCCATATTTCAGTAAAATATTAAGACAAATGAAACCTTCCTGTAGACTTGACATCCTGAAAATCAGTCTTGTGCTGTTTTAACAAAGTGTGCTCTTAAATGTCCCATGTCAGAGTCATAAGGACCCCCTTATGGTCTTGTTTCTGGGAACATTAACTCTCCCAAGGGGCAGCCACTTATGAAGTCACCCCAAATGATGCACTGAATCTCCATCTGTCATCCCCTGTCACCCCTTTTGTCCTGCTCTGTACTTCGGGCGTGACGCAGACATTTGCCTCTAATGTGACACCCGCCATCAGATGTCACCTTAGTGATTAAAATGCACTTAGCTGTGGCCGCCATCTCTGCGTGGATCGATCATCATGTCTGCTCAAGATGTATCTACTGAATAGTTCGACTTTATGAAGAAGACGGGTGAAATGAGTAGAGAATGTAGAAAAGTATGACAAATTATATATCGTTGGAAGAACAGGGCAGTAATAACACTTATGTGGTTAACTACAAGATATACGTTGAACTGCTATCACTACTACTCCAGGTTTCAAATGATATTCAATCATTTCACAAAAGGAGTATTGTGACACCCCTTAAAATCGGGAGAAAGAATCATGACCGTGATTTATAGGCGTTTCTCTCTTGCAGGAGTTTAATGCAAACAAACAACGCGGAAAACCCTTAGTGGTCGGTGAAAGGCATTACCAATCGATCAACAAAAGGTTTCAGGCTTTTTAACTGATTACTGATGATATGTTGCCTGACCAGCCATTCCCAACACGTTTTGACAGACTCGACCGCAGAATTTGGGGCTCGACCGCAGAATTTCAATTTCTAGGGCGGAGTTTGGAGAGCAGAGAGAGAACCAATCACATAAACCCAGAAGTGACGCAAAAAACGCGACACGCTTAACCGGATATTACGTAGCCCATGTCAACAAGGC
Source organism: Eucyclogobius newberryi (assembly GCF_026437365.1). NCBI lineage: Eukaryota > Metazoa > Chordata > Actinopteri > Gobiiformes > Gobiidae > Eucyclogobius > Eucyclogobius newberryi. The sequence continues at coordinate 12,096,881 of NW_027316389.1, forward strand.
GTGTTCCGCGTTGATAGATTAAATTCTTTCCACATCCAGTTGGAAGAGTGGCAAAAACTTCCTTTTTCAATAGAAATGCCTTCAACGCAGTTTTTTGCTTTGTTTTTAAGGAGTTGAGATTTTCCTGATTGTTCAAAACCGAAGCGAGAGCAGAAGTAAACACTCGGAGTGTTTACGCCATCTTAAATGTTTTGGAACGGTGGTGAAAAGCTACTTCCGTATCTTCAGTGTGACGCGTTAAAACCTCCGCCTGGGATTGGTTCGGGCGATTATCGTCCAACGACTTCATTGGCTCTGACTCGGGTTCCAGACCCTTCCGCGTTTGAACAGAATGTGGGAGGGGCTGGCGGGTCAGGCAAGATGATATGCTCAAAATCACCTCAAACAAAATGACAAAACTATTAGTGTGATTTGACAAATAATGTTTTTTGCCCCAAAACATTAATACGCTCTATTTTCCGTATCCGTATTTTCTGGACCTTAAGTCACACCTTTTTCATAGTTATATGTGACAATATTAACACATTATTATATCATTTTGTTCGTTATTTTCACACTGGCAACCGCAAGAGGGCGCTCTAGGCTCTATGCGACATAGAAGAAGAATCTGCACTTCCTCTACCTCCAGAGTTTGCAAAGTTGTTTAGAAGTGACACAGAGGATGACGAATTCAATGGATTTAGTGTTTTGTGGTAAAACTGATGCGTTGGTAAACTTGTTAGCATGTTCTTTATGCTATAGTTATCTGAATAACCATTAATAAGTAACATTAACATACCAGACACTCATTGTCTATGCGTCAGGTTACATTTCAAGATCATGATGTGTTCTTGGTCGTTTATCAAATACATTTCCCCCCAAAAAAGCCATTTATACTCCAATGCGACTTATATATGTTTTTTTTTTTTTTTTTCTATTGGGCATTTTTTGGCTGGTGGCTTATACTCCAGAGTGACAGTCCGGAAAATACGGTATACATTTTTCACATCTATTTAAACACTTTTTCCTGTTTTTTATTCTCATATCACCTCTAAATTACAAAACATTCCCATAATTAATTCTGTGAACTGTCGGCCGCTGATCTATTTTGGGTCTTCCTCTCTTTTCCTCATCCCCCTTCCTGCCATGGGTCTTTTAAACCAATACTTGTTCACAAATTAGACCCGAGTGGTGTAATTAATTATGGGCCAACGATCAGTTATCAGAATCTTCTTTTACCTTCTCTTTGGCATCGAGCGGAGAGAGGTACTTGTGGCGACTGGAGCGGAGGATGACACCGCGGGGCCATAACGACTTGTGGTGTCCCCATTAATCAATGCCTTCCACACAATTTGCTGTCTGTGAATTGGGAGTGACCTGTCCCTGGGGTCACTTGCCAATTTTCAGGGCAGCAGCCAGACTGCACGGTGCACTGGCTCTCTGCTCATGCCCACTGTTCCTGCTGACTGATTCCATCTTGAAGATCAGGGCTGCGGCATTTCGCTATCTGTCTGTGCCTGATATCATTCTCAACAGTGTGCAATGCTCAGTGCAAGGACTGCAAAGCTCAACGGGATAATAATGATATATTTTCCTTCTTTTATTTTGGCATTTGGTTATGATCTTTGACATATTCTTTTACATTTTGTTCATTATAATGACAGCACTGATCTAAAACAACATTCCGGTTCAAAACTCTCCAGCTGCCCCTTTACTAAAATGTCAAAGTCATGTAAGGGCCTCACTCCCGGACCGTGCTACAGTTTGTAGTTGTGATAGTTTAGTTCAGACATGTCCAAACTAGGGCCCAGGGGCCAAATGCGGCCCTCAGACCAATTTTTGTTTGCCCTCCAGCTTCCTGCTTTGTTGGCCCAAACAACAAAAAGTAGTACTTTTTACTGTCAAATTGGGAATGATTCACTTTGTCACTCAACAAATTCGACATTGTCAAGTTGTTTTTGGCCCTCTGCCCCTTACAAGTTTCAAAATGAGGCCCTTGGTGAAAAAAAGTTTGGACACCCTTGGTTTAGTTAGTAGTAGATTTGTTTTAAATTGGTGCCATGTTGAACTCTTCGTTTATGCTGATTGACAGTGAGAATATATGTTAAAATGCTGCTTTGTCGCTCCTTTGTGCTGCTGCCACTTGGACAAGACGCTCTTGCAAAGCTTTTAGTGTCAGTTTGCTTTTTTAATCCTGGTTAAATACAGGTAGAATCAAATAAAATAAAACAGTAAAGCGTATCACTTTTTAAAAAAAAAAGTATGCTTATATTAGTGTAACTCAGTATTTTCAGCCCAACGGACAATAACGATTACTCAAACTTGTGAGTTAATGAATATAATAAACCATTCATTATTTCAGTAAAGGGGCTTTTTAAAGACAATAAAACGTTGTCATAAATCGGCTATGGTTTAATATCAGATGGGCCTCCTTTTTACTCACCAGTGTGCTACATGTCAAATGCGAACTTTGCTGAAAATGCTGTAGCAATTTTTCTGACCAGAAGTGCAGTGCAAAGAGAGTCTCTGAGTTGCAATTTCTATTACTGTTACACATTGTTTTTTTTAAGGATCATTTGTCATATAGTCTTTGTTGGACCAGACAGTGTGGCATGAAATGGGGATGAGAAGGAAGGATATTCAGCAAATTGGAAGTGGGAATCGAACGTACGATGTGCGTTATCCACTTGGCCATAGAGCGTTACTTATTTTTTCAAGATAAAGTATGTACTGGCTGCACAATTGTTTAGTCACGCTGCAGCACTAAGGTTTGGTTTGATTCTGAGCTTCAACTATTTGCAAAATGTCTCTCCCACCTGAGTGACCGTGAGTGACCGTGAGTGGCCGTGACTGATGGGTGGTTGAAGAACCCTTATAGGCACAGATTCAAGCGAGGCCTCTGTCAGTCGACTCTAGTCAAGGTCTACCCTGAAAAGGACGCATACAATTACAAGCAAGTTCTGAGACAGACCTGGGCATTATGCAGCCCTGTTTTAATCTGGTTCCCCAGCAAGTTTTGATAATAATTCATATTTATTTTGTTTTGAAATGGTCTTTGCTATGATAGATGTGTACGGACTTCTGTCCTTTCAATAAAGATGAAATGAAAGAAATAATAGATTTACATTTGCATATACAGAAATCTGTTTATGAGCCATTTGTTATACCAATGATTGCATTGGTCCAGCTCTCTGTCACATGCCGGGATCCAAATATGGCCCTCTGGTTGAAAATAATAATTGCCCATCCGTGTTCTAAGAGCACTATTTTAGTCTAATGCATTGATATTACTAAGACAATGAACCCAATTTGATTGAGGTGACGTGTTCAGAGGCAGTTTGGCACGTCTGGTTTTCCCAAATTATTATCTTCAAAAACTGCTGACAATCTCCTATCCTTTGTAGCTCTTTTTCTCCGCATATAGGAGTACTTGTTCACAAAAGGACTGCTGGGTAAATAGGCTAATGGTAGTGGATAGGAAGGAGATTGCATGCTCGTATTGTGGTTTGGTTCATTCATGCGTTCATCATCATATCCTGGATGTAAAACGCCTGGGGGATACACACTACCTGCTGCATTTCTCTCTAACCCCAAAGACATGGGGTTTAATGCAGCAGCAGCAGCAGCAGCAGCAGCAGCAGCAGCAGCAGCAGCAGCAGCAGCAGCAGCAGCAGCATCACCAGCAGCACCAGTAGCACCAGCACCAGCAGCACCAGTAGCACCAGCAGCACCACCAACAGCACCAGCAGCACCAGCAGCACCAGCAGCAGCAGCAGCAGCAGCACCAGCAGCAGCAGCACCAGTAGCACCAGCAGCAGCACCAGTAGCACCAGCAGCACCAGCAGCAGCAGCAGCAGCAGCAGCACCAGCAGCAGCAGCAGCACCAGCAGCAGCAGCAGCAGCAGCAGCACCAGCAGCAGCAGCAGAGAGAGCTTTATCTGCTATCATGAAAACAAACTACCTCACAATACGACACATACAACTCATAATGTATAAGATGTTATCAAAAAATGAACTATTGACACACTTGAAGAAAAAACAATGATGCCATCACTTGTGGTGGTTTATCCAATCCTCTTTATTTATATGGCATATTTCTGTAAACAATACACAAAAAAATGTTATATGTGGAGATAAATAAGAAAGGATAATATACCATGGTTCAGCTCTACTAGTCTCACATTATAAAAACAAATAAAAGCAATAAATGTCAACAAAAACTATACAAAAGTATTACTATAATAATTAATACAAATCTGGCCTCTGACATTTGCTTTTGTGAACAATACTCATATTTATTTTCTCTCTTTGTCACATGCTGGCATTTATTCTCTCATGTTCTTTTTACATTGCACCAGCTCTATAAATAAAACTAAAGGTTGACTTACAGAACATACTGTTGCCCTTTTTTTGCGTGTGTGGGTGTGATTTCCTGGGGAGCTGAAACAAATTATATAAATGTTCCATGAAAGGACCTTGGATTTGTGCACAACAATCTGATTTGTGTCTGCCATCCGGTTTCTTTGTCAGTAACTACATTCACAACTAGCTTGTTATTTAGCTAACAACAAACAATAACAGAAAAAAAAAAAAAAAAAAAAAAAAGATCAAACTGACATTACACAACACAATTTAATATCATTCACTTTAGAGATCAGCCAACAACAAAAAGTGAACCCTCCCAAATTAGCTTTACTAATTATATTCAAAAGCACAGCACTTGCCAAAATTATCCATTTCATACAATCTCAGTTACATTTTGTCCTTCTGGCTCAAGCTTTCGCTTTATCTTTGCAGACACTTTTAGTTCTCCTTTGGCACAAACAGTGTTCTCTCACAGCAGCAGGAGAAGCAACACAATCCAAGAAAAAAAAAGTTAAGCGAAACAAAGCACACAAGCCGTATAGACTCAGCTCATTTCCAACAAACAGTGTGGGCTTCAGTTGTTTGTCCTGTAATGCGTGTTTTCTGTTGTTGGGAGTAGTGTATAGTAGGCTCTAGGTATTTTGTTGCAGGCAAAAGTTTAAATATTTAGTATTGCTACATTATTACCTGCAATAAGGAGACACAACAAAGGAAAAACCGCCAGTTATTATCAATATGTTTTTACTCTGGTGATTCTCTGTTTATCTGCAACCCAATTTCATCCCTGACTGTTTTCATTTTATTTTTATAGATTTTTTCATTTTTTTTTTTTGTAATTCAATTTAAACATGAATTATACGACTGTAGAAAATAGAAATACTGTTTTTAACTCACTTTTGTACAAATAATAAAAGGAAAATGATCAAAAGTACATGTTTGTAATTGCATTTTTTAGCACTCATTTTAGCGTAATACCCGTATACCCAAAACCGAAGCTTCACAACAAATTCTGTAGCATTCTAGATGCCTGGTCAAACTTCTTTTGTCCACAGTTTTGCTTGAATGCGAGCTGACCCTCTATTTTGCAATAATACACATTTTTCCAGTGTCAAAACACCTCATTCAATCCTGTTGCTCACACTCTACACAAATCAATGAAGCGATCGATGGGGTTCATTAGACTGAAATCCCCCGGGGATAAACAGCGCTTGCATGGTCACCAAGAAAACAAAAATACAGGGGCTGAGCTACTCTGTCAACATAAGAGGCCCAAATAGGGAGTGACACAGCGCTAGTTCTGCTCCTTACTAATGGCCCTAACTGCATCCCAGAAGACACGGGCCAGCACAGGCAGACGGACTAATTTCAGCGCGCTCTCATTGATTTTAATCCTGCCTTTATAGCCTTGTTTGCCATATCGTGCTCTTTTAGCGTGGTGTTTAAACTTTCTCAAGTAGATTTGGTAATGATTTATTTCATTATATTATCTTTTTAATTGCGCTGTCTTATTTATTTTGTTAAGTGAACGACGTTCCTTCACTGATCTTATAGAACATTATCAGCAAAGAAACGAACATCTACATAGCTTCATGCTAACTGAATCACGATAAAAAAATAGAAAAGATCCATAATTTGTCAATGGGAAAGTGGACATAACAAGAATCTTTGTAGATCTCCACCAACGAGTCTGATACCTCTGTTTCATATGTAATACCAGAAAACTTGCATCTCTTTGGTGGACAAGCATGTTTGTGCCATCAAACAGATCGCTGAGTCCTGTAAGCTATAGAACGGGAAACAAATCTAACCTTTTGTTGTATGTATGATCTTTGTTAAGTTATGCCTTCAAAATTTTATGGTAAACAAAAATAAAATATCAAGGCTTTGTCCATATAAAAACACATTATAAACAGGCTAGAGGAGCAGTGTGGTTCTTCACCACTACTACATCAGTTTTTATTAGATTTTTTTTATGAGGGAAGCCATTTTATACGATCCAGATTAAACACATTATACACATTTGTCACATTGTCAGCTCGTTTTAACGCTACAAAATAAATCCACCTATGTGTATCAATAAAGTCAAGTGTAACCTGGAACATCTGGACATTTCAACCACTTGCTGTAAAGGGCCTTGAAAAATACACCTACAGGTACATTATTTGTGATTTTTGGAGTTTATATTTTATCTCATTTGTGGTTGAGTAGTATATCTGAGTGTTTTAAAATGTTGTCATGTGTTTTATTTTTTAAATTTTGTACTGTATTACAAGCAGTGCTAACAAAACTAATCTCCTTGTGGGTGCTTGGGCATAAACATGATCAATTTACATCCATATCATCATCATACAAAGTGATCAATGTCTCATAACTATATATTTCTCGATGAAACAATGTTAACAATAATATGCATATTTTTCCTTCGTTATCGTCTCTTAGGCCTTAGTTATTTTATTACTTGGTTTACAGATCCGCCACACTTAGATTATTGAATTCTGCAATGTAATAAAATAAATTATTATCTTTTTTTTAATAAAGTACCGCCGTCAACGCAAAATAGCGTTAAAGGAAACATAAAAAGCGGTATTAAGTCAAAAGATAAGAGCGCGTGAAGCAATTTTTCGTCAAAATCCTGCGTGAGTCTGGGATTGGCACTAGGTCATATAGGGAATTGGAAAGGAGGAATAGACGACAATGCCCGTGACGACATGGCGAGGACGACATGGCGAGGACGACATGGCGAGGACGACATGGCGAGGACGACATGGCGAGGACGACATGGCGGGAGCCGGGCGGAAGTAAACAGGTGGTCGACTGTAGTAAACATGGCGAACGGTCCCGCTAATTCTGCTGATCCATCAATAGTTTTCACTCTTAGGTCCAAACCTGAAGTTTACGATGCATCTGATGTGTACAAGGACCAAACAATGAGTTCCTGGTGGTGTTGTCTTGCAGAGAAACAATTTAAATGGGCGTGCATTGAATGTAAAACAAAGAATTGTGAAAATGCAAATCACATGGGTCTGGGTTTAACCCTAAACCCTAACCCCTGACCTTAACCTTAACCCTTAACCCTAACCCTAACCCTTAACTCTAACCCTAACCTTAACCCTTAACTCTAACATTAACCCTAACCCTTAACTCTAACCCTAACCCTAACCTTAACCCTTAACTCTAACATTAACCCTAACCTTAACCCTAACCTTAACCCTTAACTCTAACATTAACCCTAACCCTTAACTCTAACCCTAACCCTAACCTTAACCCTTAACTCTAACATTAACCCTAACCTTAACCCTAACCTTAACCCTTAACTCTAACATTAACCCTAACCCTTAACTCTAACCCTAACCCTAACCTTAACCCTTAACTCTAACATTAACCCTAACCCTAACCTTAACCCTAACCTTAACCCTTAACTCTAACATTAACCCTAACCTTAACCCTAACCTTAACCCTTATCTCTAACATTAACCCTAACCTTAACCCTAACCTTAACCCTTAACTCTAACATTAACCCTAACCCTAACCCTTAACTCTAACCCTAACCTTAACCCTTAACTCTAACCCTAACCTTAACCCTTAACTCTAACATTAACCCTAACCCTTAACTCTAACCCTAACCTTAACCCTTAACTCTAACCCTAACCTTAACCCTTAACTCTAACATTAACCCTAACCTTAATCTTAACCCTTAACCCCTAAACCTAACCCTAAGTTTTAGGTTTACTTCGTTTGGCTAAAACTAGTTTATACCGTGACTTTGTATTAGCAAAAGTGTAGCTAACTCATCCCAAAACAAAATAGACTGCAAAAAAAAAATTCAACTTGAGATAATAAAGCTCCCTTTGCGCATAGCCGTGTCTCTAACCATCGGGCCAGCAAATCTGCTAATTTAGAGTTGCGAGGTGTACCAAAACAGTTAGCAAAATAGTGAACCGCAAGTGATTTGGGCCGCAAGAGCGCCGCCATCTTGGATTTCGTCACTTCCTTTCCAATTCCCTATATGACCTAGTTCCAACCGTGAGTCTGGGACAAAGAGGGTCTGTCCCTGCGCGCGGCCCCGGGAGAGCATGAGAAGACGCACGCGCCCGTTTCCTTGTCTGCTAGGCGCAGCGCTAACTAATTTATATCGCAAATACACATTTTAAACCCGTTAACCACATTTTCTCCAGCGCGGTTTGCTGTGACTAAGGCTGCACACTTAGAAGCGTCTGTTCTAAGTGTGCAGCCCCCCCCCCTCTTCCCGTGGTGCGTTTTGGGTAAACAAGGAAGAAAAAACCTTTTGAAATTGAATTTATATTTATATTTTGCCCGCCTGTTCAATATATTCCATTTAAAAATCCGTAAACCAAGTAATAAAATAACTGCAGCCTTAGTTGAGCAAATACAAAAGTTGGAGAACCAAAATATACACAACATAACTTTTTTGCAGGTGTGATTGAGGGTTAAGGGCTATTATTAAACAAATAATTTTACAATCAGTTTTCTTAAGAGCCAGTGCTTCCAGCTGAACAAATCATTCAAAAGAGCTTTCAGACACAAAACCAGCGAAGCAGCATTCTTGTGTGTATCGAATCCACATGAATCATGCCTTACTCATTAACTCTTGAGATGCCTGCATAGATACATACGGAGAGCCTTCTATCACCGTTATGTTGAAGTGAGCTGTACAAATGGATACAGACATATTAGCTGTACAGCTTCAAATCCCCTCCAGAATCCACTTCATTGATCTGAATGAGGATACTTCTTCACAGCTGCCTGTCATGTCAGAATGTCTCAGTGAAGGATTGCGTTAGGGTTAAGTGTGGCTGTGATGGTTAACTCATGGGCTTTAAGTGCTACAGTTGAAGTGATCTGCTTCTTCACGTCATGCCTTACTTTTCCATATATAATGCATTTTATTGCTACTTCTTTTTTTCCACTTAAATATTAATTTCGCAATGTATTAAAAGCAAACCATAAGCGTCCACACAAAGACACATTGTAGGTGCGTGCATGCGTGCGTGCGTGTGTGTGTGTGTGTGTGTGTGTGTGCGTGTGTGTGTGTGTGTGTGTGTGTGTGCGTGTGTGCGTGTTGGAGTGTCGATAATGTGTGACCTAAATTGATCCTGCGTTAAATGCTAAACATACTAAATGGACGACATATTGACACCCGACACGTGAACCATTATCTCCGTCCACACAAATGACGGATAGCAGCCACTGCCAACGCGGTCCACTTTATGAAGGATTATGGCTATGATGATGCTATGCTGAGGCGTTTGTTTGATTTGTGCACAGCCTCCGCAGTCTAGCAAGGCAGTACAAGTTCAAGGGTTAATTTTTAGAACAAATATTTTGAATATTATGAATAAGAAACATGATTAATCCGATCAGGACCTAAATAAATCCATTAGCTTATGAAATTGTCTCAGGTGAATCGCTTACTTGGTCGATAACAGCATATTACATATGTATATCACATACACTCACGCATATTTTAGTGCAGCAGAAATGAAATGACTATACATCAAAATGTCAATCAAAAAGGTCACGAAAGTAGCTAATGCTATAGAAAAGCAATACATAAATACTGTTTTGTTCAAACTACAGTGCAATGAATTAGAATGATGTGGAAAGCTGAGGAAAACAAGTCAACAAGCCGCTTGCACTGTAGGCTGGATACATTTACCGAGCTCTCTGTTGTTATTTAATCTATGGCTGCAGTAAAATTATATATCGATCAGTGTTACTATAAATGTACTCAAGCAATAAACATATTCAGTTATGTCCCTGAATCAATGAAAGTCTGCCAGGGTAAATTGAATGTATCACCCAGGAATCATAAATTGTTTATGATTAAGCTTTACAATTAAATAATTTAAAGCTAGTTGTGCTGCCCTAACTTTTCAGGCGGTGATTTTGTATTAAATACCTAATTTATGTATTTCAATCAATCTGGGGGAAAAAATCTTAATATATTTTTACCTTTTTTTCCTTTAAAGAAATGCTAAAGATTGTATACTCAAAATAAGATAATAGTATTAATTGTGACTGGATGAAAACACAGATTTGAAAACTTGAACCTCACAGATCAATAAAATACTGTACTTTCTTAACCTTGAGAATAGAGATTATATCACATTTTCACTGAATACAATTTAAAATCTGCCCCTCTCTCTCAGCAGACGTTGATAATGATTGAGGGATAAAATGGACAGGGATTTTAAGTTCAAAGCTTTATTGCAGGGCCAAATCAGGCTACAAAATTGATTATTTGAGCATTTGCCCATTGCTGAGGCCATAAATGTTTATTGAACATCTTGTAATATCACTGATTAATTAGGAAAAAAAAGCATCTGTCAACCCTAATCAATTAAAAGAGGACAATTGTTCACCATGTTTTCAGGTGTAAAATTGATTTTCTCTGGCATCTCTTATTGCTGAATCTGATTGCCATGTGGCGATCGACTCTGCCTGGATTTTTAATTAAAGGGGACATAGGTGAGTTTTTAAAAGATAATTGTATTTTGTTTTTTAGACACACATTTACACAGGTTTATGAAATGCAGTTATCACTCAGTTGTATTTGCAAAGCAGTAGCTCTCCTTTGTCACTGTGTAGCTGTAAAGGGACAGAAGAAGAAGTCTCAAAGATGGTGATGTGGGTCCATGGATTCGAGGCACAAGGCGGGTAACACTTTTCTTTTTAAGTAACGGCTTGAGTTGTTGTTTGGCTTTTCCTCTCATTTATCTATATACAAGTTTTAATAGTAGAGAATAACTTTTCTATTGTATGCTCTAAATAGAGGCTAGCTAGTTAGTGGCAGTGCCAATTAAAGGAAAGAACACAATAGCGCGATGTCAACTGGCATGTCATCTCACGGTTCATCAAGATAGCAGGATGGTATTATCCCTGTCTGCCCCCCAAGCAGCTGCAGATAGCTTTAGCAAATGGGCCCAATCTGCTCAAACTGAAGCTTGTACCGATCTATTATGACCAATCTGTTTTTAGGACACTCTTCCGGCTGATTAATCCAACATTTTCTTACATAAACAGATCTGTGTGTTGGAGGCAACGTTACTGTAGCTGAATTTTTACTTCCAGTTGTCTCTAATGTTAAAGCTGTGTTCAGTTAAATAACCACCAGGGTACACTCAAAGTCATTTAAAGACTTTACCAAAATGCAAAAAAAAGAGCAACAAGAACAAACAAACATGGAGGCTGGAGGAGATATCGGGGTGAAAGGCTTTTTTGCAGCTTGTTCAAGACACCTGTTTCAGCTTCCTCCACAGTTGAGCTGTGTTCTCTGCTGTCCCCAGCAGTTATCTTGTGCAGCTCTGCTGCTACACATCCACAAGCTATGCTGAGACGGATGAGATTTCAGACCAAACAACGCAGAGAATGGACAGAAGCCTCCATGCAAATGCATATAAGATAAGATAAGATATTCCTTTATTGTCCCACATGGGGAAATTTCATTGGTGCAACACAGGTAGATACAGAGGTAGATACAGAAGAACAGATCACTTATAGGAAGTCTGAAAAACACTTTCAGTAGAAGATCTCCTATAAATAAATAAAAACTCCCATAGACAAATAAATAAATAAATAAATACCATTGCATGTGATCCCGACAGTAATTGCACATGAATATGTGTCACGACAGCACATAGATTGCACATGAATTTCACAGTAATTGCACATGAATTCCAACAGCAATTGCACATATGACAGAATTGCACATCAGTATTAGGTTAGGTCAGTATTGCGAGTGTTCAGAACTAACAGTTTTTGTTATAAAGTCTGACAGCAGCAGGAAGGAAAGACCTACGGAACCTTTCCTTCACACATCGAGGGTGGATCAGTCTCTCACTGAAGCTGCTCTCCAGAGCGGACAGAGTGTCCTGCAGGGGGTGACACTCATGGTCCAGCATAGATGTGAATCTAGCCAGGACCCTCCTGTCCCCCACCTCCTGCACCAAGTCCAGAGCACAGCCCAGGACGGAGCTGGACTTCTTGATGACTCTGTCCAGCCTCTTCCTCTCCCTCTCTGTGATGCTGCTGCTCCAGTAGGCCACACCATACAGGAGGGCCGATGCCACCACAGAGTCGTAGAAGGTCTTCAGGAGTGGCCCTGTCACTCCAAAAGACCTGAGTCTCCTCAGGAGGTAGAGCCGACTCTGGCTCTTCCTGTACAGTGCGTCTGTGTTATGAGTCCAGTCCAGTTTGTGGTTCAGATGAACACCCAGGTACTTGTATGAGTCCACTCTCTCAATGTCCCGTCCCTGGATGTTCACTGGTGAGGGGGCAGTGGGGTGACGTCTGCGGAAATCCACCACCATCTCCTTGGTCTTCCCCGCGTTGATGAGGAGGTGGTTCCGCTGACACCAGTCCACAAAGTCCTGCGCCAGTCCTCTGTACTCCGCGTCATCGTCGTCCGTGATGAGTCCGATGATGGCAGAGTCATCAGAGAACTTCTGCAGGACACAGCTGTCCGTGTCATGTCTGAAGTCTGCAGTGTAAAGGGTGAAGAGAAAGGGCGCGAGGACAGTGCCCTGGGGCGCCCCCACACTGCAGGTCCGAGTGTCAGACACACAGTTCCGGGCTCTCACAAACTGGGGTCGGTCTGTGAGGTAGTCCAGGATCCACTCTGCCAGGTCATACTCCACACCAGCCGTCTCCAGCTTGTCCCTCAGGAGCAGCGGCTGGATGGTGTTGAAGGCGCTGGAAAGATCGAAGAACAGAATCCTCACAGAGCTGCCAGGCTTTTCCAGGTGAGAGAGAGAGCGGTGCAGCAGGGAGATGACGGCGTCCTCCACTCCGATGCCAGACCGATATGCAAACTGCAGCGGGTCCATGGCTGAGCTCACGGTGGAGCGGAGGTGGTCCAGGACTAGCCGCTCCAGTGTCTTCATCAGGTGAGACGTGAGAGCCACTGGCCTGAAGCTGTTGAGGTCTTTGGGGCGCGGTGTCTTAGGCACAGGTACCAGACAGGAGGTCTTCCAGACCTGTGGTACCACCCTCAGCTTCAGGCTCATGTTGAAGACATGCTCCATAACTCCACACAGTTCATCTGCGCAGGACTTAAGGAGCCTGGGGCTGATGCCATCAGGTCCCGCTGCCTTCCTCACTTTAATCCTCTTCAGCTCACTCCTCACCTGTGCTGCTGTGACAGTCAGTGGTTGGCAGGGGGACCGTGTGCTGGGGGGATGGGTGAGTCCAGGCGAAGTGGGGAGCTGATGGTCCGGGGCAGATAAGCGAAGAGGAACAGATGCAGGGCATTGTCCAGCTGTGGAAGAGGGAGCATGCAGCTGTGCAGGGGGAGGGGCGGGTGACCGATCAAACCTCAAGAAGTGAGCATTTAAATCATTCACCCACTGTAGATCCCCCTCTGTCTGGGCAGGGGGGATTTTGAAGCCCGAGATGGTTTTCAGGCTCCTCCACACTCCCTGAATGTTCTTTTGCTGCAGCTGCTCCTCCATCCTCCCCTTGTAGCCGGCCTCATATATCCATATGCATTTGGAATGTCGAGCATAAATGGACATTTGGTCACAGTTTTAAACGTTGGGATAAATGAGACTCAATTGTTGATCTAATTTAATCTGTGTTTTTGAAATGTTTAGTGAAAATTATGTCTATGTTGCAGTGCGGGGGTGAACTTTAGTATAAAAGTGTTGTCAAATTTGCATTACTTCCTCTGTCCCTATACTTGGACAACTTAATTGGTACTGGTCAACTGGGCTGGACCCAGGTCATGTGTCATTATCTACAAGGCCAGGTAAAGATGATTGTGCTTTCCAAATGTACCTTATCTGTAGTGCCACTGTGACAACAGGCGCCCTGCGTTGCACCGCACCGCGGTCATGGCACCCCATCACACAGTGTTCCAGCCGCTAGCAGATCCTTTGTTGTAGCTAGTGGTTGGGTTGGTCAAGTCCCCCACTGGGGTCCTGCGTCGTAGCTGGAGTTGGGCGAGCACAGCACAGAGGGAAGGCTCGTAATGGGAGCAGCACTACCGTTTGTTCAGGGATACGAAACTTTGGCTTGATGAGAACGTCAGACATGAGCAGAGCTGTTTCTTGACACCTGGGGGCCTTGGGCAACAGAGGTATGTATCCGAGGCCCTTTTCTTCTCTTTTTTTTCTTAAAAAAAAAAAACCATTGAATTAGTTGTCATTAAGTCAAATAATCTAGATCTAAATTATTCACTTCAATATTTATCGGTATTCATTTATTGTTTATACATTTTCAATAAATGTACGGACCTTAAATTTCCATAAGGCCACATTATAGTGACGTCATAGACAATGCACAAGGCTGTAAACAACTTCAATATGAAGACAAAATCAAACGATTTTTTTTTCTTAAGTTGAATATTTCTTTGGGGCTGGTAGTGGACATAAAATAAGTTTGGAGTTGGACTGACATATTTTAATACTGTGTTCATTTTCTCTGGATTCTAGACTGAAGAGGGAATATTATTGTTTGGATATCACTTTACTCACTGGCCCTGATGGAATGTCTGTGTGTTATTTCTTGGTGTATCTTGTATTAAAGTAATAATAGAGGATTTTTGGCAAGCAATCTGAGTTCTCCCACATGTTAGTCATTCCCTGCGTGCTAGTGCACACCTGCAGCCTCGTTCCCAGGATAGCAGCACGTTTTCCTGGCTGCGCATGCGTGGTTGAAATACCGTGTGTGTTTAGTGAGTTCCTTCAGTGTACGGTACAAAATGACGACAGAGAAAGACTGTGTTTGAGCTCAGAAGAGACGGAAATCTGTGGAGACGAGAGATGCGATGTGATCCATCAGGCTAATAAACAAACGCACGTGTAGCAGTCGGGCTGTTGCGTGCTCACGCACAAGGTTTGATTGTAGGCGGCCTCTTGGAAAGAACAGGAGGTCGGGGGGTGAGTGTGCACATGCACATTTTTAAAAAAGTGACTAACAGTAGCTTGAGTTCTCAAATCAGCGAAAAATCCTCTATTATTCCTTTAATGTAGGCTGTGGCTGCCATCACGTTATATCAAGGAGACTGACATTTCAAGGTCATCCCACAGATGGGCAGTGGTTTTAACATTAACATTATATAAGTTAATATTATTAACTTCATCTTAGTTTATATTTGGAAGATAAGACAAATATAAATAATATTAGCAGCTTTGCGTTCCTGCTGTTGCTTGTTAAGGAGCCAGATGGTTACCTTTACATAAGGTCTTTTCACAAGTTATGGTATTGAGTCAGAAGAGAAAGGGCTTTCTTACCAATGTCTCTCATCGTCTCTCATTCCACTTTATTTCTCTTATATCTTTTTGAAACACAGAAGAGAACATCCCTTACACATCCCCTTGCTGTACATCTCTGTCTTTAGGGGGATGTGTCAATTATAATGCTTGTGGTCTTCTTAGATGGTCATTGCATTTGGCCATTTTATATATGCATGGGGGTCTTTAGGATTGAGTGGGCCCTTTTCAGGGTTTGGAAATACGAACCGCGCTGCAGCTTCTCATATGGTTTGTTTACTGACATTAATGCTGTAACGGATCATTGAGACAGCCAATATTTAACAGCCGTCCTTTGGAGCCTTTTCAGCTCAGGCGCCCTAGGCAGTTGCCAGGGTTGCCTACTGCATTGTGGCACCTCTGGCCACAAGAGGAAATGAGGAGGAGGGGAGATTAACACAGTGTGATGATTTATGTTTGATACGCTTCAGTTTTAGTCCTAAGTTTAAAGTAGTTTGTGTCTGCATTTTTTTTGCAATATACATTTGGTGTTAAGGCAGAAATATCACTATGCCTCCCTGTTGCTATTGTTTGTGCATATCTCCCTGCTGAAAACACGAAAATAGAAAGTTTTAGCCCAGATGCGGTTTTCAGTGTCTCCCCCACTCCTTTCCATTGCCTGCTGGGCTCTCTGTGTTCTGATGCAAGTCTAAAACAATATAATTCAAACATGTTGGAATGACTGCCACTGGGTTGTGCCTTTCCGTGGTGCACACTGTACAAATTGGATGCAAGTCCAGTCTTAACAGCGCCACACTAGAGCTGAACATCTTTGGGTCGGGCCTAATTTCCATCATTTTACACAGATTTGGGTTTGGGCTGGTACAGTAATGTATGCCATTCTAGACAAGGTAAAAGAGTTGTTGTTGTTGTTGTGCATTTGCCGTTCTCTGTGTGCATGTTTCCTGTTCATTTGCCATCACTTTTGAACAATGTTTCCAGCCTTTAAAAGCTGGTAGTCAAAGTGTACTTGTCGTGTTGGGTTGAATTCTATCGCACTTCAGGTCTGTTAGGCCTAACTTTTACAGCCTGATTAAAGCTCTACTCCACACTACAAGACATATGTTTGAGAGAGACTAAGCAGGACTTAAAATAAGAGGCAAGTCAGGCTAAAAAATTGGTCACACACACACACACACACACGAGGGAGAGAGGAGCAGGTGATGTCTCCTACCTGTGTAGTGCTGGTTTGTCCTTCAATAAGTTGCCTATTATGTTGTTGTCCAACTTGGGCAAAAAGAGCTGACTTTGTCAATGTCAAGCTGTGTTACCACGGAGCTCCTCTCACGGACTCAAAAATATGGAAATGTAGGCAGAGACGTTTGATAAAAATGTTGCATTGATGGTCCAACTGCAGAATTTAGAAATGACAGCAGTACAGTTTATAACCATTTATAATCTTTTTGTAACAGATCAACCTAAAACATTCATAATTAAACATGAAATATCCTAAACTAAATCTCAATAGATTTTTTTCTTGGAGTTGGGGGTGTGTTTGCTGGATAGGTGGTCTGCAGCTTTGTTTTTACTGGAAAAATAGTTTGAGAAACACCGTTTTAAAGGCTGGGTCACATGCCAAAAAAAATGAATTTCTACTAAAGAAATGTTACCTTATCTTACCTTACTTTCAGTTTATTCCATCCACACTTTTATATCCAAACATAAGCAGCCTTTAAATGTACCAGCATTCACCACAATCTACAAACTCATGCACAGAAGCACCGCACTAGTGTCTCAAGTGCCTTTATATTGCCTTTACATACACGCTGGGATGAGACTATCTAACGGAGAGAGGAAAAAATCAAAATCACATATTGGTAGCGAGCGGTAGGCTGTAAGCTGCCCTAAAGTTCACTGAACATACATCACATTGGAAAGCCATTTATAAAGCTGTCAGTACACCGTGCAACCTCCGCCTGACTTTCATTACCACTGTTATTTTAAGTTCTGGGCTGCTCCGTGCCATCGACACAAAGTAAACTGCAGCCCAGCCCTCCGGTTTGAAAAGCATGAAGACACATCCTGGTCTATATATATTTACTGTGCCCTTCTGTAAAGCAGTCGAGGCACCAGGAGAGGTTGAGTGAAGAGTGAATAACCCGCACTGCAGTGATGTGTGCTGAAGGCTTGGAGGAGGAGCTCTTTTCTATAAGATTTCTATAATATTCAAAGGGGGCTCGTAAGGTGAAGGGTGTTATGGAAAGGTCAAGAATTGCAGAAGGGTTCCCGTGAGCATGTCAGTATATTTAAAAAGCCTATACTATGCACGCACGCCCGCACGCTGTTTTTATTCTTCCTATGTCCTCCCTATTGATTCTGTTTTGTATTTGTAGATTTAAAAAAATAGAAAAAAGAAAAGCCAATACCAATAAACGTCTGTGAGCAATGGAAGATGTATGTAAATGAACTGGTAAATGGATTTTATTAACGATGCAAAGGAGTGCAATTCAAAACAGTCCAAAAATAAATAAACCAATTTTCTTTCTTTGGATTAGACAGCATACATACTTACACGCTAAACACGCTGGTGTGTATCCATAATTTCCATCTAATTTCCCACATTCACTTTCACAAACACATTATTATTAATACACAGAGTACAAGGACACTGCAGGCAAGGTGGAAGTGTCTTGCTCAAAGACAACAACATATGCACTGATGCCCCATGTGGCACCAGGCCCTGTTTGGCTTCCAAGAGTAGACATGAAGATTGTATAAACAGAGATGTCTTTGATAACTTTGTGTTGTAGTTTTGAGGTTTCTGATTTCAACATCTCTAAATCTCACACACGCAGAAGAATAATCAGCACTTAATACAATTATATTATTTTTTGGTTCTAAAACATGAGATGCTAAACTAAAAGTACTAAAAGTAAAATAAAATTTTAACAAAATTAAATTTGGATCTCTCCCATTTCCTCCGGCAATACTGCATAAAGACATTATAAATTGGTATGTATTTCAATATACTGTTAATGATAATGTAGGCCAGTTTAAGAAACATTCTATTAACTTTTTCTGGTAATATGTATTTTGCATGCTAGTATTGCAACCAATAATTTAGCAACATATGCCAGTGCAAATCTAATACAAAGTGTAAAAACAACAACAAAAGAGGAGGAAGTTGTTTGTCCTCAAAACCTGAGTGCTTAACCAAGAATGAAAGTAAGTAAAAAGTAAAGAAAAGTAGCACATTTATTTTACTAAAAGCTTGTCAGCGAGAATACTCTGGCCTGGTTTTTTAGGCTGGTTTATACAGGTTTCAACCAGGCGGTACCCGTGCTGCCTATGTTGAAACAAACTGGTCGATCTGCTGTTTGAGCACTCGCCCAGGGCAGACTCCTTCAGGTGTTTTACAGCAGCCTGTCACTGCTCAGTTTATGTTAGGAGCTAGATCAGGACCCCATTACCCCCTTCACTCTGTTCCTTCCACCCCTTTTTATTAGCCGCTTAATGGCACAGATACATTATCAGAGCTAATAAGAGTCAAATGAAGAAAAGTAGTGAAGTGAGACTCTCAAGGAATTGGTTTTCCCTCCACTGCACCACAACCTGACAGCCACCCCAAATACCCCCGAGCATCCCAGCGCTTCTCCATGCTACTCAGATCTCCTTCCTGTGCTAACATCTTCTATCTGTCTTCCTTTCTTCCGACGTTGCCGTCCCGGCCCCCAACAGCTTTCTTTGCTCCTTTCCAGTGGGATTGCCTGCTTGATATTCCGCATGTGTGACAGGGCCGGCAGGATGGATTAAAGCACGGACAAGCCCGACAAACCAAGACTTATGGGACAGCTTTTCAATCACTCTCACCCGACGACGAATGCTTCTCCAACCAATACAAATACACGCGGGTGCGGAGGAAGGGGGAGGGGGTCAACGCAAACATAGAAAGATATGGAATTTTATGAAGTGGCAATCTTGGTGGGCAAACATGGTGTGATGTGTCCGAGGAAGTGCACTGTCCTCTTGAAACAACGGTGTGTCGACATAATAGCAAACGTGGGATATGGTGATAAGTTCCATGCACGAGTTCAGTTCAAACTATTGAATTAGTATAGTATGCCTTTGGTCAGGTTTTGTGAAATGGTTCAATCACCTGAAACATTCCAAAAGAAAAAATAGACATTAAAGTCAAGAGAAGTCAATATTTCCTTTTATTTTACAGTCTTATTTTGTGTGTTTTTGTGAGTTTTACGGTCTTATTTTTTGGTGTTTTTGTGTATTTTTTTGTCTAAAAACATACCGTATTTTTTGGACTATAAGTCGCACCGGAGTATAATTCGCACCAGCCAAAAAATGCTAAATGACAATAATAATAATAATAATAATAAAAATAATAAAGAAAAAAACATCTATAAGTTGCAATGGAGTATGAAATGCGGTTGCAAGTGTAAAAAAAAAAAACAATAATATCACATATAAGTCGCTCCAAAGTATAAGTCGCACCCCGGCCAAAACTATGAAAAAAGATGTGACTTATAGTCCGGAAAATACGGTACCGAAGCTGTGTTTTTTTGTTTGTTTATTTTTTCATTCAGTCCTGCATTTTTAAAAGGTGTTATTGAAAGGTTATAGTTTGGCTAGATCTACAGTTGAAGTTGCATTTTTAAATAAATGTGCCACTATCTCCCAGATGAATTCCTCTTTTTCATCAAATTCATCATATTTATTTTACTTTGATCCTGGCAACCAGTTTGTTTTAATTTGAAGATTTCTCATGTAACAATGTCTGAGCTATTTCTGGTTTGGCTTTTTTGTATCAATAAGGTGATCCACAGAGGCTGACATTGGAGACATTTTATATAAATGGCTACAAGTGTCTGTCTATTGATCTATAACTGTGGCTCCAACTGTTTTGTTGCAAGAGTGACACTTGAGTAATCACTTACAAAAGGTGAGACTGAAGATATTCTGACACACAAAAGGAGCAAAAAGACAGACGGAGCTGAACTCTGACTCATGTATTGAACCCAGTCCCATCTGCTGCCCGGCCACCAATGGGAGTAGAATCTCTCCTTCACTCTGGTTCTCCTCATAGTTTCACTTTTTTCACAGTTTTTTTTGGTAGTTTTCCTTGCCGAGATTGCCCAGGGGCCTCCATTTGCTTGTTTCATCTGATCCTCTTTATTGACCAATTTGATCGTTTGATTTTATATATGTTTATGTTAATGAAATCATTGAAGCACTGTGACATGACTGCTATTTTGATTTTGGGCTCCACAAATTAGAGAGTAGTTTTAAAATAAATACTATTAGGCATCTTATGAAATTAGAGATTGATTTCAATAAATAGAAAAGACTAATTAGATAGAACCAAGACAATTAAGTAATGGTAATAATAATAACACTAGAACTACTATTACTGATCTGTTATTACTCATAGTGGCTTAGTGGCTGGGTGCCCGCAAGCCTAAAATGCAGGGGGTTTGATCCCATAATGGCGTTGTATCATTGGGCAAAGCCACTCCACCATGACATTTGGCAGCTCATACGACCAGTGAAAGAAATGTATTGTAGCAACTAATCTTTAACCTAATGTTAAAACATCATCTTGTTAAAATGTTGGGGTGGTGCGATGGGAGTGACTTTTGTGTTGTTTGTTGTTGTGGTCTCTGGCACAGAGCTAAGAGCGGGCTGTGGGGACGAGGTCTTGACATTTTACCATTCTGAGAGTTCTATTGGTGTGGACAGTGACCAATTCTGTTCTGGAAATAAAGCGACAACTTGTGAGCACTAAACTTGCATTCATTACTTAAAAAGAGAGATGTCATATTATGAATAATGTATGAATTTGTATTTTTTTTATTTCAATCTCCATTAGCTGTGAAAGCACAGCTATTCTTCCTGGAGTTGATCATCAATCAGAGTGTATTTACATGAATCATAGTGCATTTACATTTTTACAGTTTGTAAACTAGATGAACACAGGAGTAAGAGTAGTGATTTATATTTGCTCATTGTTACTTTAGGTGATTGGGAAATGCACAGCCTCAGCATGGCAGCAGAATCTGTGGAGGAAGCGGGTCCAGATGTCCATGACCCCCAGAAATGAGGATGGGAACAGCCAAGAGAGGCAAAGGCAAGGCAAGGATACACGGTTTTACATTAACTTTAACATTATTATTGTGAAATACACTATATATACTTATACCGCTACAACCATCATTGTTGCTACCATGATACTTCACACTAAGCATATTATGTTGGATATTATGTTTTGTAGTGACGAAAGAATGTGATCCTGAATCCTTTCCTGTGATTCCGCTGGCACACATGTCTGCATTTCCACCCTGCTATGATCAAATTTCTCATTTTCATGCCCTGTAAACACAGATGGCTTCCTGATTACTCTGTGTATATAGCTGTGTACTTGTGTGGGCATGTACATACATGAGGGCTCTGTGGATAATTCATATTTTATGGACAGAACAAGTCAAGTGTGAAAAGTTCAACAGAAACATCAAGGAAAATTAAGAGATGCAATGACATTTAATCCACAGGCGGCCATGTAAAAATAGATGCATTTCATTTATCCACCATGTGCATGCCATATTCATGCTGTATTACAATGGAAATATGTTTTTGTTGTGCATGAAGGTCAAAAGGAAAAAGGGATCAAAGGCTTCCAGATAGGCACGAATACACAAGCGCAAGCCTTTGACACACTGTGGAAGATACATTGTGTTTTCTACATTTTAAGCTTCAAAACACTGTGTGCGTGTGTGCGTGCGTGCATATATATATATATATATACAGTATATGTATAATATAGAGAATACATTAAATAACAAAATACTAAACAACGAGAACCCAATTAAAAAGACAAAAAAACTAATACTTTTTTATGTACACTTCCACTAGAATAGCAAAAGTAAATGAGAAAAATAAGGTTGTTGTAACTGATGATGGATGGGAACATATATGCACACCCCAAATCATCCACACGGAACAACTAGTTGTTGGAGAAGTTGTTTTTGCTCTTGTAATGGTTTACAGGTTGAACCCCAAAGCAGAATTAAGAGAGTGAGGCAGGTTTAACTGCTTATTTTACAATTTTAGTAAATGTTTTAGTAAATTTTAGTATTTTAGTAAAATGTTTTAGGCTGTGGCGGCAAGGAGCAGCCCGACTTAGGTGAAGCTCAGAGCAGGAGCAGGACAACACCAGGAACAGGAGACACACAAAGGGCCGAACGTGATGGAATTAACTGGCAGTAGCAGAGAGAAGATCGATCTGATAGACTGCAGGTGGATGAACTGCAGGTGTGTCTCATCTGCCGACCACGCCCCCTGGCACACACATGTTCTGCTGAAACGAGAGGGGGAGAGGGAAAACACAAAACTAAATCATAACAGCACAATTATTCATAAACACTGGACATAGATTAATGAGGGACTGCTGTCTTCAACACCGATATCACATTGCACTTTAAAACAACACGGATGTAAGACTCTAACAATAGAGATGATAGATGGATACCTGTGGAATGTACTTTTGGCAGCATAAAAAAATAGGCCATGGCTGGAGAGCTGCGGCGCGGTCAAATTGCCGTGCAGTTTCAGGGACCGCGGCATTTCTCTTATAGCCCATTATAGCCTCATGGCTAACCCTAACCTTAACCTTAACACTAACCTTAACCCGGCGCGGTCTAAAATGACGCTAAAACGCGGTCAAATAGCGGCGCAGTTTCAGGAGCCGCGGCGCGCGGCCGGCACAAAAATAACATGGCAGTTTTGGCCGCGCGCCGCGGCACTGCAGACACTCCCAAAAAAATAATAATAACAAGGATATGGATGACAGGGATGGAGACGGCTGTCGGGGATTTTGGACATTTACAAAATGGAGAGACTCACTTTTGCGACAAATGTGATGGCCGTTAGGACAAATGGGACAGGTAAAAACAGACACATTATGTCAGAGTGACTTTATATGGACTACGCTTTTGCTTTTTCACTCTGTGTCCTGTTCTGTTTTTTGTAGTACCATAAAACAACAAACACAATTTAAACAAACATTTCTGAAACAATACAAAGTGATTTCATCCACAAAATTAAATCAAATTCCAATTTATTATTGTACAGCTCAAATGTTGAGTTTTTTTTTTTTTTAAACAGAGTCCAGATGATTCAACTGATTATTTTCTACAATGGAACACTTCTGGAGAAATGAAGGATTACACAAAGTCTCCTAACAGGCATTCACACAATTATTGATTTAAAAACTGAAACGGTCAGAAAATCAAGCAATGAAACTGACAACAAAGCAGGTATAATTAAACTTGAGAATACATTTAAATTACATTTCAGGGCCAACACTTCATACGTACTGTACTGACGAATAAGCTTGTGTTCATGGTCTATAATCACATGTTTTATAGGGCCAGCTCTTCAGTGGACCATGACTTAATTAGAGAATGGTTTCAAACATGTCCCCATATTTTCTCACCAGTAAACTTGTAACAATTGGGAGTTATGTTTATAGATTACACAATGAACCTACCTCTGAGCCATGCACAATGCCACGGCTCGCTACTTTTATTCCAGATTAGAATGCATAGGTGGGCTTTAATACCTCCCAAAGGTGCGTTTTATTAATTTTATTCAAATCTTAAGAGACTTTCATTTCACATCTGAAGGCAGGAGCATAGCGGCACATAATAATTATTTCATATCTCTTCAAATATCACTTTCATGGGGGCAGGGGCATAGATGGGGTGCCTCTGGGCTGTGCGGTGAGTTGGCGCAGGGTTTTTTGGACCATTTCTTTGAACATCAATCAGGCACTGACACCGGGCAACAAGGGGTGCGCCCCACATCAGTCACTGCCGCCCCTCACTGCTCCTGCACAGGACATGTTCAGGCACTATCAAAGTCACACAGAGAAAGCCTGCTGACAGCGATGCTCCACAGAAAAGAGGTAAATGCAGTAAAGATATGAAAGAGAGACGTAATAGGAGGTTGATGCGCAAATTGTCCATAATGATTTAAGGGGTGACACTTTGTTTGGGTTAGTTTGCTCTCTCAATATATAAGCTCTCACGACAGCATTATCCAATCAGGCCCCACATTAAATCTTGAAAACAAAGGATGAAGAGGAACGCTTAATGGACCTCAGGGTAGTGATTAAAGAAGTGAAAATTTGGTGTGAGAACATAAATGTATAAAACAATACCAGAACAAAACAAAACAAAACAAAGCACTCTCTTATTTTTAAAAATGCCTTTATTAGTAATGGTATGACAAGCCATATCTAATGAAGGTATTTTAAATTGGAGAGAGGTTTTTGTAATTTTTTTCTGCACCTAAATATGTTCATCCACTTGCATTCCCCAGTAGTGGGGCAGAACTCCCCTGCAAAAGAGATTCTTAATCTTTGAATGTTCCTCCCTGTGTCTGGGTGGGTTTTCAACCAGTGGCATTGGTTGAAGGATGGGTCAAATACGGAGGACACATTTCCCCACGGGTACAATACAGGCTTATTGAATCTAATCTAGAATTAGATATAAAAAATGTTGGACAATCCTCCGTCAAGTACAAGATTAGAACATTTGGTGTATGTAGGTGCAACTTCAAGGACTGGTCTTTAATGGGAAATGGCATTTGAAATTGTAATGTCCATTATTTATGTATGTATGTATGTATGTAATGTATGTATGTATGTATGTATGTATGTATGTATGTATGTACTCATTTACATGCGTGATTAAGTTGGATGAGGTTAGGGTTACGGTTTGGATTAGAGAGTTGATAATTGGATATTAAACCCAACCGGGTTAAGAGTTGAGTTCTACTGATCATGGCGCATTGAGAACATAATAA
This sequence comes from Eucyclogobius newberryi, assembly GCF_026437365.1. Taxonomy (NCBI): domain Eukaryota; kingdom Metazoa; phylum Chordata; class Actinopteri; order Gobiiformes; family Gobiidae; genus Eucyclogobius; species Eucyclogobius newberryi. Next base: position 12,122,311 of record NW_027316389.1, read on the forward strand.
ATCACATTACCCAATAATAGATCTAATTGGCACATGTTTAATAAAGATTTCCTCTCAAGATGAATACAAGTAATTCTGATTCTGAATACGTGTACAAAAGAACTCTGATCATCCAAAATGTATGGTGACAAATGATTGAATGTGGGGTGGGTTATACAATGTGGGGACTGCTGTATCGCATATCCACGCTTCACATGTAGCTTTGCGTGTAGCTGTGAGAGATTTTCATTCAGGTACTTTCTCAGACTGAATTGGGTTGGGGCACGTCAGAGAACGTGAAAATTGCTGGCTCCGTGGGTTGGAAAATCCCAACCTGTGCATCCGTAGTTGACACAACAATGGTGGTCAGGAAAAAGTACCATTCATGCCTAAGTCAATCCTCATTTAGATATAAATGATGAGCTGTGAAAATAAACAATTTTAGATGTTAAAAGCTTTGGTACACGCATTTGTACACAAAACAGTGCTTTGCGCTCTACGGGCACACTACACTACCAAAGTATTCTGTCTTCTTGTTTACAGCTTGGGGACAACTTTTAAACCATTTGGTTTTCTGAGCCATTGCCGGCACACTCTAAAGTAAAATAAGCAATTGTAAATGATTTTCTGCCAGTTTCTTGTGTGTCTATGTATGTATTAAGCCTAAAAGTGTTTTTTTACAATCAGTGGTCACTTCTATCATTGCACAGATCATGTCTGCAAACTTCTTCCTAAAAAAACTGTCTGTCCAGTATTTATAAGCCCAGAACGGCCTCCCGCCCCCAATAAAACTACGTTTTCCACTGTTCCACTTTCCGCAGTGCATTTCTGTGTGCGTGCCACTTGACTTTATTGGAAGTAGAAGTAAGCTGTATGAAATGGGACATAGGAGCGGGGAACGACATTCAGCAAATCTTCTAAGTCAATCTCACGGTGCTGATACTAGGCTCTATTTTTGTTCTAGGTCCAAATTTAGTCATAGGGCTGCGCTAGAATTAAATAGTTTGTAGTGAAGGTACAGGAGAGTAAAATATAGACATTTATTGTGACATTTTAACATGTTGTCCCTATTGTCACTAAGGTCTATTCTACAAAGGCATGTAGCAGTTAAAACAAAGCCATTCTTACCCACAATTTTGTTTTTGGCTGTCAAACCCTCTTCTCACCCTGACCCTCTCACACTCTGCCAGTGAATATATTATTAACTTATAAATCCTACACAAAAGTTTGCCCTCCACCGTCTCTTAAAGGTTGGTTGGGGTAAATGTCCTAATATTAATAAGCAGCCTTCATATATTTGGGATTAGAGGTTATCACGTCACTCTAAAACATCCCATCTTTCATTAGGCCTGCAATGCTCCGGGGGAAGAGCACCAAATGTCATATATGAGCTGTCACTAAGAGCGAGATGGATAGCTGCTTCATGCTGCATAGTTCTTTCGCTGAGCAATAAATAGTGTCAAAGAGTCATCGGCAGTTGTAAAATAGACTTTACCCAAGAAAAAAAGTATACTGGTTGGGTTAGAATTATCTTAATGAATTATAGTGGTTGAAATAAATTGTCCATGAAGTCAATTTTTACCCGTGTAAGAAAGCTTTGGAGGAATTATCATTATCAATAGTACTATCACTATGAATAAAATAAGACAACAGAATACTAATAATTAATCTATCCATCTATCAATCTGTCCCTAATTTAATCCTTGCTTTGCTTACATCACCCCTCCCCCCACAAACAGTACCAACTTAATACTACTTCATTCATTGCATTGAGAAATCCCCGCACAGTTCAAGATATAATTATGTCCCAATTGGCTTTTTTGTTGAGTATAATGTGGAGAATAGGTGTGCCAAATACTGTAACTGTCCATGACAAAGCACTTTTTTTCATCCAGTTAAAAAAAATTGTAAATGAAAACCCATCGAAGTCAATGGCCATATTTGTCAGGTTGCCAAAATGCTTGGAGATAGAGATATGCTCATTGGGTTTATTCAGTACATCAAAGGATGTGTGTGCCGAACTTCAAGTGTCATAGGGTTGTAATGACCTTTGACCTTTTTAAGATTGTTTTTACTGGGGCACAAAAACATGTTTCTTTCAAAGATTTAGAATTTTGGGTGCAAACATTTTTTATTGCCCTTGTGCTACACTCAAAGTTAGTGTGTGGGTTAAACACACTCTTTTTTACTAATTATTTTTTACACATAAAACAACTAAAACAAACATAAAACAAACCTACAAAAAACACCCACATTTGTTCATGTTGTGGAGGGAGAGGTGTTCTACTACAGATGCCCGAAAGTCATCCAGACCCAAAGATAACCACTTGATTTGTATATCATTGCGTTGAGCGTACAAATCTTCACATATGCCCATTAACGTTTTCATTTTTATTTATTGTTTTAATATTTTCAAAAAAATTGCGATTTTGTGTAAATTTCACCATGACCACACCCAAAGGCATATCAGATTTAAATTGAAAACATTTCATTGCTCATGAGTTTTTTTGTCTAGTGGCCAAATTTTGTTTAGATAAAAACGTAATATGATGCGTTTGATCCAATATGGCCGACTTATTGTATGAGTTAGGGCGGGGTCATAATGTAATATTTTACATGTCCTTACATGAATAAGTTAATCGAATTTTGAGGTGGCGCTACTGAGCCGTCTTTCAAAATGTGTTTATGGGGTCTTCCCTCAAAATTAGAGCTCACTGAGTTATAATCTTCGATCCCACTCTTGGGACATATTTTTCCTTGTTTACTACTCGATTTTCGCATTTTTCCGGGCTCTGGATACAATTCTAATTCACTACAATAGTAAACACAACTTTGTACCTTTGTACCTGGAGTGTATGACAAACATAAAGGGGAACTCGAGACAAAAAAGGTTGGGAACTGGGCTACGCAATAAAGTTCATAAAGATTGTATATATATATATATATATTCATATCCAGATCAATATAAAATATTCTATTCAGATGGCCATGAGCGATAGATAGATTAGCCAATAAGTGAATAGGCATGGAAAGCTACGAACCCTATAGTTTATCAGCAGCAGCGACTGGTGTCCTGATGTATTCAAGACAATGAAATGGCCAACATCTTAGTTAACGATAGATCACGTGTAAAGAGCGGCAGTCTTTTTTTTCACGGTACAAAAGGGGCACTGACATATGGAGAAACCCCCTACTACCACCACCACCACACATCTTGCAAACAACAACAAAATACACTATATTTAGTGAAAGTAAATATTTCATGGTAGCAAGATCACAAATGCTCCAGCTCAAACATTTTAAAGTGATGCCTTGGTCTAGAAAAGTCTTCCACAAGTAGGCCATTCCACATAAATCAAGTATATTTCCTATATAATCATTAATAAATCACCAATATGATTCTATGTAATTCAAGATACATTTAGTATTGAGAATAAAGTGAATGTGAAGCTGATATAAAAGCCTGGCTGCAAGAGGGAGGTGCCTCTGACTTTTTCAGGTTGAAGAGTGGCTCTGAGGCTCTGAGTATGTGCCCCACTGTCTATGAGTGAGCAGCCCATTAACACTGGGGTCAGCTTCATCAGGGCCCCAAGCTGTCGTCACCATATCTCCTGCACCACCCCCCTTATGCTTGTACTTTATATGCCTCACAGGTTCATGAATACGCCTAACAATATACTATGGCTACGTTTGGATGGTAACACTGTTCTCTGCTCCTGTCCCCTTCTCTGCTCCCATCTGCTCCTCTGCTTACACCTATTTCAGGATAAAGTTATAGGAAGCAAATCTGTTCAAAGCAGAGGCTTTGTACCTCTTTTTCTACATATTTAGCAACTAGCCGTGCATTGTGAATGTATTGATTAAGACTCACTCTCGGGCTGTTTCTCTGTGATTCCTGTGATACAGTAAAAAAGCGTCAAAACGTTTTAAATCTCCTCTGATGAGGGATTTTGCTCCACGTTTCCTCTGGCTCGTCACAAGTGCTCTGAGAAGAGAGAGGGAAGGGTACTGCTTTCCACAGCTGTTCGGTGCTTGTGTAACGCCACACCCCCTCAGTCAAAATGTATTTTTTAAAGGAATCGTTGCATGAATTACAATTGTTTTCCGTCAAAAAACATTACGTCAAAATTATTCACAATTATAATTTTATAATCCATTATTGCCTATATTAAATTGTCTTCAATCAACTCACATTTTTTGGTGGTACCCCTGCCCTCACACCATGTCATCCATGGGGCCAAAGCAACCGTTTTGAGAAAAGCCTGCTGTATACTACATTTGAACCCTATACTTGTATGATGCAGCCAGACTGTTTGGAATAATTGCAAGTGAATACAAAGTGGACAGCGATACGCGGCAGGGGAAAACTGATATTTTCAGAGCACTCAAGCCTCACATGGGAAACAACCCCCCCCCCCTCACTATCACAGACTCCCTCATCATCACTGTGGACTCCCTCCGCTTTCTCAGCACCACCATCACCCAGGACCTCAAGTGGGAGCCCACAATCAGCTCCCTCACGTCCATCTTCACCTCCTCCATCACCGTGTGGTACGCTGGAGCCACAGTCAGGGACAAACAGAGACTACAGCGCATTGTGCGCTCTGCTGAGAAGGTGACAATCACAGCCGACCCTTCTCATCTTGGATATGGACTATTTGAGCCACTCCCCTCAGGCAGGAGGCTACGGGCCATCCGGACCAGAACCTCCAGCCAAAAGAACTGTTTATTTCCCTCTGCCTTTGGACTCATGAACACTTAACACCTACCAGTGTTTATTTTAGTTTATTTTCAATTTTTTACCTTATTTTATTTGTAAATTCTTAATTTATGCATGCCATATTTGACTCTATTATTATTTTATTCTTTATTATTTTATTTGTTTATCGTTATTTTTATTTTGCACCCTAACAGAGAGTTCCTATGTTTGCAAACTGTGTTCAATAACAATGGCAACTAGAAAATCTGCAATGGCTGAAGCCATTGCTGGAGTGTCTCCCTCTCTCCCTCTCTCTCTCCCTCCCTCTCTCCACTATTATGTTCTTGTATTGTGAGTGATGTCACAATTTTTAGGCCCGAGCGCCACAAGCTGGCGAGAGGCCTATTAATCTCGTAAGGCCGTGCGAAGCACGGCTGCGAAAGTGCGCACGTAGTGCGCACGAAATCGAGCGCGAAGCGCTCGCCCACTTCCAAACACTCACTAACGCACTCCTCCACTCATGCACGCCCCGTGCATACTAATTAGTTGTAGGAAAATGGAACATTACCGTTGTAAACGGGCGAAGCCCGTGCAAAAGTTCGCACTAAACGAGCACTTTACATTGGGATGACGACCGCGAAGCGGTCGTCATCCCCATATAAAGCACTCATTTGCGCTAAGTAGCTCACGAATACGTTCCCCATCTCTTGCATGTTCCGTGCATATAAGCATGTAATGCAAAAATTGAACATTATTACTGTATAGAGGGCCAAAAACACAAAGTGGGCGGAGCCCACTCAAAATTATCGAAAGTACCCGTCAGTGACCAGGGACCCACACCATGAGGTAGGAAAGCGCGAGCGCTTTCCGAAAATGTATAGTTTATGATATTTGAAAAATGGGAAACATTGTTTTCGCATCGGAATATTATTCTTTCTTTCTTTCTTTCTTTCTTCTTCTTCTCGGGACCAACCCCCCTATTTTTCACCCAGTGAACATTGACGAAAAGTCACAAAAATTTGCACACCTCTAAAAATCGTGCCTCTCTACATTCTGGCTATTTCCCTTTTCTAAAATAAAAAAAATTGGCGCGTCAGCGCCACCAAATGTACCAAAAATGCATTGAGAGATGGGAAATGACCCAAAAAAAATCTGATCGTAGAATCATGAAATTTGGCGCAGAGGTAGATGGTGACAAGAGAAGTAAAAAATATTATTACGGCAACGCCGTCCCCCGAACCAAATGTCGGCCATATTGCTTCAAAAATGGCTAAACATGACTTCGGAGTCTTTCCAAACGTCGTACTTTTACGAACTCCTCCCAGGGCGTTGGCCCTAAAAAGCTGAAATTTGGTGAAAATGCTACTGAGGAGTGGGACATCAAAAGTTATCCAAATTACATTGATACCTCTCACGGTCTCTGTGCGGCGAAGCCGCAAACTGTAACTAAAATTTCAGAAATCTCCCATATTTAAAATTTCTGCCGTTTGCGCAGATAAAGTCCGAATTGCGTCAAATTAGAATCAGTTGTTAAACTCTTTGCCCTAAACCTACTTGAAGTGAAATAAATTCATTTGGCGCCACAGCGCCCCCTACAGATTTTATATGGAGGTTAAATGTTTAGTTTTGCGAAATTATATGAAATTTGACACACAACTCAATTTTAGCATCCCCATCAAAAAAGTCAATGAGACCCATGTCATAATTGTTATGGCGTTGCCGTAACGATGACCGAAACCTCCCATGTTATTCCAATGGGGCCAGAACATGTTTACACTTTAGACTTTCACAAACTCCTCCCAGGGCGTCAGCCCTATTAACCTGAAATTTGGTGAGACTCATCTTCAGGACCATCAAAAGTTATCCACATTTTCATTCAAAGAGTCACGGTGTCTGTGCGGCAAAGCCGCACATTTTGCCAAGAATTCAAAATAAAATTGCTTTTTGATGGTAAAACAAAGGGGAGAACATGTGACAGCGTCACAGATTCAGCAGTAGGCGTGATAAAAGGACAATTGGGGCGCGTTAGCGCCCCCTCCTTTTGCGGCGTGGCGGCGGCGTGGCGGCGTGGCGAGGGCCGATCATTGCCGCTTGCGGCTATATTTTTTATTATTATTATCATTATATTTTCCATTCCTCTCTCTCGCTCTCTCGCTCGACTGGCTCCGTCACAAAATTCTAAAGAATAAAGCCTAAAGAATAAAGGCTAAAGAATTCCGCAGACACTCATAATGCTCAAATTCATTTAAATGGGGAAAAAGTACTAATACTTTTGCAAAGTCTGTAAAAGATAAGATAAGATATTCCTTTATTGTCCCACATGGGGAAATTTCATTGGTGCAACGCAGGTAGATACAGAGGTAGATACAGAAGAACAGATCACTTATAGGAAGTCTGAAAAACACTTTCAGTAGAAGATCTCCTATAAATAAATAAAAACTCCCATAGACAAATGAATAAATAAATACATAAATACCATTGCATGTGATCCCGACAGTAATTGCACATGAATATGTGTCACGACAGCACATAGATTGCACATGAATTTCATAGTAATTGCACATGAATTGCACATGAATTCCAACAGCAATTGCACATATGACAGAATTGCACATGGTTAGGTCAGTATTGCGAGTGTTCAGTACTAACAGTTTTTGTTATAAAGTCTGACAGCAGCAGGAAGGAAAGACCTACGGAACCTTTCCTTCACACAGCGAGGGTGGATCAGTCTCTCACTGAAGCTGCTCTCCAGAGCGGACAGAGTGTCCTGCAGGGGGTGAGACTCATGGTCCAGCATAGATGTGAATCTAGCCAGGACCCTCCTGTCCCCCACCTCCTGCACCGAGTCCAGAGCACAGCCCAGGACGGAGCTGGACTTCTTGATGACTCTGTCCAGCCTCTTCCTCTCCCTCTCTGTGATGCTGCTGCTCCAGCAGGCCACACCATACAGGAGGGCCGATGCCACCACAGAGTCGTAGAAGGTCTTCAGGAGTGGCCCTGTCACTCCAAAAGACCTGAGTCTCCTCAGGAGGTAGAGCCGACTCTGGCTCTTCCTGTACAGTGCGTCTGTGTTATGAGTCCTTTTCAAATGTCAAAAGTAATAGCACACGTACTACTGTGAAAGCGATCATAATGAGGTATAAAATGTTGAAATCAGTTGAAGCGTTAAGGAGTTGAAACTGGCTAAATGGAAAATATAATTATAAAATATGTGAAATACAAGAACATATAGTGCCTGCGTGACATCACGCAGACACTCAATAAAGGTTATCTGATTCTGATTTCTGAATCTGATTAGAAAAAAAAAGTTTTAGGGCTATTTGAACAAATAAGTATACAATAATGTCACCACCATTTCCACTGAGAAGACATAAGAAAGCATCATTCACACTTCTATTCATTTCCAATGTTTCTATTCTCTGTATCAAAAGATTGACTGTCTGCTACTCTACTCCTGAGGGTAGGCTCTGCCATTCTTGCTTTTTAAATGGAAAGTTGATGGTTTTTCATGTTTATTCACAAGGCAAAGATCAGCCGCTTCCAATAATCGCCTGTTTGGACCAAGGACAATTTGGTGATATCATGAATAGAAATGATCTTAATAATAACAGCGGTGAAAAGACCCATGGCAACTATGAATACCATTATAGCCTGATCAAAGGCCGTTAGTGTCATTTATATGGCCAGTCAAACAGTATAGGTGTGTCCTCGAGCTGCACATTTACAGTCTTTGCTTGGCTCTCAAGTGTAAAAGTGTTTTTAGTACTACCTTAAACTACTGCTGTTGTATGTATTTCATTGAATGAATAGGCAACAGATAAGGTTTTTGACAATTTAAAATCCTAAAACAATATCTTCACTGCCCACAACAAAGACAACATTTGAAATGCCTTTGCCCAATCATTTGGTTGGGGCAGTCTGTCCAGAGCAGTGGGTGACCGCAGTTTATCTATGACATAAAAGTATAACATATAAGTTATTTGTTAATTAATCAATATTGTCAATGATGCTTAATATGCTGAAGTAGCTTCAACTAAAGTCACAATGAATCTGGGCATACATTTATACAAAAGGGCATGTACAATTCCTAATCGAATTATTTACAGTCACAGCAAAAGATGCAATGAAAACACATAGACATCTGTGGTGCTGTGATCAAACTACAAGCCTTTAGGAACTATTTTGTTTGCAAAGTTTTAACGGCATGCTAGCCCTTTAAGGTATAGTTAGGTAATATACACGTGGTCACTTATATATTCCCTAACAATTCATCATATTAACACATGAGAAAGTCATTTGAGTCTTTGTCCGAGCTTATATACTTTAAAGCAGACTTAATAGAACAGTCACAGCAATTTGCCTCCATTCCAATACCCTTGACCTAGATGGCCAAACTTTCAGGGGAGTAGAGAATTAAAAGAGAACAGAAAATACAGTTATGTTCTTTGGATTTAAAGAAAATAATTATGATGATGCTCAATTATACTATATTCCTTGAACTGTGTGCTAAGGGAATGCTTGTTCCTCATAATAACATTTAGGATAGTAAAAAACACAATTCCAGGGGGTAATTTTGTAGCAGCTCTGATTCCCAGGTAGCAGAGGCTTATCACAGAGGAGCAGAGGATCACTCTAATTACACTAGTGAGCAGCAGAGCTGTCATTCAGTCAAGTGTATACTACAGAGAATACTATAGCAACCAGCATGCACTTCATGCTTAAAAATACATTATGTAACTTTTTCTGGAGGGTCCGTCATCTGCTTGTCTCCATGGAGAACCTGCTTTTCATGAATGTTCCACATTACAGCATTAAACTTATCCATCTCCATGGAGGCAAGCAGGTGATGCAACCAGGCCCAGTTAAGAGCTGGATTCTCACAACACTGCAGTCTGTTCACATAAAGTGCATGTGTGCTATCCACTCAACTACTGAGCGGCACAGACCAATATTAATTTAATTAATGCATGATTTTATTAATTTAAAGCCATACATCTTAAATGTATAACATATGTTAACAGGATTATTTTCCAGAAATAAGGCAAGGAAATAAAACAAATATCGTTTGTCACTATACAAAACAAATCAACACCAAAGTAATGATACTTGATCTATTATAATCCTTTATATCCTTGATGTAAAAAACTTGAGTGCCTTGATGTTGGAGAAGTGCTATATAAATGTGACCATTTGTTTGTTTGTTATAATACAGAATAGTTTGATTTTTAATAACGCAAGGTGCCCAAGTGTGCAGTGGCAACAGGATGGGATGATGCATACATTACATGCGGGCGTGTATCATGGCTTATCAAAAGGGCTCCCTACAGCCTCTTAAAACAGATGGCCTTACCATAATGCACTGACAGTTGGTTGATACAGAGTGGTCCAGTTCTGGTCCTGAAAGAGAGCCTATATGACTTTTACTTTGTATCAGATTCATCTAACATCTAACATATTCAAACATACCGCATAAAATACATGTGAGCGTAAAATATCTAACATTGTTCCTTGAACTTGTTAAGTCCGGTTTGAAAAGCCCTGAAATAGAAAATGTACATGGCCTTTTGTTGCCATTGAGTAAAGGTACATTCAGATACAAAGCCTCAAAACGCCAGACGCCAGGCATTGAACATGTGCGCGTCAAGAGTTTCTTCAACATTTTACTGCACGTTCCCATCTGTATGCGAATCTGTGGCACACACTCTGGTCGCTGCAATATTCAAGCTGAAGCTGATTACACTTTTACTTATGGAACAGAGACTTGAATAGCACATGCTCTTGTAAAAGGGTGAAGGTTGTGCTTAAATGCTAAACCAAAAAGACAGCAATTATCGAAAATATTTAGGGGTTGCACATCTTCATTTAAAGGTCCCATAACATGTAAAATCGACTTTTCACAGCTTTTAGCCTTCTTACATTGCTATTTGTGCTTCATATATGTACCCAGAGTGTTTTGTTGATTGATTCCCGCAGTGTTTAGCTATATTACAGACTATCTCCTTTCCTCGAATCTCCAAACTGACGGGGCAAGACCGCGTCATAACCCCAGGCACGCGTCATCATCCCCCCTCCCCCTACCGCCTCTCCACCCCCCTCCCCCTCCCACCTCCCGCCTCCCGCCCCCTTCCCCACGCTGCTCCAGGCTAACCCGTGTCTCCCCATACAAGCCCCAGAGTTTTTCTGCTTCGATTTACGACGAAACACGGCTCAAAGAGGCCCAAAACTTCATCAATGATATCGCACTCTTTACTATTATCACAATGGTGAAGGTTTATGTGGCAGTTGATGCAGCAACCGGGACAATAAACGGAGAGAACTTCTATCCGATACGAAAAACCAGGAAATAAGAGCGCGATGAACATAAGACTTTTAAATATATATATATATATAGATATATATATATATATATATATATATATATATATCTGTTCTGCGCACGCTGCAGAATTAACACCAGATTTATTTAGTCTCAAAGTAGACTCTTTCTCACTCACTCGCGCAGAGCGGCGCACCGTGGAGCTAACAGCACACAGCTGTGGGGCACACACTACGTCACGGGTGGGCGGGGCACACACGCGCTCTAAGACTACGTCACGGGTGGGCGGGGCACACACATGCTCTGAGACTACGTCACGGGTTGGGCGGGGGAGCCAGATCGCTCTTCGCAAGGGTGGGGGCGAATATCAAACCAAGCCGTCTGCATTTCCGGGTTGGTGAGGGGGTCCAAGGTCTGGGTGACATTTCTTAACTATTATGTTAAGGGTGTTGCACAACCCTTATTATTATCAATAACAATACACTTAGGATAGACTACGAAACGTGAAAAAAAGCATGTTATGGCACCTTTAAAGGTTTTTTTCAGCAAATTTTTTATCATATTTCCTCGTGGCGTGGATAAATCATTTGTCCTGCCACGTATCAATCATAAAACGCACCTACCGCTCACCTGCAGCCGCGTCAGGCTCGTCCCCACGTTTCCGCGTGCCTAAGCGCATGGATCTATCATAATATAGTTCCCTCAGTGTACGGGGCGAAATGAAGACGGAGAAAGACAGTTCGAGCTGACGCAGAAGTGGACAGAAATCTACCGGGAGGCGAGAGATGCGATGCGCTCCGTTGCGCTAATAAACAAACGTACGTGTGTGTTGTATCAGGCCGCACGGGGGAGTGCGCATGCGCACTTCCGCCTGCGTTCTCAAATCACCGAAAAATTGTCCACTGCGCCTTTAAGAAAAATAGGACATACTCACATAATGTTTTTATTTGGCTACAACAAACAAGTAAATGCTAAAGCGTTTTGGCATGACGCTTTCCTTAGAGCGCTTTTATTTTATCCTGATGACCATATTTTGCGATAGGTCTGTAAACTAGAATCAGTGTTTTGGAGAAATGATTCTTGTGCTCCTAGAAATGATCTCATTGCATTCATCCAAAGGTATAAAAACACAGTCTGCCATAAATGCACAAAAAAATCTCTGCTTTTTATGGATAAAATAGGCTTCTATATGAATTATTATGCTTGAGCAGAATCTATATTTCATGGATCTGATGGAATTACCTGAAAAGTTGTGGGAATTCTCAGCTCTGGACATGAGGATTAAATCTAGGCTCTTTTCTGGATATACAATTATGGGGATGAGAGATAAGGGAGGACACACAGTAAATTGTCAAAACTGAGATTTGAACTCACAAAGCTGGCATGTGTGCTTCCACCTTAACCACTCGACCACCAGGCAGCACAAGTCATGTTCTTTTATTATTCTATATGAACAGAGGGATTACACCGACATATATGAACAGAATCCATATGTTAAGTTAAAACATTATATAATATTACATACCTGGATAAATTGTGGGCTGGGGCTTTCTTAAAATTAAACATTACATTTGGGCAAAGAGGCCAAACGGACAGCTTATTAAACTTTCATAGAGACATTTTCTACACATAAGTGATAGGCCTATTTCAAACCTCTTGGGTTCAGTGGCACACTTGGACTTTGAAGAGAGTTTTGGCTTTTGATTATTTAACATTTACACATGTAATTTAGGTCGGTTGCTTGCTGAATGCTGTGTTCATTGATCGCTCTAAGCTTCCATGGCGCTAAACACGTTGCATGCCTCTACATAAGGTTAACATAGAAAACACTCAAGCAGAAGCATTCGATGTGTTTGTAGATTTTGTATGTGTTAACCCAGACTTGTTCTGTTATTGAGAAACTGGTTAACCGTCTGTGCCTTAAGCTTCTCTTTATATTAGCAATATTCAGTCCAGAAACTACAATAACTCAATTTTTTTGGAAAACCCATGTTTTTTTTATGGCATACTAATGATACATTCTTAATTGTCTTGCTAATGTCATCATTATAGGCTAAAGTAGACCCTACTTAGCCTATATACTATAATGTATTGCTACAATAAGATTTTGCATTTGAACTTATTATACCTTAGTAAATAATCATTAAAGCCTCATTACCACCCTTCCTGCCATCCCCTCTGTGGACCACCCAGTCTACTGTAGCTTACAAAGCTCACTAATGAAAAGGTCCTGCGAGTAGCAAAGGTGTAAATTTAAGTGGCTATTACTGAAATGTGTGGTAATTATGGGATATCTCTGGTGTCAGGAGGTCCTAGAGGCACGTTGCTTAACCACTGTACGAGACAAACAGAAGAACCACTTACAGGCAAGTGTGCCCAATATTTTGTCCAGTTAAACGGCATTTGTTTCTCCTAATTAGCCAGATTTGGTTTCTGACGCCTGGGATTACACTGTCTTTGTAATGCATTAGCCATCTCATTTACAGTAGGAGATTGGATAAGTATAGCTTTTATTATCATATTAGAAAGAATTTGAAACAAACAAAGTTAACTGTAGATCTTGAGTCATAAAATAAATATTCCACTTGGGAGTTTTGATGATAAATTAATTGATAATTTGATTCAAATTCTAACATGACACACATTTGCACTGTAATCAGTCTGTTATAATTATGATGTACCAGTGATAGTGTAAATAAAATATGTGGCAGAACGGGGAAATTTCCGGAACATGTCGGCCTCGGGGAAACTGAGATAAACAGCGTTTTCTCTTTTTTTCCCCAAATTTGTGATTTTTGTTTTTTTGCATTATGTGAAAGTTGAAGATATGGACCAGCCATTCGATGTATCAGATAACAGTATTTGCAGCATTAAAAGCATAAATAAAGCCGTTTAAAATGTGGTGTTTTCGGGCGCTCTCTAGACGTGCAGAGTGGGTGTGACCGCATTTCCATATGAACAGCTGCGCTATTGTAGTCAGCCAATGGGCTGAGCCGCCAGCCGCATGGCTACTTGATAAGCAGCAACACAGGGACACGCAACACACGCTGTGTAAAATCAGTTGAAAAATGGATCCTTCTGCTATCGCTTTGGAGCTTAACAGAGGTTGTTACAGCTCCACGCTTTTGGATTATTTCTGCGAAAAGTCCGCTTATCCAGATGACTATCTAAGTTCTGAATCTGAAGATGAGGTCACAGATGAAGAGTGCGATTTTATCCAGCTGGAAAATATCCCTAGTCTACAGCTGACCTTAGACGAGGACGAAGACGAGGAAGAAGCGGCCGGACACACCGAAGAGCTGGAGCGTGAAATAAGGAACGCTATAGGCACGGTAACATTTACAGGCGAGGAAGAAGAGATGGAAAAGATCCGTAACTTTGACTGCAAATGTTACGCAAGAAGATACGCGATTCTCTAGCAGCAGAAAGAGAGTGGCAAGATATGAGGATTATCGGACATATGGAAGCAAACACACGTTCTGTCGTCACTTCGGAGTTAACCACGTCGACCAAAAAGCCGAAGACAAAGCGAAAATCTGCTCGGACCAGCTATTTCATAGGAGGAATGGAAGTCTGCAGAAATACTTTTCTGTTCCTCATGGCGTAAGTACTGTTTGTGTAACATTCGATCCATGTTATGTTGAAAGTGCCTGCTAGTGTTTGTGCTTTTGCTACGGGCATCTGTGTTAACTCAAGGGAGCTAGTCCCCTTTAGCCCCGCTAGCAGAGGGCTAAAGTTGCCTCGTATCCGCGTTTTGCGTCTTAAATACAAGGGAAATATCTCTATGAGAATAGGCTGGTTTAGTTCCCATCACAGACACGCTCGAGAGGGCCCGTTTATGTTTGCTGTTCTACAAGTGTTCCGCTTTTACGAGCCGTGTTTATCTCAAGAGAGCTAGTCCCCTTTAGCCCCGCTAGCAGAGGGCTAAAGTTGCCTCGTATCCGCGTTTTGCGTCTTAAATGTGAACAATGTGAACTGTTATCTGTGAAGCGTGTTATTCGTATATTTCCTAATCCCTTTTTTCCCCTTTCTAGAATTGGCGGAGACACCCTGACTGACATAATCAATCACTATGACGAAAATGGAGCAACACCACGATTGAGGAAGAAGCGTGCACAGCCACAGCCACGTTCACGCAGGTTCATCAGCCATGAAGTCATCCACACCGTTGTAGAGTTTATCCAAAACTATGCAGAAGTCCATTCCATAATGCTACCTGGTCGACATCCTGGCCATAGGGACTGGCATGTGAAGTTGCTCCCAACCCATGTGACTAAGGCCTCAGTTTGGCGTCTCTACGTGAAGTCAGCTAAGGAGCTTGGTAAGTGTAAAACATTATTTTGGTGATTTTCATGTTTTAATGATTAGAGTATAATTAACCATAAGCAACATCTGTTTTTTAGGTGAGCCTGCAGTTAGTAAATCAAGCTTCAGATCACTGTGGAAACAGCTTCTCCCACACATCAGAAGCTGCAGGCCACGCACAGATCTCTGTTGGCAGTGTCAGAGCAACAACGAGCAGCTGATACGAAGTGCAAATGTCCCAGATGAAAGAAAATCTGAAGTTGTCCAGAAGCAAGTGCATCATCTTGCCCTTGTGCAAAGTGAGAGGACTTTTTACAACACTTTGATTGCTGCCTGCAGACAGACAACAGAATCTAATGTGCTGTCTTTCGGACCCTCACCGCCAGCAAGCAAAGACATCAGGATGCATTACAGCTTCGACTTTGCACAGCAGGTACTAATAATAGTGCAAATGCAGAATAGCAATTATAGAGACATATACGTCTTAATCAAATGTCATATGTATTAATCTAATCTCTTTTCTCTCTCTCTCTCTACTACAGATCCATTTTCCGTCAAACCCTCTGCAGCCGGGGCCAATGTATTTCCTGACTCCACGAATATGTGGCCTTTTTGGTGTCTCCTGTGAAGGGATGCAGAAGCAGGTCAATTTCCTGATTGACGAAGGCATGTCGTCAAGTAAGGGAAGCAATGAAGTCATAAGCTACATGCATCATTTCTTCAACAACTTCGCTGTTGGAGAAAAATACGTGGATCTTCATTGTGACAACTGCAGTGGCCAAAACAAAAACAATTTCATGTTGTGGTATGCTGCCTGGCGTGTTGGACACAAGTTTCACCACACAATGGACATCCACTTCCTCATTGCTGGCCACACCAAATTCTCCCCTGATTGCGGCTTTGGACTTATCAAGCGAGCATACATGAAGACCAGGGTTGACACTTTGGAAGACATCGCTGAGGTTAGTTTATATGATTTGACTACTGTAATGTGTAAACATTAGTCTGGCAAAACTTCAGTGCTGCTCTCTGCTTAAGATATGTTTCTTCTGTTCTCATTTTTTTTACATTGTCGCCCTTGTCATCAGGTAGTGGAAAACAGCTCTCCTGAGTCTCACCTCAATATCCCACAGCTTGTTGGAACGGCGGATGGCAAAGTGTTTGTCAAGAACTTCGACTGGTAGAAGCATCTGAGTCCCTTCTTCAGACGGCTTCCAAAGATTTATCAGCACTTCAGGTATTTATATTGAAACTCTCACATTGTGTTTAAAAAAAAAAAATAGTTAATGAGTGTTATGTGAAATAGTTAGCCATTTCTTAAATGTCCTGTTATTTGTTTACAGCTTTGATGCCAAGAGACCAGGTGTGGTGCTTGCGAAAAGTCACTGTGAAGCAGAACCAGTGGAATATCAGCTACTACGCAATTCAGCTGTTCTGCCTCCGGTTGACAATCTCCATGTCCTGGTCCCACCTGGACTGAACTTTGACAGGCAGACCTATCTGCATGAAAAAATTAGGCCTTTCTGTGCTGACGAGGCAAAAGACATCACATGCCCAGCGCCGAGAGTCACAGCACAGAAGAGTGCACAGACGAAGAAGAGGATGAGGATGTAATTAGACTCTGGTGGTGTAAATATCATATCTATTATCTATTATCTCATATATTCAAAGCCATGGACCCAGGTGGATACCTGGCCCTGGCATCTGTTTATAAGAGTTCTACTATTAAGAGTGTTTTTTAAACTTCTTATAAGTTATCTGTCCTTTCCCCCTGTATCTACTGCGTTGTAACATTAAAGGCTATTTTATCTTATCTTATCTTTTGTTGTTTGTGTTGAATCATTCAGTGTTGGTGCACTGAATCACCTGTGAATTATGTTTATCGACAAATGCAATGAACCCTATTCTGATTCTTTGATTCTATTCAGGGCCTTTTGTAATCCAAGTATTTTCATTTTAATACAGTAACTTCTAATTCTGATTCAAGTCCAGTTACCATCAATAACAACACTCCTCTTGAGTCTTCAGTGACAGCTGTAGGGGGAGGTGGTGTCAGTGTGACAGGGGGGAGGGCTTATCTCAATGAGATGCAAATGAGCCCCCCTGTGGCTCACTCCGGTGAGAAACTTTAGAGGCCGTTTTCTCAGTGAAAGGTTTTGAGAGTTGTATACATTCAAATGACCACAACTTACTCAAATATTATCAGATCTACATGAGTGAGACATCATTGGAAAGCTTTGAATTCACACTTTCAGAATCTGTGAATAACTCAAAATGTCTCCGGGTAGACATGTACGTGCTTTATCCGCGTTCAGACACATATACTTAGTTGTTTCCCAGTGCCCTGCTAATCTGGTCATTCAGTGTCAACAGTGGCCTTTTTATGTTTTATAACAGTGCACTTTTGCTGTAATTACACAGTATTACATGTTAAATATTTTTGCACACTGGACATCTGCAGTTAATTGTATTGTTGTTACACTTTGCTCAAGGTGTAATTTGAATGTATTTATATTGTAACCATGCTGTAATTTCTGCTCATTTTAGCCTTCCGGTATATCGTTTTTTGATGGAAGGAACGTATTCTAATGCTTTATCACTTTCAATATATCTGTCAAACACTGTTATCATTTCAAAATCCAACCTTACATTAGCGCTGATATAATATCCTCAGCACACATAGTCAACCCTTTCCCTACATCATGCCATCGATGCACTGTATTTGCACGCTTAGACCTTGAAGTTTGGCTTAGATCGCCTATCTGCAGACTTACGGATACGCGCACAATCTGGAGGCCAAATAGAAATGGCTGATTATCAGCGGTGCCCTGAGACGATGGGGGAAACTGCCCAGCTAGGGAGCCCACAGAGAGGAGATAAGCCAGGGTTTACGGGTTAGACCAGCTTTACAACGCGGCCTTGAGCGGTGTGGGAATGGGGGATAAGAATGTCAACGTATACTCTATGTCCATACAGCTTCTTGAAATAATGGCTGCCGAGGCCATATATTGAGTTTAGAAAAAAAGCGCCTATTTATTGTCAGTGTGTAACCCTACAGTGGTAGTACTGCTTGTAATAATCAATGGTCAGGGTTATCTAGAACTAGGTTCAATGAGGAGTTTGGTCGTATAAAGAGGATTCCACCCCAAAGGAAACACAACAACAAGATCTAACTGTTAATTAAATTTGTATTTTCTTGTTCAAATTAGACCTTTAACACACATTCATTTTTACATTCAATGACATTTGGCCACTGCGACAAGTTGGCCACTGTCCAGGATGTACCCCGCCTAAGGCCCGAAGTCACTGGGATAGGCTCCAGTTACCCGCGACCCCGAAAGGGAACAAGCGGTAGAAAATGGATGGATGGATGGACATTTGGCCAAAAATACCTCTGAGATCTCAGATGAAAAATAAAGAAAACAAACTGGTTCAGTCCAAAATAAAACTTCCCTGAGTGCACTCAAAATAAATGTCCTACCGCCCCTTTAAACTTCAGCGTCCATGTAAATGGCGTTCATTGAAACCGTTGCAGCGCTGTTAGGTGAGGAGGTGGACCAAGGAACCAGGAACCAGGCACCAGGGCAACAGCAGGTATCCAGCGTTGGTGGATCAGGTCCAAAATAATCCTCTATTAAAAAAAAACAGTCTACAAGATGTGCATAAAATTAACTATAGGTCAGTCTGTTTGTACATTTTATCACTATTTACTTTCAATGCCACTTGTAGACTTCAATTACCAAAAAACAAAAAGTGCAATAATAATACTGTTCCATTTAACATACTTTGTACAAAATACCAAAATTTTCCTCCTTTTAAGGTGCAAAGATTTGGATCATTAGCTTCAAATACATATTATAATTCCGAATACAAAAGAATACAATACAGTGACACGTTTTGCATTGGACACTGCACCTACAGTAGCAGTCTGTAGCCACTAGAAGTATTCCTTTACAAAAAACAAAAGTACTAAGAGAGCAATTTTCACATTTATAAACAATAAAACATTACCCCGACTGGTTTTCATGAATTACAAATACTTCTTCTAGTCATTTAGTGTATTTTCATTGACTCTTTAGTGAGCTAATGCGACAGAAAATTGTGATCATGACTCACCGAGATAATCACGTTAAAAACGTTAATTTTTAAGTTCCAGCATGGTTCAAACACTCACAGGACCTTTAAGATACAATTAGTCTGTGGATCTACGTTACATCATAAAAATCGACTTTTATTGTATTTTTACCTCTCGTTTTTTCAGCTCATTCTCTGCATGAACGTCTGAGCTCATTTTGATCATCTCCAACACTGGCTTCTGAGGTTCTGCAAGGAATTTCCAGGAAAGAACTGCATCCTGAACTGGTGTCAAGTCTGTGACTACTGAATCTTGCAAAATGTCACTATCTGGTATGTCAATGATTACATGGGGACTTTGCAGTGGGGACTGGTTAACAGTTCCCACCGGATTTTCTGGAATTCTCTGCAGCCAGGGCATAGCTTTCTGAACATAGTCCGAATGTGTGGCATGGGTCTCAGTTGGAGGTCTCAGGCCAAGAATAAGATCAACTGGGAGGGTCGGCTGCCTGCCGAACATCAGCTCATACGGTGAATAACCCGTTGAATCATTGTACAATTGTATGCGTGTACAACAGGTTTCACAAAATCTCACCAGTGATGTTTGTCCTTGTCCTCAAGGGTTCCGAGCATTCCAATTAGGGTTCTGTTAAAACGTTCCACAGGATTCCCCTGGGGATGGTACGGGGTGGTGCGCACCTTCTCGGCCCCTATGAGTGAACACAGCTCCTTGATCGTGTGGGATTCAAAGTCACGTCCCTGATCACTATGAAGGCGACTAGGGAACCCATCGTAGACCAGGAAGTTTTCCCAGAGAGCCTTAGCAACAGTCCTGGCTTTCTGGTCTTTTGTAGGTACAGCTACTGCAAACCGGGTGACATGGTCGGTGATTACCAATATGTTTCTGGTGTCACGATTGTCAGACTCGAGAGATAAATAGTCCATGCAAACAAGTTCTAGTGGGTAAGATGTCTTAATGTTCACCATGGGCGCTGCTCTCTGCGGCTGAGCTTTCCTCCGGAAACAGCATTCGCATGTGTGACATTTCCTTTCAACTGACTCCTTCATTTTTAGCCAATAACATCTGGCACGGACAAGATGGAACACACGTTCTGGCCCTAGGTGACCGACTTCATCATGAAAGCCTTTGAGGACTCTTTCTCTATACTTAGCAGGTAAGACAAGCTGGTGAATTTCATTGCCTCGGTCAAAACACTTTCTATAAAGGACACCGTTGATGAGCTCGAGCCTATCCCACTCTCGAAGGAGTAACTTGACTTCAGAAGGCTCAGCTGTCACAGCTTTGAAGTGGGATTTTTGTCCTCTTTCAACTAGACCAATGATTTTCTTTATGGATAGGTCGTTTCTTTGGTCGTCGTGCCAGTTTTCTCTTTTCATTCCAGGTAAGGTGTTCTGTCCATTGTCAGTGAACTGGTCAGGTAAGCAGGAGGCATCAACAGCGAGGGATTCAGCAAGAACAGGTAAGTGCATGGTCACTGAATGGTGTTGACAAACAGCCGAGACAGCATCAGATGGAATCTCCCCTTCTAGAAGACGTTTTGTCATTGTCCTTATCCGTTCCTCCAAGTAGTCATGGTCCTCCTGGGGATCCGCCTGGGGTCTCCTTGACAACCCATCTGCATCTCCATTGGCATGTCCAGCTTGATACTTGATGTTGAAACTGAATGTCGAGAGGGCCGCTAGCCAGCAGTGTCCAGCTGCATCAAGTTTGGCCGATGAAAGGACATACGTAAGCGGGTTGTTATCAGTTAAGACGGTTAAGTCTGCGCCATAGAGATAATCACAGAACTTCTCACTAACCGCCCACTTTAGTGCTAGAAACTCTAGCTTGTGAGTTGGATAGTTCTTCTCACTTTTGGATAAGCCTCTGCTCGCATAAGCTACAACTCTTAACTCCCACCCTGCTCCTGATAAAAAGCTGCTCCAAGACCCTCACAGCATGCGTCGGTATGCAGCACATACGGGAGTTTGGGATCTGCGAAAGCTAAAACCGGAGCAGATGTTAACTTTCCAATTGGAATTCTGAAAGACAAATCATACTCTGGTGTCCATTCTGCCCCAAAGGGTGTTTTAGAGCCTATACCAGATTTGGGCCTCTGGGTTTTGTAAACTTTTCCCCTTTTCCTAGGTGGGTAGTATCCAGCAGTAAGAGTGTTGAGAAGCTTGGCGATCTTTGAGTAACCCTCAACAAATCCTCTGTAATACCCTGCAAATCCAAGGAAGCGTTTCAACTCTTCCCTGTTGGCGGGGCAGGGCCAATCTTTCAGGGCGGACACTTTATCTGGGTCTGCGTGAACGCCTTGAGCATCAACAATATGGCCAAGGTACTTCACGGAGGATTTGAAAAACTGACTCCGTCTTCCTCTGCCATTTCCCCCTGGTAGTAACCAGATTTTAGGTCCATCCCCGAGAACCATATTGCTCCACTCAGGGCTGAAAACGCCTCTTCGATGTTAGGAAGAGCATAGGCATCTTTAACAGTGCGGCTGTTAAGCTTCCTATAGTCGATGCACAGCCTGATCTTTCCATTCTTCTTTTTTACGACAACCACTGGGGACGCAAAGGGACTCTCCGATTTTCTTATTATGCCCGCATCCAGGAGTTCTTTTAGATGTTGGCTGACAGCCTCTCGATCACTGGGGTGTATTGGTCTAGAACTTTCTTTGAAGGGCGTGTCATCCTGCAACCGGATGTGATGTTTCACGGCAGTGGTGTGGCCAAACGACAGCTCATCTAGTGCAAACACTTCTGAGATGGAGCTCAGTTTTCCTCTAATACGTTCCTTCCACACTTCAGGCATTGGGGAGTCGTCCAGATTGAATGAATGTTTGCCATTATGTGTTTGTACATCATCTCGTGGAGTGGAAGTCAGGGCCATTACACTTTGAACTGCAGACACGTCACCAATTACACACTTTGGGGGCAGGGTCACAGTGTGATCTGTAGTGTTACTCAGGACCACAGGGATCTTATTCGAGGCTCTTATGTTGATGTTAATCAGCGCACACTGAAGGAATAGTCCACCCGGCAAGGAGGAAAATTCAGGAGGTTCAATGATAAAGTTGGTATTGGGATTGTCTTTCCCCACTCTAACATCTCCAAAGAGACAGATTTTATGTCTGGCCGGAATGGTAATGGGCTTTTCTCCATGCAGCTTTACAGGGCAAGGTTTTGTTTCAGTTTTGTACACCTGGACTACATGCTGGAGCAGTACAGCAAAACTGTCCGATCTTCTGAGAAAGTTAGACTTGTCATGACTGAGCCCGCGTTGGTATAGCTCAAGCAGAACATTCGTGCCAATCAAGACTGGGACCTTACTATTAAACTCATATTCTGGGACAATGAGTGCTAAGACAGGCATTTGTTCCTCTGCTCCAGTAACATTTTGGGGGAATGTTAAGTGGACCTCCACGTATCCAAGGTAAGGTACTGCTTGACCTCCAGCTCCTTCAACCTCAAGAAGATTGTGTATCGACTGAACAGGTATGTTGGGCAGGTATTTGGAATGAAATGCCTCTGAAACTTGTTACTTGGGACCCAGTGTCAAGAATGGATTCACATTTTATGTCTCCAATAGAAATTGTTTAAATACAGCATGGGCCCACAAGTCCAGGAGGCAGCTTGCAATTGTGATTGTCAAATCTTCCAGATGATCGCTCATTGTGTATCATTACTGTGGGACGTGATTGTTCTTTGACTTCAGCTCCTGATCGTCCAGTGGCAGGAGCTCCTAGAAGTTTAAAGAAGTCTGATCAATTGCCTGTCGAGCCCAGAACTTGTTTCGTTTTTCTTTGAGCAAGACTTGGGTTTGGTTCAAAGGTGCACCTTGCAGCAATGTGTCCATCACCCCCACATTTAAAACAGAACCAAGGCTTAGGTTGCATTGGAGATCGGGGGCTTGAGTCTCTATATGTATCCTGGGCAAGTAAACTTTGACTTTGAACAGGTTGTACTTTGTGGACTGGGTGGCTCTGCACGTCGTCATGTCTTTGTTCTTTATTTCCTTGTAATAACTTTGCAACTTGATTTCTGAGCTCTGCAACTTCTTTCTCAAGTTTTGAACTTGTTTCCTGTTTCTTTGTTGTTGCAGGGGAAGACTCTTGTTCAAACACTGGCATACTCATGACTGATTGAACATGTGCAGCAGCTTTTGTAGTTCTTAAGTGTTTTTTCATTCGGTCCATTTTTGCTGCTCTTCGGTCTTCCTCTGTCCTCAAAAGCAAAAGCAACTCTGGGAAGGTAGGAGGGTTGTTTTTCCTGTGCTCGAGTTGGAGACCAATGATGAGACTCTGGTCCTAGCACCCCCTACAGAACTGCCGCAATAAGTACTTGTCAGACTCTCCAGCTGAAACTCCCCCTCTAGATATCGCTTTTGAGATGAGGGAATGAAGGTGGTTCAAATAGACAGAGGGTTTTTCACCAGAGTTTTGGTTGGACCCAAGGAAAGTTGCAAACAGCTCCTCGCCATCTTCTACCACTCCAAATGCTGACTCGAGCTGAGTGAGGTAAGCTTGGGGGTTGCATTCGTCCCGAGTGGTTTGACAATATCTGCAGCAGGGCTGAGAAGGCTCTCCAGTATCCTCCTAACCTTCTGGGAATCAGAGAGGGACATATCATTAAAAAGCAGGTCTACTTGAGTACGCCAAGCATCATAATCAACTTCTCCATTTGGTTTTGGCAGCCGTCCAGAAAATGTGCGGATTCTGCTTTGGCTGTAGCTACATGGTGTAGAGTCACTACGAATAAAATGTTCAACTATGACCTTTTGAACATGAGGTGGGTTTACTGTACATTCATCAAGAACAGGAAAGCTTGGAACAGCAGTTTTTTTGGGTGCTTGGGTGACAGGATCAGGTGCATATGCTGAAGCATTTCTGGGCTGCCCTCCACTATCTGCAGCACTATCAATGGTGGAAGCTGTAACAGACTGTTCAAAGGGCTGTTGCTCAGTGTCTGGGCTCAGGGGAGGGGCAAGGTCGGGCTGGGCACTTTGGAGCTTGCTCTGAAGTACCTCCCAAAAACCGGCTGTACTGATCCCGGTAAGAGAGCTCAATTCAGCTAAACATTTCTCTGCCATTTCTCGTCCAAGTTCTTCTTGACATAGTTCCTGAATGGTTCTGACACACCAGGTAATAGCTGGATCATTAGGACTGGGCAGGTCACCAAGCACAGCTGGATCAAGTCTGGATATTGTCAGAAGTGTACTCAATAAGTGCACGGCCTTGGGGCTGTTCTGCATCATTAGGGATTCTAACAACTTTCTTAATTCTCCCATTATCCTTAAAGAAATCTGCAATAATACCATCTGTGTAAGCTTCATCTATGCCTGTGACATAAAGACAACTAGGTCCGTGCACATCAAATTGGTTACAAAGATCCATTATTGCAGTAGAGGTGTACTTGGCAAAGGTAATTACTGCTCAATGACCAGTAATTCTTGGTTTGCGTGCTATTTTGGGGTGGAGGTTCAATTATCTTTACATTGCACCAAACTCCTGGCTGGCTCGCCACAAACTGTAACCCTACAGTGGTAGTACTGCTTGTAATGTAACAATCAATGGTCAGGGTTATCTAGACCTAGGTTCAATGAGGAGTTTGGTCGTATAAAGAGGATTCCACCCCAAAGGAAACACAACAACAAGATCTAACTGTAAATTAAATTTGTATTTTCTTGTTCAAATTAGACCTTTAACACACACCACATTTGGCCAAAAATACCTCTGAGATCTCAGATGAAAAATAAAGAAAACAAACTGGTTCAGTCCAAAATAAAACTTCCCTGAGTGCACTCAAAATAAATGTCCTACCGCCCCTTTAAACTTCAGCGTCCATGTAAATGGCGTTCATTGAAACCGTTGCAGCGCTGTTAGGTGAGGAGGTGGACCAAGGAACCAGGTACCAGGCACCAGGGCAACAGCAGGTATCCAGCGTTGGCGGATCAGTCTACAAGATCTGCATAAAATTAACTATAGGTCAGTCTGTTTGTACATTTTATCACTATTTACTTTCAATGCCACTTGTAGACTTCAATTACCAAAAAACAAAAAGGGCAATAATAATACTGTTCCATTTAACATACTTTGTACAAAATAACAAAAATATTCCTCCTTTTAAGGTGCAAAGATTTGGATCATTAGCTTCAAATACATATTATAATTCCGAATACAAAAGAATACAATACAGTGACATGTTTTGCATTGGACACTGCACCTACAGTAGCAGGCTGTAGCCACTAGAGGTATTCCTCACAGTGAACAAGGCTTTACAAAAAACAAAAGTATTAAGAGAGCAATTTTCACATTTATAAACAATAAAACATTACCCGGACTGGTTTTCATGAATTACAAATACTTCTTCTAGTCATTTAGTGTATTTTCATTGACTCTTTAGTGAGCTAATGCGACAGAAAATTGTGATCATGACTCACCGAGATAATCACGTTAAAAACGTTAATTTTCAAGTTCCAGCATGGTTCAAACACTCACAGGACCTTTAAGATACAATTACAATCATCTTAGTAAGTCTGTGGATCTACGTTACATCATAAAAATCGACTTTTATTGTATTTTTACCTCTGTTTTTTCAGCTCATGTTCAGCTAGCAAAGTGGATGCAGGAAGAGAGAGAACAACGAAGAAGAACATTCTAGAGCGCTTTTTCTGCACTGCTGCTTAGTGGCGGGAATATAAATTACACTTAAAATCGTCTTTTCAAGTGTTGACATTAGATTAGAAGTTAGGGGCTTATTAAGGCAAAAGTGCATTGTCCAAAATTGGCCCACTCTGTTTCATGAACTTTGTATGTCGTTAACATTCTAATAAATGAGCCAAAAAGATGCACTTGGACATGCACTTGTATTCAACAACACACTTTTTACTCTCTTTAGGAGTCAAAAGTTCTTATTGAAAGAGTACAATTGAATGACCCCTGTATGCAGTAATGCATATAAAAGGCATGTATATGTTGCTCAGTTTGCAACCTAACCAATCTTAAACACTTTGGGGATAATCTTTGTGGTGCAAAATTGTTCCAAGAAGTATAGTAAATATTCTCAATGTTACCTTTCATACCGTTTAACAAACCTATATAGTAAGATATCATATTATATAATAGAATCTCCATCTGTCCTCCCCATCTGCCTTTCGTTTAATGCCATTAGGCCTTAGATTGCTTGTTGGCGTTCAGCAGTTAGTAGTTAGTCTGGTGAGTGGGCGCCTCAATCTGCTCCGCATAGATACAACACCAAAGGAGGTGTTTGACAATCATTCTGACATGGAACCTGATGTGAGAATTTATTGAGTTTGACTGAGTTTGTCTTAGTAATAACATCAAAGGCAAAACCAAGCAGAATCATATTTGAGCTGAGTTGGCACTAGGATTTAGAACATTATGCCTTCAAGTGATTGCTCTTAAGTACGGGATGGAAAAACAGCAGGGTGACAAGAAGGCTGGATTTCTCAGCCAAATCAGGCGCATCACATTACCTACCTCATGACTTGACAGGAGATTACGATGTCAAAAATTAAATGAAATAAACTTGTACATATTCTGTCTGTAAACTCAAGATATAAAACCACATCCCACACTAAGATTAAGTTAACTATGACATTTAGCAACTTGGGAAGAACCACACAGGGAGTCAGCATTTTAAGTTTGCGTTTGGGAGTAGAAAAAAGTGCCCTTGAAGTAGTTGAAATATGGACATCACTATTGTTTCAACATTCAAACTTTATAAGGGATGTTATGGTGAATGTTGACAAAATAGTCTTATGACACACCTTCACCCACGTGACTTAAATTATTGAGGATGCCATTATAGCAGGGCAGATATAGTGGAAATAAATGGCATTAAACCTGAAATGTTGGTTTTGTAGATTATCTTTGTCATTAAATTAAGTCGTAAATAACAATACATCTAGAAAAAGTATCCGTTTAAACATTAGTGACCCTCACCTAGCACAGATTGTGTAGATTGTGCCTTAAATCTGCAATATTTAATAGAGGGCCAACCAAAAAAAAAAAAAAGCAGGGCACTATGAGAATAAAGCCATTAATTAATAACTTTATTCTCGTTAAATAACGAGAATTAATCTCATAATTAAGGCCGATACGCGTTTCACTTTCAGCACCATGTTACGGGCTCCCCCCTCAGTGTTGCATAATGGTACAGTCCAGTAACAGCGCTCTGTTTTGTATGTACAGTGTATTAAGCTATGAAGCCGATCTGACAAGTCAATATACTTCATTATACACACAAACACACCACCGCCAGGACGCAAATGGCGCTTGGTTAAAAGCCCAAAATAGATGTCAATCTTTATAATGCAGGCCTTTTAGAAATCACAAACAATCATTTCCCCGGTGCAGTGCCCCCATGTCAGGTCCCGGACCTGTAAAATGACATACTCCGGTGTTGGGTGGGAGCGTGTGTTGGAGCTCATGCCATGATGTACGGATGAAACACTTTAACATTTATTGCAGGCTTTTATGTAGTTCTAAACTGTCAGCTCATCCAAGCCTGTTCTTTTGCGTCCTGACCGTGGTGCTGAAAGTGAACTGCTCACGTCACTTTGAATCGGAACAGTTTATTCTCGTTAAATTCTGAGTTTATTCTGATTAAATTACGAGTTTATTCTCGTTAATTTACGACTTTTTTCTGACTTCGACTTTTTTCTCATTAATTAATGTCTTTTTTCTCATTAATTAATGAAATTATTCTCATAGTGCGGCGCATTTTTCTTTTTTTTGGTTGGCCCCCTATACTCCTATACATACTCCGTTGTAACTTTCCACCTTCAAAAATTATCAAAAAGTGTTGTTTGTTGGAAATATAGTACTTTAGGCTCTGATAATCCTCCTTACTATCTATTTCAAATTATTCACCACGATGAGTTCATAACAACAACTAGCACACCAGCTTTACTTCCTGGTTAACGGCCAATTTCATTTTCTAATTTGATGCAGACAGCTACTTTTACAATAAGCACCTTTTGGATAAGCAAGAATTGCGCAGATCTGATCGGTGTGGATCAACCTTGATCTGAATGCGGTGCACCCAGGTAGGTTTCCAAACAGGAAACCTACCTGTATTTATTTTCCAGGCAATGGTTTGATTCTTTTTCACTTTAGCTTTTTTTTTTTTTTTTTTAGCATTTAAGTCTGGAACTACCCCATATTTAATTTTTTATTTCTCTATACTTCTTCTGTGTCTCAAATACCTGACAGTCGAGACTCATGATTATCTTCATTATGAGGACTATTTGACTATTGATTATTTCGCCGAATTCAATGTCATCGATGAGTCTTCACATCAGACTCTCTCTTCGATCATCCAGGCGAGGCGCAGCTTAACCCAAACGCTCATATTATCATACTGGGACAAAACAAGTTATTTAGGATATAAGATGGAAAACATCTGATACAGTCCCGGGCGACACTAAGGCAACAAGTAGTTTATTTTTCTTTTTTAATTAAACACGATAAAATGAGTTAAACTGAAGACAAACTTTTAAGACTCAAACAGCATGTGTGGGTGTAAGTTCTTCTGTAATGCCTCAGGAAAGGCACAGAGAAAACTTCTGTTAAAGCACGAGGGGCAAGGATCAAGAAGATAAAAATAAATATTAGAGAACAAGAAGACAGAAAAAAAGTATAGTGTACTACTAGTATACTTTCCCTAGACTCCAAAAAAAAAAAATTAACTTGAAGCAATCAGTTCGATTAGGTCCTTTCATAGTCTTTAGGATTTCTTATCGCCAGACTTATATTTTGGTGTTGTACCTTGACAGTTTTGGCTGCAATCTGCCGCCTTCCTCAGAATTGACCATTAGTGTTACTGTGATGTGTCTGGTCAGCTAGTTTGAACTGTCCAACTAGTTGAACAACAGCGTCATGTGCAGTCCTATTTCTTCCAAACTGTATCCCACATATGAGAAAGGTGGCATGCCCCCTCATCCCAATTTACAGTCTGGTGAGCGCGTTTCCGGATCATGGAGGCCATCGGGATGCAAAATCACTTCCACCAGCTTTTTCATATCTGTTTAAATCAGCAGACCAGACACGTCACAGTAACAGCAGGCACACTTCTGAGGAAGCGGCAGAGTGCAGCTGAAATGTCAAGGTATATAACACTAAAATACAGGTATTTAGTAAGAAATTCAAAAGACTTAAAGATTTTTTTGCCCGTAGGCTTTATTGACATTGAACAGTGTGAAATGGGGGATAAGAGAGAAGGGTGGACATGCAGTAAATTGACGAAATCGGTAATCGAACTCACGACACTGGGGCCGGCTGCACTTGGAGCCTGGCATGTGCTGAGCCTTAACCACTCGACCGCGGAGCACCAAAAAGCCACTTTTAATGTGTAAAAAGACTTATGTAGTGAGGTTGACAAAGTTCATGAAAAATGCTGCTTTTTGAGTTCTAGAGAAACAGCGTGGTGACGGATTATTGGGTGACCTTACACTTAAAACGTTCCTGCTGCTCTGCTTTCACACCATTGTCACAGAGATGTCAAAGAAGCAGCGTGGAACTTAAACAAGGTCAGCGACACGTTGACTCAAGAGTGTTTGTTCAACCTACTACAGGTCGCAAAAGTAATACTAAAGACTTTTTTGTTTACAATAGCTGCCATTCAATTGAAGGTCTTGGTTCTTTCATTCCACGGAAGACAAAGCAGAATTCTGTAAGTACATTATTTCATATTGAAGTGATTGCTGTTTGTTTCAGTTACAACTCATCGCAGACACCAGATTGGAACTGTCCTGTTTACTTCAAGCACTGGCTAAACCAAGATTTCACCCCATCTGTGTCAGTAGTGATGAGCAAGAGAAGTTTTGAAGTCTTTTTTTTTATTTTTTTTATGTTCTATTGAAGCTTTAGTGAAATTTCCCTACTGATAAATTTTATTATTATTATTAAACAGTAGAAGTCTCCAGCCTTTTTAACCTTGCAAATAGCATTATGAATAGCAGTCAGGCCGGACTGTCAAATCAGAACATTATACAATATATTGGATCCCCGGGAATAAACAATGCATTTTGTTTTGATAATTATTGCTTCAAATTAGGCAGTTCATGCTATTATGGCTTATCACTATGCATAATTACTTTTTTTTTTTCTTTTTTTTTAGCTCTGACTACTTTGCTTGACTTTCAACATAATGAGTTGCTGTATGAGCCTGCTCTCCTCCACCCTGCAGAAATCACATCCGAATGTGTGGTGTGAACTAGATAAACAGGATGAAATGGGATCACAATGGCCTTGATGTCAAACTGTGGGATTTACCGAAGGGAAGAGTGTGGCGGGACGGGGGAGGACAAAGACAGCTTGTACCCTCAGTGGCCAAATCTCGACCCCTGTTGTCTTTCCAAGTTAGGAGCCGTTCCAGTTGACAGACACTGTTGTTTGTGCCCTAGCTGGCAGACCACAGCTATCATTGTAAACTACTTTTCCGTTGCTATTCATGCTCCATTTGCCATGTTCAATTTGTGCTGATATTTTGGTGAGGCTAATTTCTTTGTAACAAAAGCCTTCTCTAGTTTGTGTCTATTTATTTCAGCACTTTCACTTGAAAAGTGCAATAACAAAACTTGAAGGTTTAGTATAATTTGAGTTGATTGAGGTGAGCACAATTAAAAGTTGTGTAATATAAATTTGATTTTATGAATACTACTACTTCATTGCACACAGACCAAAAGTAACAATCACAGCTCAGATCACTGAGCTCTGTGGAGGCTGAGGAGGTGCCATGGAGCTACGGCTTCATTCTGCTGGAAGTTTATTTGCACACCTGCAGCAGGCTTTTTTTTATACACACATGATTAATTATCACGTGAACTCATAGTCTCGCAAGCGCAGCTTTCAAAGCCTTTGACCAAAAGAGCAACAGTGCTAATCTTTATGCGAGTTCCACTACGCAAGTTTACTGTTCAAAAATCACAGCTACAGCTGCTCCACATACAGTCTCACCGTCTAGAACTTTGAAGCCAAGTTACACAGATATTTAATTTCAATGCATGTGTTGTTTATGGGTAAACAAAATCAACTCATGTTTGGTAGCTTAGGACACATTTTAAGTGTGGAGGCTCTAACTGGGCCATGATAAGTGGTCTGCAGTGTGTCCTTAACCCTTTCCAATGGGGTCAGCTGTCTATGAAACCAGAGTGGACATGTCAACCAAAGTTATGTCTAAACTTTACTCTGTGGGGATGGGGCTCAAGGGTAACGGCAGCCTCTTTTGAGGGTCATTCAGGACAGTAACATGCCAATGATTAAACAATAAAGCCAACCTAGTTTAATCAAAGAATGACCAATTGTATTCTGAGGTGCTACGAGCTATGAGTTTTGAAAGACAAGATAAGTGCTCATTTGAGTCTAGTTTACAGCCTCATAACATTTGGATTTGGGAAGCACAATTTTAACAAAGACATAAACAGTGATTTTTCTGACACATATTTTGATAGCAATGTTTGAAATCATATTTTTTATTTTAGAAAGCACATTTGGTACGCATCCAAAGACACAATTTGAGAGAATACTGAAATACTTTGCAAGTGCTTTTCTAAAAGAGAGAGAGGCTATTTTGTTATTTGCAGAGGACACTTTAATTGTGTGACCAATTAACCTAAATGTGGATAACCCATCAAACAATGCAGGACACTTATTATAGCACTGCTACTTGCAAATATGTTTTCTCATCTAGTTATTACATGCATGAACTCTTCTTAAAACCACAAGCAATTTAACCATAACATAGAACCCAAAAGAGCTCAAAACAACACTACAAGTCATGTGTATGTAAAAAACAACTCTCATTCACTCAAATTGTGCATACCTATTCTATTGTATTATTTTTTGTTTACCTTAGGATTGATGCAAGAAATTAGTATGGAAACAAGCATCATAATTAGTAGCCATTTGCCCCTTGTCTCATTGTGTCAGTTTAATTACATGTTACTGGTGCAGCTCCAGCAGTATATCTCTTATAATGGGCAGTGTCTCATTACATTTTAATGATGTGGACTCACAAAGTGTCTTGAAAGCTGCCCGTATCTTTGGAGCTGCATAGTAATTAAAAAGGGGTTACAATCTGGTATATAGATGTCGTTATGGGGATGTGTCTGAAAATAACCCCCTATTTTTAATGAGTTAGTTCATTAAAAGTTTAACAGTTTCCTAAATAAAAATGCAGAAAACGTGCAATTTCCCATTTACCTCCCTATCAATCAAAATGAGTGGCCATTTTTAATACATGTTGTTAGAATTGGACAAGATGAACATGAGTAATCAATTCTGATATGATATGCAAATTTATGCAACATATAACGCAATTCATTTAAAACTAGGAGTACTTGAACCACATTTGATCCTGAATAGTGCAAAGACCCAAAATAAATTCTATGGAATATCCAAATTTCAGTTGAAACACCAAACTCAATCTAAGCTCTGGCTCCATTTTGCAAAACGAAAGCTCACAATTAGATCTAGATTGAAAAAATAAATAAAAATCTGTTTTTTGTCTACAAAAGCTGTCATAACACAATATTCTTTTCCCAGTGACAACCAATCCACAGGAAAGGAAAACTAATAATTTACAGTGGGGCCGTAGTAGGCTTGCAGTTCAATGACTGCTCCTATAGTGGCCTTGAGCAAAATACTTGAATGTAAGTGGTACACATGGTATTGATAGAAAGTAGGCTATTAATCCCTTGGGAAGTGAATTCATTTTTTTTGCGTTTTACCCTGAGCTGCTGGGAACAGTGAGTGCTGTTGTTGTTCAGCGCTAAGGGACCTTAGATCGAGGATTTTACATATTGCGCATGTTTTGTGTTGGGTGATAGATGGGTTTTAGTATTTACATTTATTTTTGGAGCTCTTTTTTTTTTATCATATATCCTCGTTGTAGCTGCTACTTTTCTTTATAATGTTGCTCCTTTAGGTGAAAGGTTCTGTTATGTATGGATTTTTGTGTTTGTGAGGCTAACAGGACCTATCCATGAGTTTGACAACAATGAAGAAATAGAACAGTTGTCATAGTGAATAACTATTCAAAACAATTGTTTACATCTGACATGACCCCTAATGTAACCTTATATCAACCTTATTCTGGAAGCCCGCCTGGGCGCCGCCATACCACGTAATCCTTCTTCCGGTTATATTAGTTAATATATGACTGCTGAGCCCCAGAGAAAATAAGTTCTACACAGACTAAAAAGCAGTCCAGGGAATCAATGCATTTTTGACTTGTATTGTTGGTGCTCATGAATTTGTAGTTTACGATCATTTGGACATTTTACGCAAATCCACTTTATAGCATATTTTAGCGGCAAGACTATTCCCTCCTTCATTTCCACAAACGGATTTCCTGCTGGACCAGAAGTGTCATTAACAATAGAAGTGCCAATCCATGGGAAAATGAAGAAAGTGAAAAAGTTGAAAAAAGAGTTAGGGTTAAAGGTCCCATAACATGCAAAATCGACTTTTCAGAGCTTTTAACCTCCTTACATTGCTATTTGTGCTTCATATATGTACCCCAAGTGGTTTTTTTGATTGATTCCCGCAGTTTTTAGCTATATTACAGACTATCTCCTTTTCTCGAATCTCCAAACTGACGGGCGGTGGGTGCAAGACTGCGTCATAAGGGCAAGCACGCGTCATCATCCCCCCTCCCCCTCTCCACCCCCCTTCCCCCCCCGCCTCCCGTGTGCCGCCTCCCGCCCCCTTCCCCCCGGCTCCGCGCTGCTCCAGGCTCCCGTGTCTCACCATTCACCATACAAGTCCATTCTGCTTCGATTTACGACGAAACACGGTTCAAAGAGGCCCAAAACTTCATTAATGATATCGCACTCTTTACTATTATCACAATGGTGAAGGTTTATGTGGCAGTTGATGCAGCAACCGGGAAAATAAACAGAGAGAAGTTCTATCCGATACGAAAAACCAGGAAATAAGAGCGCGATGGACATAAGACTTTTATATATATATATATATATAAATATATATATATATATATATATATATATATATATATATATATATATATAGATCTATAGATATATCTGTTCTGCGCACGTAGAATAAATACCAGATTTATTTAGTCTCTTTAGTCCACGGAGCTTACAGCTGTGGGGCACACACTACGTCACGGGTGGGCGGGGCACACACGCTCTGAGACTACGTCACGGGTTGGGCGGGGGAGCCAGATCGCTCTTCGCAAGGGTGGGGGCGAATATCAAACCAAGCTGTTTGCATTTCCGGGTTGGTGAGGGGGTCCAAGGTCTGGGTGATATTTCTTAACTATTATGTTAAGGGTTGCACAACCCTTATTATTATCAATTATACACTTAGGATAGACTACGAAACGTGAAAAAAGCATGTTATGGCACCTTTAAAGGTGGAATGGACGATTTTTTTTGGCATAAATCTGAGTCTTATTTCCTCGTGGTGTGGACGGCCGATTAGTCCTGCCACGTATCAATCATAAAACGCACCTATCACTCACCTGCAGCCGCATGCGGCTCTTCCCACGTTTCCGCGCGTCAAAGCGCATTGATCTATCATAATATAGTTCCCTCAGTGTACGGGACAAAATGAAGTCGGAGAAAGACTGTTCGAGCTGACTCATAAGAAGACGGAAATCTACGGGAGACGAGAGATGCGATGCGATCCGTCACGCTAATAAACAAACGCACGTGTGTGGATCAGTCCGCACGGGGGAGTGCGCATGTGCACTTCCGCCTGCGTTCTCAAATCGCCGAAAAATCGTCCATTGCGCCTTTAAAGTCGAAACATGTTGACATGGCCATTTAAATAAAGGCCTTTTATTATACTAACTGTATGCGGAAAAAAATGTACAAAACATTCCCAGTGTGCACATTTTTGTAACAAAACTATCAAACCATTGTGCTTGGACTGATCTTGTTCTCACAAAAGCAAGATGAACCCAACCCATTTAGCAACAAAAAAAAAATAATGCTAATGATTGCCTGCCCTGTTATGGATTGACTTGTGTGCCATTGGGTTTGAAGAGCAGACCACTCATTTGGCCTCATCAACGCCTCGAGCCCCACTTCGCCGCAGGTCTGTCTATCTCTCACAGCTAATGTGGCATTTATCTATAATTACACCCGCGTATATCTTTTTATAGGAAACGATACTCCTGTGAAGGTCTCCCTGTCATTCGCATGTTAAATACAAGTAGCCATCAGGTTTGAGCAAAGTGAACTGCAAAAATCTGTGTGAAAATATATGGATTTCAAATGTATTTCATCAAGGTATCTACTTTTTCAATTGCATCTGAAATGAGGATAAAACAATCAAAAACTAAGTGAGCGTTATCATAATTTGGGCAGTTGCTAAGCTTTTCTCTAAATGGTTACTACAGTGTGTGTGCTCTGTGGTACTGCCTATGTGGTTACTGTGGTTACCAGCTAGTCCCTTGCCTGACCAGTCAAGACCACACACTTTGAAATTATTTAAAAAATATGTTTTGGTCTGAAATTTGATCTTGTCTCCCCGATTTCCAAAGGCTGCGATTGACAAGTACACGGTCCGTTTGTGTCTAAACAAACGGCAGCTTACAAGGAAAAAAGCTAAAAGAAATAACACGGAGGATTGAGAAATGGCGCAGATTTCTGCAGAGTCAACAAGCGAAGCACTAAACTCTATAAATCGTAGGTAAATTAAGGTTTTATATATATTTTGTTCTGAATGTTACGAGAATATTTGAGAGGAAACGTCTTCCACATTTGAGAGACGCATGCTATAAATTAGCAGCTGTAGTTGGACCGTTCAAAGTTAAGAGAGCTTTTATAATGCCCGCTTATTTATATATAATTTTACATTTATAAAGTTAAAATTACTGATAACCTTTTTTCCCAAACCTGCGTTGATATACCGTGACTGTAAATGAAACATGATCTGATGTTCAACATACATGTTACATGTCAAAATGTCAATGTGAGCCTTAAAAACAAACAAACTTATGGTCTAATTCCAAAGCCTTCTGCATTTGAACAGAATGTAGAAGGGACTGGCTGGTCAAGCCATCCAGCCCTATGTTTGGGCAAGTATTCAGAAGTAAATCACTTTCCATTCAGGTACAGCAGGTTGAAAAAGTAAATTGATTAGGTTACGTAACTAATTTTACGTTGTTCAGCACTTATGGGAAATGATTTGCAGCCTTGTTATTATATTACTGGTAACTTGAATCCTTTTGGCTGATTGGATTAGATAAAGCGTGTATTATTTTTTACTGCTCAAGTGTCTTATTTATTCACTCCTCCTGAGTCATATCAAGGGAGCGCTTGGCGTAGGAATGAGATTAGATGAATAAAGTGCTCGAGTGTGGCAGATTGGGACTAAAATGTGAGACAAAGCAATTGCCTTCATATTGAATAGGGAATAAGGGACAGAATGGTCTGCCTCCCATTTTCCCAACATTAAAGCTGCCTTCTTCAACCAAGACTGAAGTCAGATGACCTTTTATGCTCCAAATCACCCATGTTGTGAAGCTGCCAATCAACTACATCATTATAGGAACATAGGGAACATACCTAAGATATTTAATTTGCTGTTCATCCTTTTATATTACAAGTATTTCTTCCAATCTGTTGGTTAATTGAAGGAGACAGAAACACAAGCCTGCACACTTACTCCAAAACTGCATTCAAGCAACGTTTCGATCCGAATAAAACAATGGAAAATCAAACCATTTTATTCCTCACTTCTTTCTTTGTCTTGAGGCTATGACTGCATGACCCACACAGGTTGCTTTTGAATGCAACAGCTATCAGTGAATGGATCAAACACTATCACCATCTACTGTGCTTCTTTATTCCAGCATTACCATTGTGAAGGTAGCAGAATCCTAAACTGGAAATGCCCCCTGGCCAAGGCTCCTGTTAACGCTAAATCCCAGGGAAAAATACGGCCCAAACTGTTTTTTTCATATAGTTGCGCTAATATACAAAATGAAATAAAAGCAGCAATAATGAGCCAACTGATGTTCTGCTAGAGAAAACTCCCTGGACACATATTGTAGATTAGTAGAAAACGATAATGAAGTACTACTGCAATTAAAAGAATATACAATCTAGAATAACATACATAAAAGAAAGAAAGAAAGGCTATCAAAGAACTACAACATGACCCCGACAAAGTGATAAAGCCAGCAGACAAAGGTGGTACCATGTGCATACTAAAAAGATCTGATTATGTGAAATAAATAAAAAATCAACTGTCGGACAGAAACTATAACCTGACAGTGACTGAAACATATAAGACTGAAACAGACAACAAATTATAAACACTTTTGGAAGAAAAAGAAGAAGTCACAAAACAGGAAGTCGATTATGTGAAGGTCACACATCCAATTATGCTATATTTTGTATTGTATTATATATTGCCAAAAATGCACAAAAGCTTAAAAAAGCCTTCTGGCAGACCAGTTTCAGCTGTAGGCTCCCTGACTGAAAACATTTATAGCTTTGTTGATTTCTTTATAAAACCTTTTGTTGCAACATTACTGTCATTTTTAAACAATTCTATGGATATGATAAACCTTTGAAATCATGTAACAACTTAAATCCAAGTGCTCACCTTGTTACACTGGACATACAGAATCTATTTATTATTGCAAATCACAAAAGTGGATTGGAGGAACTCACTACATTTTTGGATAAAAGACCCCAAAGAATTGTACCTTCCACATAGTGCAGAAGAGATTTGGCAGAAATAGTACTCTCAAAAAATAAGTTTATGTTTGACAAAGTATCTCCTATAAACAATGTGAAGGCACGGCAATGGGAAGTAAAATGTCTACTAATTTCAGCTCATTTTATGTTGCCCATTTTGAAAACAAATGTGTGCTCAATCAAAGAGATCCATTTCATAAACAGACACAACTTTGGAAAAGGTATGTTGATGATCTACAAGGGTCCCATAGAAAGCTTAATGGACATGAATAAAGTTTACCAATCAGCCAATTTAATCGGTTCGGAACAATTTGTACTAGACAGACTATTTTAAACGTTGATCTGGTGAATCAGTTCAGAATCAGAGGTTTTACGGAGGATCAAAGGAGCTAGAAACAGGTTTGACTGGACTTCACAAGAGGAGTGTCTCCAAAACTAAAAAGAAAAACGGACGATGAACTAGATGCTATTTGATGTACTCAGCAGGGAAGAGACAATACAAGTTTTTGTAAAACACTGGTTCATTGTCAACTCTGAGCAGTCACCAAAAACATTGTTCAACAAGCCTCCCAAAGTAGCATATAAACGTCCTTCAAACTAAAGACAAATGCCAGTTAAGTCTGATCTGATTCCATCAAAAAACAGTACATTTTTAGACCCTCCACCAGGAAACTACAGGTGTGGGTCAGGTACACGTCTCTTTACCTACGACCTACTATATTTCTTTCTGTCCATGTCAAAACACCGACTGCAGATGCAATATGGCGCTCAGTCTGTTTGTTTTCTTCACACTTTCAGCTACAGAATGAGACCTTTCACAAGTTTTTCCGTTCACAGGTTCGTCTGGCACAGCCCTTTAGATAAACCAAGCTTCCCCTTGTGACTTCTGCGCAGTTAGTTATTTACCTGAGCTAACGTGCTAAAGAAGTGACGTCGTACATTTTGATTGTCATAATATTATTCTAGCCAATGAGCCAAGCTTTCGAACAATGGGTGGGTTTTAGGAATAATCCAGACGGGGAGATCAATATTCAGATGTGTAAACGTTGTTTGTTTGTTTTTTGTGCACCGACAAGATTTTACACACTGCGTTTTTGGATCATGTTTGCCTTTTGGACACGCATTTTGTTGGATTTCTGTACATTTGTGTTGTTCATGTTTATCACATGCCGAAGTAGCCGAACGCTAATAAGACAAGGAAATATGACGAAGCGTATGTAGCGCTTGGCTTCACTGTGACGATGGTGGGAGACGATGAAAGACCGATGTGTCTACTCTGTCTTAAAATGTTGGCAGCGACAGCATAAAGCCAAATAAATTACCCATCAATAAAATGCACACTTTGCTTCGCTAACATATCGGGCGGGTGGGGTATATGCATTCACCGTATTTATAGTTGCGGCGAAGAGTAGGGGGGCGCAAAGTGTTTTCTTCTTCCTAGGGAGGGTTTTCAGAAAATAATTGAGAAGCACGCCTTAGACAGACTGACAGAGGTCAGAGAAAATGCAATTATGTATAAACACAATAGTTTAATTTGAGGTGAGCAACAAGAGAAGCTCTAAAACAATACAATACGAAAAAACAATACAAAATCCTCTGATAATAAAAAAAAAAATCATTAAGGCTGTATCTGAAAGGAGACTAGTCCATAAAGTAGGTATAGTGAAGGAGTCGGATCTCTCCTTCACTGTGGAACTCCTCCAGGTTTCTAATTTTCCCAAGGAGGTTTTGTAGTTTTTCCTGGCCGAGAAGGAGGGTCTAAGGACAGGGGACCCTGGGATATTGCCAAGTCCCATTAAACATTGTTGAATCCGTTTTTCACTGTCGCCCTTCGAGGCAACTGCTGTTGTGCTTTTGGGCGTTACAAAAATAAATTGAATTGAATCGAGTTTCCAAAACAAATTGCATGAACATGACACCAGTTCAGTAAATGTGTGCGTGCACACGGGGCACTCAAAAAGCCTGAAACCACTGAAGTACATACTTTCTGTGGCAGAATAAGAGATGACATCGGGTACGCATGTAGATCTATTAAAATATCTGGATATGGTAAGACAAGATAAGATAACCTTTATTTGTCCCACAATGGGGAAATTCCAATGTTGCAACACATATTTGGCACAGAAGTATAATAATAAAAACAGATAACTTAATAAGAATAACACTCTTCTTTCCAGCTGTTATATGGACAGAAAATATTAGACCAGAGATGATTGACATTATGTCACAGTGTTGCACATGAGTATAACAGTATTGTACATTAATTATAAAAGCTGAATGACATGTTCAGGGCTAACTGTGTTTGTTGTAGAGTCAGTAGAGTCAGTAGAGTTTCCTTCTGCTGCTAGAGACAGCAGCAGAAGGAAAGACCTGCAAAAACCTCTCCTCCACACAGCAAGGGTGGATCAGTGTGTCACTGAAGCTGCTCTCCAGAGCGGACAGAGTGTCCTGTAGAGTGACTCATGGTCCAGCATAAATGTGAGTTTAGCCAGGACCCTTCTGTCCAGAGCACAGCCCAGGACTGAGCTGGTCTTCTTGATGACTTTGTCCAGTTTCTCCCTCTCTGTGCCACCACAGAGAAGTAGAATGTCCTCAGGAGTCCACCACCATCTCCTTGGTCTTCCCCGCGTTGATGAGGAGGTGGTTCCGCTGACACCAGTCCACAGTCCCCTATACTCCGCATCATCGTCGTCCGTGATGAGTCCGATGATGGCAGAGTCATCAGAGAAATTCTGCAGGACACAGCTGTCCGTGTCGTGTCTGAAGTCTGCAGTGTAAAGGGTGAAGAGAAAGGGCGCGAGGACAGTGCCCTGGGGTGCCCCTACACTGCAGGTCCGAGTGTCAGACACACAGTCCCGGGCTCTCACAAACTGGGGTCGGTCCGTGAGGTAGTCCAGCATCATAGTCCAGGTCAGAGTCCACACCAGCCATCTCCAGCTTGTCCCTCAGGAGCAGCGGCTGGATGGGGTTCAAGGCGCTGGAGAGATAAAAAAAAAAAAAACTGAATCCTCACAGCTCTGCCAGGTTTCTCCAGGTGTGAGAGAGCGGTGCAGCATAGAGATGACGACATTAAGGTGAACTGACAGAGAGCGTAGCTAATGGTTCTCGAGAACATTTTGTGTTTGGAATTGCTATCAGCACTCTCAAAGCTACTCCTCACTCTCTTTTATTATATATATATATATATATATATATATATATATATATATATATATATATATATATATAGGCAAGGCAAGTTTATTTGTAGAGCACATTTCATACACAAGGCAATTCAAAGTGCTTCACACAGCAGGAAAAATGCATTCAAATCACAAAGAAATTACAGAAACAGAAATACAATAAAATTAACTGAATATAAATTATCAATCCAACTGGTCGTCTAAACTAATAAAATCACAAACAAAAGAGAAGAGTGCAAAGAAAAAATCCTTTCAGTCATATGCGCAGCTAAACAAAACTGTTTTTAGCTTAGATTTGAACATTGTCAGAGTAGAAGCCTGTCTCACATCTTCAGGAAGACTGTTCCAGGTTTTAGCTGCATAAAACTGAAACGCAGATTCCCCATGTTTTGTCCTGACTCTGGCACCAGCAGGAGGCCGGTCCCTGAGGTCCTCAGAGTCCGAGATGGTTCATATGGCACTAACATATCCAAGATGTACTTTGGTGCTAGTGTTACGAGCCCCAAGGTGGGACTGCCGTAGCAGGAATTGTAACCTGAAAATATTGTAGAAAAGCAAAAGAAAGGATGAACCGAGGTGCTGCTTTTCATGTCCAGATCACGTTTTTTAATTGTTCTTAAACAAAAATAATAATACGATGTACAATTATTGTGCAGTTGTACAATACATTGTCACATTATGTCACGCATATACTTTCCCTGCTTTAAGTGACCCATTTTCTTTTAATTCACATTTTAGATAAAACACAAATACCACTGTTCTGGTACAATAATATTAACTGGCTTACAACGTGGACATTAAACACAAAAAAATGTACTCTCTCAAACTGTCAAAGGTTAATTTACATTACTACAAATATAAAGCATCTCAAACGTAAAGTGTGTCTTATAAACTCCTGTACAAATGCCTAAACTCTTTGTCTAAGTTACAAAAATAAAATACTTTACATATAAATGCTTATAAAGCTGAATCAAAACCATAAAACCGGACTTCCCGAAATCTCGCGATGTTTCGGCTTTGAAATCTCGCGGGATTTCGGCCGCATGTTACTTTACTGCTTATTTGAAAGTTAACTTGCAAATACAAGCCGAAATGTACCAGGCAACCTCACAACAGTACAAACTACTGATGAAACCTTAAGTAATGACCTTATAGTGCTATGTGTTGGTGGTTTGCACCGTGTACCGACCTGAAAATATTGTAGAAAAGCAAAAGAAAGGATGAACCGAGGTGCTGCTTTTCATGTCCAGATCACGTTTGACGTAAACAGGAAGTTCCGCCGTCAAAACCCAATCTGGTGCAACACCTTCTGCACAAAGGTTCCGCCCCACTAATCCAACTTACAAAAATCAGGAAAGCACTTAATTTTGACACATACTATGTCTAAGTTAATGTCTTAGTATTAACCTACCAAAATAACATAAATATTTAATTACTGTAAAATACCAAATTACCAAATAATAATATAACTAAAAACAATGTGGTGACATATTTTGGGTGCACCACACGCTCCCCAACACAAAAGGTGGCTCCCGACACTTTAAAGCCCCAATT
This sequence comes from Eucyclogobius newberryi, assembly GCF_026437365.1. Lineage (NCBI taxonomy): Eukaryota > Metazoa > Chordata > Actinopteri > Gobiiformes > Gobiidae > Eucyclogobius > Eucyclogobius newberryi. Next base: position 12,165,135 of record NW_027316389.1, read on the forward strand.
ATGTTGACTCTCAATGAAAAATAAATGCATATACCTTCAATACACAAAACTAGGCATTGCATAAGGCACAGTTACTGTATAAGGCATAGTCTGGTATGGGACGTAAGGATTTACTTGGAATGGATGCATACCCCATGCTGGCATAACTTGTACCCCACATAGCCCAATATGACTCACAACTCCCTGTGATTGGTATGAGGGCTGACCAAGGGAACTATAAGTAAGACTCTGTGGTGGCCTCCTCTCTCGTGTTGACCTCCTGAGGGACAACTCTTCTGTCTCTATCTGGTCCCCCTGTCCTGAGTCCATTTGAGTTGCAACTTGTTCAGTGTCTCTTTGACGTTCTGGTTCAATTTGTTCTCCTTGTTCATTGTCATTTTCAGGGTTTTGGACAAGGTCAGTTTCATTTGGATATTGGTCCTCAATCAAAGTGCCTCTGTTAGTAATGTCTGCTTGTGGTTGGCTCACTTGTTCTCCGGGCACAACCACTTGAGATGATGCTGGAAAGGTTTGAGCGACTGTTCGGTTCTGTGGCCTTGTCACAACTGGAACTCTGAGCCAATAGCGTGTCCTAGAGTCACTTTCAGAGTCTGATGAGTCACTTCCACTGTCTCTGTCACTCTGATTTTGGTGAACTTTGCGAGGTTTCTTTTTTATTTTAACAGTCTCTTTGTGGTCTTCCTGAGCGATGCTCACAGGTAAGTCATTTACAAGATGGAGCAGGTTTCTGTGGAGAACTCTAGTTCTTTCCTCATTGTTCTCAGGAAACACTTTGTAGATGGGACTGTCATTGATCTGTTCTTTAACAATGTACACCGTTTGCTCCCAGTATGATCTGAGCTTTCCTGGTCCTCCCCTTTCACGTAAGTTGCGCACCAAGACACGATCGCCAGGTTCTAACACAACTCCTCTCACATGTTGGTCATAATATTTTTTTTCACGGGCACTGGATTGTTGGCTGTTGTTTGAAGCGATATGGTAAGCCTCCTTCATTCTTTTTGCCCACTTTTGCACATATCCTTGTGGTGTCTCGTTATCTTTCTCTGTTTTAAGGCCAAACAAGAGGTCCACTGGTAGGCGGGGGTGGCGCCCAAACATTAAGAAGTGCGGTGAAAACCCTGTGGCCTCATGTTTTGTGCAATTATATGCATGAACGACTTGGGACAGAAAGTCTTTCCAGTTGCATTTTTCTTTTTCCTCCAATGTCCTTAACATTTGCAACAGAGTCCGATTAAATCGCTCTGCTGGATTCCCCTGTGGATGATATGGCGTCGTACGAGAACGGCCAACACTGGACAACTGCTGAAGGCCCTTGAATAGCCCATTCTCAAACTCTCGGCCTTGGTCATGATGCAGTCTGGCAGGGTAACCAAACCGAGGGATAAAATCATTGAACAGTCTTTCTGCAGCTGTTCTTGCTGACTTGTTTCGTGTTGGATACACTTGAGCAAAGCGCGTAAAGTGGTCCACAGCTACCAGAATATATTCGTAACCACCTTTGCTCTTTTCTAAGTGCATGAAGTCAATAGACACTTGTTCCATGGGTGCACTGCTGCTGATGCTGCCCATAGGTGCCCTTACATGAGTGGCAGGTTTCTTTTGTTTTATACATGGACACTTCCTTGTTACATAGGCCTCAATGTCCTTTTTCATAAAGGGCCAATAAAAACGGTCTCGGGCAAGGCAAATTACTCGTTCGGCCCCGAGATGACCCATGTCATTGTGGAGGTGTTTTAGCACAAGGGATCTGTACTCTGCAGGTAATACAAGCTGTTGTCTACCCCCAGCTTCCCTGTATAACAAGTCATTCTGTATCACCAATTTTCCCCACTCACGCATTAGTCTTTTCACTAATCCATCTGCAGTTTGTTTGTCTTTGTCAGTTAGTATTGTCTTTGTCCCTTTTAGCTTAATAAGTTCTTTTATTGTAGCATCTTTCCTTTGTGCGTTCACGAGCTCTTCATGGCTAATACTGGGTAAGGCTGATTTGTCTGGTTCATTGCCTTGGTTGAGATTAAGGGCTGCTACATAGGCAATGTCACTCTTCTTGGCTGCCTCACTACCTTCCCAAGTGGCACAAACAATGTCTCTGCTAAACTCCTCTGTGCACTCCCCAACATAATTGTCAATGTCCAGCGGAAGGCGTGAAAGAGTGTCTGCATCCACATTACTTTTACCAGGCCTGTATTTGATGTTAAACCTGAAATCAGCAAGTTCACCCACCCACCTATGTCCCGTGGCGTTTAACTTTGCAGTGCTCATCACATATGTCAGCGGATTATTGTCTGTATACACCGTGAAGTCTGGGGCATAAAACAAATAATCCCTAAACTTTTCACAAACTGCCCATTTAAGAGCTAAAAACTCCAGTTTGCCAGAGTGCAGACAATAGTTCTTTTCAGCTGGGGTCAAAGTTCGTGAGCCGTATGCAATGACTTTCAGTTTACCACTTTGCCTTTGATATAACACGGCCCCTAGTCCTTTCTCGCAGGCATCAGTGTGCAGGACAAAAGGCAGCTCGAAGTTGGGATAGGACAAGACTGGTGGATTGGCTAAAATGTCTATGAGTTGTTTGAGGGTGTGGTCATGCTCACCTGTCCAGCTAATAGGAGTCTTGGATGGTAGCTGAGCACCTTTTCCCTTCTTGTTTTTCCCTTGAGTGCTCTCAGAACATCCTTTAACTTGCAACAGACCATACATTGGTTTAGCGATTCTGGAAAAGTCCTGAATATAAACACGGTAATAGCTTAAAAAGCCAAGGAGCTTTCTTAACTCGCCTACATTTGTCGGTTTCTTTTCGCTGAGTGACTTAACCGCATCAATGTCCTTTGGATCAATCCTGACTCCATTTGCTGAGACCAGCCTACCCACGTATCTGACCTCTGCTTTAAACAGTTCACATTTTGTTGGGCGGAGCTTGACTCCGTGTTGCTGCAATGCTCTTAGGACTTTGCGCATAGCTTCCACATGTCCATTAAAACTTTTGGAATAGCAAAGTATATCGTCCAGGTAGGGGATACAACAGTCATCACGCAGAGTGTTCAGCATTTCTTCCATGCTGCGCTGGAAGGCAGCAGGTGCATTACTAAGGCCAAAGGGGATCCTAACCCATTCATAAAGTCCCCAGGGTGAGATGAAGGCAGTCATGTGGCGGGATCCCTCGGCCATGTACCCCTGGTGGTAAGCTTTACCTTGGTCGAGAATACTAAACCAGCTGTGGCCCCCTAGGGTGTCAAGGAGGTCCTGGATACGTGGAAGTGGGTGGCGATCTGGCACTGTCTTTTGATTTAACAGTCTGTAATCAATACAAAGTCTTAAAGTACCATCTCGTTTTCGCACACATACAACCGGCGCAGAAAAGGGTGACTTCGATTTCACTATCCAGCCCTTTGCAAGTAAATCCTGAATATATTCTTTGACCTCTTTGTACAATGGTTTAGGAATAGCTGTGTAAGTACGCTGTACTGGAGTGGCATCTTTGAGATTAAGAGTCATTTGTAAAGTGGGAATATTGCCAATGTCACCGTCATCTCGAGCGAACGCACCAGACTCCTCAAATAACATTTGTTTCACCTCACTCTGTTGCTCAGGTGTCAAGTGACTAATGTCGACTGGAGGGTCCCAGCGAGCTGTCTTTGGTAGCTCCTGGTCTTGGCTGGACTTAGACACAGAGTCAACAGAGTGGATAAAAATGGGTGCTTCACAAATGTCCTTGAGGTTGTCCGTCTCAACTATTTTGGCAATAGGCTCAATAGAACCCAAAACTATTGAGCTGGGCAGAGTCACACTTTGTTTTGAATAGTTTGAAACAGGTATTTTGACATATGGTCTCTCTGTCTTTTGTATTTCTAAAAGCCCTGCTCCAACACTAAGTTGTTCAAGGTGGACATTGTCAAGTACAGGCTCAAACAATACAAGGGACTCTGTGGAAATAACACTCTCTGGAACTCTACATTTAATGTAAGCAACTTGACTTGGGTATACAGTAACACCTTTATACCCTACTTTAACAGTAGCAGGCTCATTTACTGGACGCGTTTGTGTCTGGATAAAGCTTACAAAGGCATGCACAGCAGAAATCTCAATTCCCATAGCTCTACCAATAAGTTCTATGAGTTTGTAGTTCCCCCCATTGTCTTTGATGAACTCGTGTATTACATTAAACCCTACAATGGGTTTTTCAATCTGGAGGCGGCTCACAAGGAAGGGTACACGTATAGATAGGTCTGGGTCATTGTTACCTTCTAGGTTGACTACTACCTCTACCCAACCATCATACGGTACTGAATCACCTGTGACCGCCCTCACATTGAGATCATCGTCCATCAGTTCACTTAAAGGTCTGATCTGTTGACCTGGTAAATACTTATTTAACCATGCATGGTCTATAAGACTCACCCCAGCCCCCGTGTCTAATACTACAGTCACAAGGTAACCTGCCATCATGCATTTGAGGTGTGATTGGCGGCCAACTAATGGAGCAACTAAACCACGTGGCTTTTCAGTGTCAACAGTCTCCTGTGAACTGGCATTACATTTGTCTGTTTTTGACTTATCTCTCTTTTTCTTTGTGTGGGACAGTTGAGTGTAGTCGATCAGGGGTGGTCCCTCTGCCCTGACCGCCTCCAGTTTCCCGACTGCTTGGTCCTCTTTAAGCACCCCACAGCGCGATGACCTCCTTCTCCGCAGACAAAACAGTGGTTGCAGTTTGGACTGTCCTGAGCAGCACATTGTTGACAGGTTTTGGGTCTTTGCACTTTCAACACAGCCTCCTTCCTTTCAGGAGTTGGAACAAGACCCGTTATTGCTTTTAGACTTTCCATAGCCTGAGTGAGTGCTTCGACTTGGGCACTGAGTCTCTGTAGTGTCAAGTCTTTGTTAATCTGGTTCACACTGACATTGTCCTTTTCTTTGCTCTGCTCAGTGTTAGTGGCATGTGCCTGAGCCACTTTTGTGAAACCACTACGACCAAGTCTGCGCTTTCTTTCACTCTCCTCTGTTGTAGTTTTTATTACTTGGCGGAGAAGTGCGTCATCACTAACAGTGGGATCTCCTAACAGTGTTTTTAGGTCTTGGCGAACACTTTCATGCTTTTCTCCTATGCCCTGACATATAGTGTTGAGAAATATGCACTGGATTGTGGACATATCATACTTAACTACTGTATCTGGTTGTCTTAGTGAGAAAAGGATCTTTTGTTTCAGTCCAATCATTCTGTATAGGAACTGCTGAGGTGTCTCATTTTCATGTTGTTTTGCGCACATCAAATCTTGAAAAAGTCCAGTACTACTCTTTTCACCTAAGTGAGACTGCAGGAAACTTTTAAACTCTGTGACTGTGATATCATCCTTTATTGTCAGCATGTCACGAAAGTTGCCTGGCTTAATCGCACGGAGTACTCCTCTGATTACTTCATTTTGAGTGTGATTTTCTTTGAGACCCTCATCAATTTGTTTACATATGCTATTGTAACTTATTTCAGATGTTGTATCACTTATCATTCCTCCGTGAATCTTAAACTCTTTACGAGACAGCAGTGGCAAATCTTTCATAGCTATCATGCTTTCACCACTGTGACTTGGAACACTGTCTGAGTGAAAAGGAGAGTTATCAACTACAAGTGGCCCACCTGCTGCTTGTAGGACTGGTGTTGCCTGCTGACTAATGGAATGACGCGTATTAACTGGAGATAGGTGGAGTCTCTCTTGTCCTGGAGAGGCTGCACCAGACAGGACTTGGTTAATTTGACTTTGAATATTCTCATAACGGGCGAGTAATGTCTGCATGTCTGTGTCCCTGGTGCTTGCTTGTTGCTGGGGAGTGGCCTGCTCACTACCACTTGCCTCAGCTCCTAAAAGCACAGAATCTTGACTGCGACTGGCGATGGCCCCATCTATGATGTCTTCAAGTCTCTTTAGTAACGGCAAGCCCTGGTCCTCCCGTCCCAGGATGGCTTGGCATGTCAAGTACATGGTGAGGTACTCAACACAGCTTTCTTCATCATCTTGGCTTAACTCTGTGGCATCAAGTCCTTCAATATCACCTAGAGTTGTTACGATGAGATGAGCTTCAGTGGCTGTTAGCAGGTGAAGCTTTTTCTTAATGTTCCAAACTAGTATTTTTCTCTCGTCGGCCGACATACTGCTGGTCTCGGACGCTTGGGTTTGCAGTGCTGCACTCTGTAGGCTGGTGTACCCTTTCTTCACTGGTCACTGGCCCCTTTGCTGCACACTGGATCACCCCTGGCACCGGAACATGCAGTCGTTGTGGTCCCAACGTTCTGTATCACTAGATCAGCAGTGACCCATGGACAGATGGTGTGCTGATCCCGGACGAGCCCCCATGATCTGTTACGAGCCCCAAGGTGGGACTGCCGTAGCAGGAATTGTAACCTGAAAATATTGTAGAAAAGCAAAAGAAAGGATGAACCGAGGTGCTGCTTTTCATGTCCAGATCACGTTTTTTAATTGTTCTTAAACAAAAATAATAATACGATGTACAATTATTGTGCAGTTGTACAATACATTGTCACATTATGTCACGCATATACTTTCCCTGCTTTAAGTGACACATTTTCTTTTAATTCACATTTTAGATAAAACACAAATACCACTGTTCTGGTACAATAATATTAACTGGCTTACAACGTGGACATTAAACACAAAAAAATGTACTCTCTCAAACTGTCAAAGGTTAATTTACATTACTACAAATATAAAGCATCTCAAATGTAAAGTGTGTCTTATAAACTCCTGTACAAATGCCTAAACTCTTTGTCTAAGTTACAAAAATAAAATACTTTACATATAAATGCTTATAAAGCTGAATCAAAACCATAAAACCGGACTTCCCGAAATCTCGCGATGTTTCGGCTCTGAAATCTCGCGGGATTTCGGCCGCATGTTACTTTACTGCTTATTTGAAAGTTAACTTGCAAATACAAGCCGAAATGTACCAGGCAACCTCACAACAGTACAAACTACTGATGAAACCTTAAGTAATGACCTTATAGTGCTATGTGTTGGTGGTTTGCACCGTGTACCGACCTGAAAATATTGTAGAAAATCAAAAGAAAGGATGAACCGAGGTGCTGCTTTTCATGTCCAGATCACGTTTGACGTAAACAGGAAGTTCCGCCGTCAAAACCCAATCTGGTGCAACACCTTCTGCACAAAGGTTCCGCCCCACTAATCCAACTTACAAAAATCAGGAAAGCACTTAATTTTGACACATACTATGTCTAAGTTAATGTCTTAGTATTAACCTACCAAAATAACATAAATATTTAATTACTGTAAAATACCAAATTACCAAATAATAATATAACTAAAAACAATGTGGTGACATATTTTGGGTGCACCACACTAGGCCATGGAGAGACTTGTACACAAGCAGAGCTGCTTTAAAGTCTATTCTCTGAGCCACAGGGAGCCAGTGCAGAGACTTGAGAACAGGACTAATGTGATCATACTTCCTGGTTCTAGTTAGGACCCGAGCAGCAGCGTTCTGGATGTACTGCAGCTGTTTTACAGCTCGTTTGGAGAGGCCAGTGAGCAGGCCGTTACAGTAGTCTAATCTACTGGAGACAAACGCATAGATAAGTCTCTCTAAATCTGGTTTTGACACTATATTTTTGATTTTGGCAATGTTTTTTAGATGGTAAAAAGCTGCTGATGTTATTGATTTGACGTGGCTATTAAAGTTCAAGTCTGAGTCCATTATTACCCCCAGATTTCTAACTTGGTTTGTAGGTTTTAGAGCGAGACTCTGGAGGTGACCTCAAACACTTTCTCTTTGTTTCTGTGGGCCAAAAACGATTATTTCAGTCTTGTCTGAGTTAGTCAGCTAGAGAAAGTTGTTTTGCATCCACACACTGATCTGTTGGATGCAGTGACAGAGTGAATCTACTGGTCCATAGTCACCTGCTGATAGTGAAACATAGATCTGAGTGTCGTCTGCATAATTGTGATAGGACACATTTTCACTGCGTATCAACTGACCTAACGGCAGCATGTAGAGGTTGAACAGAAGGGGACCCAGGACTGACCCTTGGGGCACTCCACAGGTAAGGGTCATGTGGTCTGAGACACAGCTACCAATTTCAACAAAGTACTTCCTGTCTTCCAGATAGGACCTTAACCAGTTTAGGGCAGTGCCAGTGATGCCCACCCAGTCCTCTAGTCTCTGTAAGAGGATCCCATGATCGACAGTGTCAAAAGCAGCACTCAGATCTAACAGAATTAAGACTGAGGCTTTGCCCGTGTCAGTGTTCAGGCGGATGTCATTTGTCACCTTGACAAGAGCAGTCTCAGTGCTGTGATGAGGTCTAAAACCTGACTGAAAAACATCAAATGTGTTGTTTATTAAGAGGAAATCTCTGAGCTGTTGGTAAACAACCTTTTCAAGGACTTTGCCCCAAAATGGCAGATTAGAGATGGGCCGGTAATTACTCAGTACTGCGGCATCAAGACTGCTCTTCTTTAGGAGAGGCTTTATGACCGCAGTTTTCAAAGACATTGGGAATGTTCCAGATTGAAGCGACATGTTAACTATGTGAGTGAATGGTGCTAAAAAACTGTTCAGCACAGACTTTAGAAATCTGGTGGGTAACACATTGAGGCAGCATGTAGATGAACTCAGACTGGTGATGATCTCATGGACAGTTTTGTCAGTTACTGGTGCAAAGTGAGTTAGCTCTAAGTGTCTTGGTGGTTTTAGGGTAATTTTTTGCATTGTGGGATTTATAGCATTTTTAATGCCCTGAACTTTGTCATTAAAGAATAATGCAAACTCATTACACTTGGATGTGGAAATGAGTTCTAACGGCAGCTGAGCTGGAGGGTTTGTTAATCTGTTTACTGTGGCAAACAGGACACGCGAGTTGTTACTGCAGCTTCCAATCATTTCAGAAAAAATATCTTTCCCTAGTTCTACATAAGATTAGGTTGTACATGTTCAGCTTCTCTTTGTAAATCTCTTTTTGAACCTGGAGCTTTGACTTGCGCCATTTCCGTTCGGCCCTGCGGCACTCCCTTTTCTGTGCCCTGACCGAATCATCATTTCTCCACGGCGCCTTCTGCTTATTTTTAACCATTTCAGCCTTTATAGGGGCGATGGTGTCCAGAACATTCAAAACACTAGATGTAACAGAGTTCAACAAATCATTTACATTAGAACATGAGACATTTTCAAAGTTTATCATTTCCATAAACAGTGCACCTGTGCCATCACTTATGTGTCTCCTCTGAACAACTGCAGGACCAACCGGTGGTTTGGGAGAAACAGACAGGTCAAAAAAGACACAGAAATGATCAGACAGAGCAACATCGATCACATTAACATTTGAAATATTTACCCCCTTTGTAATTATGATATCTAGAGTGTGTCCTTTGCTGTGGGTGGGGTCTCTCACATGCTGAGTAAGACTGAAGGTTTCAAGGACAGCATCAAGCTCTTTAGCGTTTCTGTCACAAATATTATCAACATGCACATTGAAATCACCTGTAATGACCAAACCATCAAAGTCTGTGCATACGACTGAAAGCATCTCAGTAAAATCATCAATAAAACTTTGGCAGTGCTGGGGAGGCTTGTATAAAACAATGAAGAGAATGGATGGAGACCGTTTTAGCTCCATTTTAAAGGATACATACTCAAATGATGAAAACACCCCAAAAGACAACCTGCGGGTAACTATTTAATCTCTAAAGACAGCACAGACTCCACCCCCTTTTTTGTTTTCTCGTGTTTCAGATTCAAACTTAAAGTTGGGTGGAGCAGATTCTATCAGAACTACATTTCCTGTGTTTTTGTCAAGCCATGTTTCAGTTAAAAACATAAAATCAAGATTATAAGAAGAAATAAAATTATTAATAAAGAGAGATTTGTTACATAAGGATCTGACATTTAGCACAGCAAGTTTCAGACTAGTTTCAGTGGGACTGGGCTTTATCTTTTCACAGGGAATATGAATCACATTTCTCAGATTGGGCCTGATTCGCATTTTGTTTTTCCATCTGTGTGATGATGTGACTACAGAAATAGCACTAGGGGGGGTCTCTTTTTACATAGGGTCCCGGGTTGGTTTGATTTTTATTTGTGACAAGTCCCGGCAACGCTGAGACCCAGTGCATCCTAGCTATGGGAGATACCAGGTGAAAGGCGAGGTTGGATGGGTGGTGGGGCTTTTGTAGCCAAGGAGAGTTTGGGACCAGGTGAGAGGCGAGGGGGGATGGGTGGTGGGGCTTTTGTTGGTGTAGTTGACATAGCCCTTGCTATATTGGGCGTGAGTGGAGCCATCTTAATGCCTGATTTGATCAGACTTTCAAAATGGCTGGGAAGGCCCATGGGTGAGAGTGGAGATGAGAAGGAGAATGATGAATCTTTAGTGGGAGTAGATGTTGCAGGGGGAACCCAGGGCTGGTGTGAAGGCAGGGGCGATGACAGGGATGTTGTTGGGCTTGTCACAGATGGGTCCAAGGCCTTTGAAGACTGTTCCTTTGCTGGAGGCGGTGGAGGTGAATGTGGAGCAGCTGGAGCTGAATCCTTTGCTGGTGGTGGTGGAGCAGCTGTTGATGAATCCTTTGGTGGAGGCTGAGGTTGTAGTGCTTTTGATGTTGAAACATTGGCTCGGTCTCTGGCTGATGGAGCAGAAATTCTTCTCTCATTCCTCTCTTCTCTAACTATCTGCTCAGGACCCTGTCCAGGCCCAGTCCAATGCCTCAGAGCGTGGAGCAGGTTCTCTGTCAGCACCCTCACTCCACCTCGCATAGGTGGGGGCCATTTCTCTTAAACAGGTCCTCTCGTTTCCAGAATAGATAGAAGTTCTCAATGTAGTGTAGTCCTCTCGGGGAACACTCTTTGGACAGCCATGTGTTCAGCTGAAGAAGCCGGCTAAACTTGTTTATCCTCCTGTCGATGTTTGGAAGAGGTCCACTTATGAATGTTTTGATTTCCATTTTTTCAAGCACGTCGAATAACTTCAAGAAGTCTTTTTTCAAAACTTCAGTATATATATATATATATATATATATATATATACAATTTATTTACAAAAAAATATATATATATATATATTATTATTATTATTATCAAATTGCATCAAATAAATACAAAACAGAAGAGAGAAAACACTGAATGTCCAATGTTTTCAGGGTAACATGTTCAAAAGTGTTGAACCACCACATGGCGCTTCATTGTCTTTGCATTGAAAGTTTGTTGATGGGCTAGTTTCATTTTTGGTACACTTTAGGAAGAGTTTAAGAACAAAACAAAGAAAATATGGATTTGTTTGGGCTTTGACCTTTCATTTGGACTAGGAATTGCATTTATTTTCAAAGAGGAGGAGTTTGTGTTTGCTGTGTTGTCCTAAAACTTGCTTGTTTAGTGTATCTAAAAAGACAATGCTAATATCAAAGGAAATATGTGACTGAACGTGGCCAATCCAGTTACATGTCTACCCGGAGACATTTTGAGTTATTCACAGATTCAAATTCAAAGCTTTCCAATGATGTCTCACTCATGTAGATCTGATAATATTTGAGTAAGTTGTGGTCATTTGAATGTATACAACTCTCAAACCCATTCACTGAGAAAACGGCTTCCAAAGTTTCTCACCGGAGTGAGCCCAGAGTCACAGGGGGGCTCATTTGCATCTCATTGAGATAAGCCCTCCCCCCTGTCACACTGACACCACCTCCCCCTACAGCTGTCACTGAAGACTCAAGAGGAGTGTTGTTATTGATGGTAACTGGACTTGAATCAGAATTAGAAGTTACTATATTAAAATGGAAATACTTGGATTACAAAAGGCCCTGAATAGAATCAAAGAATCAGAATGAGAATAGGGTTCATTGCATTTGTCGGTAAACATAATTCACAGGTGATTCAGTGCACCAACAATGGTGCACTGAATGATTCAACACAAACAACAAAAGATAAGATAAGATAGCCTTTAATGTTACAACGCAGTAGATACAGGGGGAAAGGACAGTAACTTATAGGAAGTTTAAAAAACACTCTTAATAGAAGAACTCTTATAAACAGATGCCAGGGCCAGGTATACAAACTGCAACGGGTCCATGGCTTTGAATATATGAGATATGAGATAATAGATATGATATGTACACCACCAGAGTCCAATTACATCAGAGATCACATCCTCATCCTCTTCTTCCTCTGTGCACTCTTCTGTGCTGTGACTCTCGGCTCTTGGCATCAAAGCTGTAAACAAATAACAGGACATTTAAGAAATGGCTAACTATTTCACATAAAACACTCATTAACTATTTTTTTTTTTAACACAATGTGAGAGTTTCAATATAAATACCTGAAGTGCTGATAACTCTTGATCTTTGGAAGCCGTCTGAAGAAGGGACTCAGATGCTTCTGCCAGTCCAAGTTCTTGACAAACACTTTGCCATCCGCCGTTCCAACAAGCTGTGGGATATTGAGGTGACTCTCAGGAGAGCTGTTTTCCACTACCTGATGACAAGGGCGACAATGTAAAAAAATGAGAACAGAAGAAACATATCTTAAGCAGAGAGCAGCACTGAAGTTTTGCCAGGCTAATGTTTACACATTACAGTAGTCAAATAATATAAACTAACCTCAGCGTTGTCTTCCAAAGTGTCAATCCTGGTCTTCATGTATGCTCGCTTGATAATCTGATGATCTGTGCGTGGCCTGCAGCCTCTGATGTGTGGGAGAAGCTGTTTCCACAGTGATCTGAAGCTTGATGTACAAACTGCAGGCTCACCTGAAAAACAGATGTTGCTTATGGTTAATTATACTCTAATCATTAAAACACGAAAATCACCAAAATAATGTTTTACACTTACCACGCTCCTTAGCAGACTTCACATAGAGACAGGTCATGTCAGTCAGGGTGTCTTTGCCAATTCTGAAAAGGGGGATAAAAGGATTAGGGTTAACAGTAATATGGGAATAACACGCTTCACAGATAACAGTTCACATTGTGACGTTAACGGTGTATTTAAGATGAAAAACGCGGAGATATTGGGACATCTGCCCTCGGCTAGCGATGCTAGCTAGCTCACTTGAGATAACACTGCTCGTAAAAGCAGAACACTTGCAGAACAGCACACCAAAACATAAACATACACTCGAGTTTAAAACCGGCGCACATTAAAGTGATTAAAAGCGGGTGTTTTAGTCGCAAAGCTTACCTGGTTCAGCCGTCCTGTTGTCTCTTCCAACACCGTGCACAGAGAGACACACAGGAAGCTTATAATGGCCAGGCAAGCGCGTGATTGGTTCGAGTGACGCAGTGCGTAAGCCACGTGACCAGAAGTGGTATCGGGAGTTGTAGTTTTTTTTCTCTTCCCTCGCCGAAAAATAACCCGATAACATAGCAAAGTTTAGCTTACAACTTAGCTCCGAATAGCTGCGTTTAGCTCCGGGCCTAACAGCCGGTTTAGCACCATAAAACAAACACAAAGCACGACCCACGGGTCAAGAAATACTACATAAGTATATAATTTGTACAGACAAAACGCCGAAAAATAACCCGATAACATAGCAAAGTTTAGCTTACAACTTAGCTCCGAATAGCTGCGTTTAGCTCCAGGCTGTGGGGGTAACAGCCGGTTTAGCACCATAAAACAGCCACAAAGCACGACCCACACAACCCACGGGCCAACCCACGCCGAAAAATAACCCGATAACATGGTGATAACAGCAAGTAGTCACATTAAGCCCGTATTGCAGAGTGCACTGAAGCAACATGTTAGCTTAGCATTAGCTCCACCGGAGCAGACAAGTAAGATTCTAAAGTGATCACGAGACTGCCTTAAAACACAGCGTTAAAGCAATAATTTAGTAGTAAAGTAAAAGTGTACCTGAGTAAACAGTTCCGTTGCAATGTAGTCCAGGAAATGTAAGCTCTGAAGACTGTGCTCTGCAGACGGTCTGGAGTAATGAGAGGAAAACACGGAGCACGCAGAGCACGCAGCTGGCCATGCGGATCACAGCTGATTGGTGGAAAATGTAAACAACACGTTGGCTAGAAAAAGGTGACGCCCCCCAGGAGAGCAGGAAAAAGACCCGAAAATTCCACATTTTTAACAGCTTAATGTATACGTTTAAGACAACCAATAGTGTTATCTGAAGCACACAGGGGCTTATTCATAACTTCAACTAGCACATTCTGCAAAAAAACGAAAATCACAAATTTGGGGAAAAAAAAGTAAAATGCTGTTTTTCTCAGTTTCACCGAGGCCGACATGGTCCGACAATTGCCATGGCGAGTCACATATAATACACGGCCGAAGCTCACGGAGAACAGGATGAATGAACAGTTGGATTACACACGACACAATGGCCTGCCTGACATGTGCAAGAAGTCTAGATAAACTTCCCATGGTGTGAAGGAGTAGCAGAGGTGACTGGTGAGTGAGAGCCTGAAGTGTAATAATTGTGATGTGCATTTACTGCGTTATCTGACTACTAAGATTAACCTAAGGAGGAATAACATTTATTTTATTTATTTTTAAACCACTGCAGTTCTGTGCTGTTCTGACTCGCTGTGTGTGCTCATGTGTGGTTGTATTGATCAGCTGATGGATGCTGTGGTGGAGACAAGAGGAGCGTCTCAATCTAATCTGTTGCGCACACACTGTTTTTAGATCTTAAGATTGCCTGCAGGGTTTGGAGTGGACAACAGTGGATTGTGGGATAGTTGCAGAAATGTAAACGTGCATTGAAAACAGTGTGTGTGTCATGTGTCTGCACCGCCCTGCTTCCAGTGCACCTCTGCAGCTTTGGGTGTGAGGGGAGGCTCCAGAGAAATTTGTTTTCAGGGGGCCCTCGAAACCTGGCGATGTCCTTGGCTGTTTGTGTCCTGTCTGCGCTCTATTAGAAAAATCTTTCTGGGTTCTGGGTTCGAAACGGCAGTATGGAAACTCGCACTTGGACGGAGGAAGAGCAGTTCATATTATCGATCCATGATTCATAGGTCCAGTTGGCCTCTTTGGTAGTACATCGAATGTAGCACCATCACTGCCAAACACAAGTTGCCATAGGCTAAGAGACAGGATTGAATCAAAGCACAGATACAGATATTGTTTTTTATTAGACAGGTAAGGGCAGTGGGAAATGGGGATGAGAGAGAAGGGAGGACATGCAGAAAACTGTCAGAGTCGAGATCTGAACCCACAGCACTACAGCCGGCTGGTAGGTGTTCAACTATTTATTTACTGAAATAACATATAAATATATTATTAGGCCCGAGCGCCACAAGCTGGCGAGAGGCCTATTAATCTCGTAAGGCCGTGCGAAGCACGGCTGCGAAAGTGCGCACGTAGTGCGCACGAAATCGAGCGCGAAGCGCTCGCCCACTTCCAAACACTCACTAACGCACTCCTTCACTCATGCACGCCCCGTGCATACTAATTAGTAGTAGGAAAATGGAACATTACCGTTGTAAACGGGCGAAGCCCGTGCAAAAGTGCGCACTAAACGAGCACTTTACATTGAGATGACGACCGCGAAGCGGTCGTCATCCCCATATAAAGCACTCATTTGCGCTAAGTAGCTCACGAATACGTTCCCCATCTCTTGCATTTTCCGTGCATATAAGCATGTAATGCAAAAATTGAACATTATTACTGTATAGAGGGCCAAAAACACAAAGTGGGCGGAGCCCACTCAAAATTAACGAAAGTACCCGTCAGTGACCAGGGACCCACACCATGAGGTAGGAAAGCGCGAGCGCTTTCCGAAAATGTATAGTTTATGATATTTGAAAAATGGGAAACATTGTTTTCGCATCGGAATATTTAGGCCCGAGCCCCAGAAGGGCGGAGGGCCTATTGCTCCCGCAACGCTGCCGAAGGCAGCGTTGCAACTGTCTGACCAAACATGCGGGCGCAGCCCGCATGTTTGGTGCCCTGTCGCCCCTGGCAAGTACAGTGAACTAGCCCATGCCGAAGGCATGGATCATGCATACTTACTCCTGCTATGACAGAAATAGTCAACAATTAGTGAATGGGCGTAGCCCATTCACTAATTGTTGACAACAGCAGCGCGAAGCGCTGCATTCCTCCAAAAACCCTCCTGGCATCGTCCCGTACGCGAAAATCCATGCCGCAGGCATGGGCCATGCTTGTATCTGCTCAAATCAATGGAAGTCTATGGGGAGTGGGCGGGGCATCCCGACGGAATAGGGAGTGACGAGCGCGTAAGCGCTCGTAATGATGATTCCACCCCATGGCTGCATCGGGAAGGCTTAGAGCTTTCAAACGATGTATAATTTGTTGTTATAGTGGAAACGGCTATATTGTTTTTGCTAAAAATATTATTATTAGGCCCGAGCGCCACAAGCTGGCGAGAGGCCTATTAATCTCGTAAGGCCGTGCAAAGCACGGCTGCGAAAGTGCGCACGTAGTGCGCACGAAATCGAGCGCGAAGCGCTCGCCCACTTCCAAACACTCACTAATGCACTCCTTCACTCATGCACGCCCCGTGCATACTAATTAGTAGTAGGAAAATGGAACATTACCGTTGTAAACGGGCGAAGCCCGTGCAAAAGTGCGCACTAAACGAGCACCTTACACCCATATAAAGCACTGATTTGCGCTAAGTACCTCACGAATACGTTCCCCATCTCCTGCATGTTCCGTGCATATAAGCATGTAATGCAAAAATTGAACATTATTACTGTATAGAGGGCCAAAAACACAAAGTGGGCGGAGCCCACTCAAAATTAACGAAAGTACCCGTCAGTGACCAGGGACCCACACCATGAGGTAGGAAAGCGCGAGCGCTTTCCGAAAATGTATAGTTTATGATATTTGAAAAATGGGAAACATTGTTTTCGCATCGGAATATTATTCTTTCTTCTTTCTTCTTCTCGGGACCAACCCCCCTATTTTTCACCCAGTGAACATTGACGAAAAGTCACAAAAATGTTCACACCTCTAAAAATCGTGTCTCTCTACATTCTGGCTATTTCCCTTTTCTAAAATAAAAAAAAATGGCGCGTCAGCGCCCCCAAATGTACCAAAAATGCATTGAGAGATGGGAAATGACCCAAAAAAAATCTGATCGTAGAATCATGAAATTTGGCGCAGAGGTAGATGGTGACAAGAGAAGGCGCAGAGGTAGATGGTGACAAGAGAAGTAAAAAATATTATTACGGCAACGCCGTCCGCCCAACCAGATGTCGGCCATATTGCTTCAAAAATGGCTAAACATGACTTCGGAGTTTTTCCAAACGTCATACTTTTACGAACTCCTCCCAGGGCGTTGGCCCTAAAAAGCTGAAATTTGGTGAAAATGCTACTGAGGAGTGGGACATCAAAAGTTATCCAAATTACATTGATACCTCTCACGGTCTCTGTGCGGCGAAGCCGCAAACTGTAGCTAGAATTTCAGAAATCTCCCATATTTAAAATTTCTGCCGTTTGCGCAGATAAAGTCCGAATTGCGTCAAATTAGAATCAGTTGTTAAACTCTTTGCCCTAAACCTACTTGAAGTGAAATAAATTCATTTGGCGCCACAGCGCCCCCTACAGATTTTATATGGAGGTTAAATGTTTAGTTTTGCGAAATTATATGAAATTTGACACACAACTCAATTTTAGCATCCCCATCAAAAAAGTCAATGAGACCCATGTCATAATTGTTATGGCGTTGCCGTAACGATGACCGAAACCTCCCATGTTATTCCAATGGGGAAATCGCCAGAACATGTTTACACTTTAGACTTTCACAAACTCCTCCAAGGGCTTTAGCCCTATTAACCTGAAATTTGGTGAGACTCATCTTCAGGGGTGGACCATCAAAAGTTATCCACATTTTTATTCAAAGAGTCACGGTGTCTGTGCGGCAAAGCCGCACATTTTGCCAAGAATTCAAAATAAAATAGCTTTTTGATGGTAAAACAAAGGGGAGAAGATGTGACAGCGTCACAGATTCAGCAGTAGGCATAATAAAAGGACAATTGGGGCGCGTTAGCGCCCCCTCCTCTTGCGGCGTGGCGGCGGCGTGGCGGCGGCGTGGCGAGGGCCGATCATTGCCGCTTGCGGCTATATTTTAATTTATTATCATAATCATACATGATTTACCGATTTTGTTGGGGGGCAAACCAATCTGCAAAATTTCCTCCAACATCATCACGTTTCAATGTGCATAATCTCTCTACACTTCTATTTACAAATGCAGTGATTTTTCCGACCTTCATTGCCATTGCATGCACTCCTTCCTTCTCTTCCGCCTCATTTCTCTGAGGCCTTGTTGACCTTATTACAGATACTTTGACCTTTTCAGCATCTGGCTCGCCCAGTTGTGGACAAGGGCACATTCCAGGTAAGTGATCAGTGCAACAGGATGGTTGAAAAGTGCTCAGATTGACAGGTCTGTGGGTGGTCAAGTACTATAAGGAGTGTGTTGAATGTCAGGCACAAGAGCTCGGGTATGTGGAATAAAGAAGGCGAGAGGCAGACTGAAGAGGAGGTTACCCAGCACAGTGCTAGTTGTCCAGATGACCTCTCCAACAAGCCTGCCAACCACTCGCTCCATCATGCAGACTCCAGTGGCTGAGCAGCATCTGTTCATAACACTTGACAGATGAGAGCACGGACACGGAAAGCAGAATGAGATGGACTCTCAATATATCAGAAAAAAAAGGAAATAAAAGTGCACTTAACATGATCGTACTTTAGCAATGGAGAAGTTTAAGTTCGTAACCAAAAAATAGAGAACAAAATTAGTGTATTAAAGTCACAACCATAAAATGTATACAGTGCGGACATTGATATTCCATTTTTATTGCAGGTGAAATTAACGCCTTTTTGTCAATGATTTATTTGTATGGGAAACTTTGTAGTTAGAAGTGTAAATGGAGAAGGTGGGAAGTTCAGAAAGCTTGCTGCCCAAAGTTTTACTGACAAACTTCAATGTATCAACTGATACTGATATTAACAGCGGATATGGGCACTATCAGCCAAAATGTGGCCAATATTCCACCTGGTCATGTTATACCTTGTTTTAAAGCTTAGGCTCTCTATAATACAACTAGTTCATCCAATTTACAGATAGATGAATACAGCAATGTTTAGCGCAGTGCCAATATTTCACTGTCTAATAGTTTGTGCGTCTGTGACTCCGTAATGCACCTGAATCCAAATGTCTCTGACCATTCATGACTCTGAATGAGGCAGCGCTGGATTTAAAGGCTTAATGGACGATTTTTGTGCGTGTGCACTCCCCCCGTGCGGAAGCAGAGAAAAGCCTCGCGGCTTGTAGATTTCCGTCTCTTCTGAGTTAGCTCGAACTGTCTTCCTCCGTCTTAATTTTGTCCCGTAAACTGAGGGAACTATATAATGATAGATCCATGCGCTTAGACACAGGGAAACGTGCTGCTCTCCTGGGGACGAGCCGCACGCGGCTGCAGGTGAGCGGTAGGTGCGTTCTATGATTGATACGTGTCAGGACTAATTGGCAGTCCACGCCACGAGGAAATGAGACTCAGATTTGGACCCAAAAAATCTTTTTTTTTCAAATTTTTTTATGTCAATATTCTTGTGAGAGGAAAATTTGGCTTTATAACAATTAACTTCACTACTCTTTAATACAGCATGTTCATTTAAAAATAAAATATGATATGATATGCCAGAAATGTATTAAACAATGTATGCTTATTGGCCACTCATTCTAGCTCTTTTAAGCATTATATACTTTATTAGTGAGATGAGCTCCATGGTAATGCTCAGAGGAGGGGCTTGAAACGTTGAGAAAGTCACTTTCCTTTTGCTCACACCAACATCAAACAGATTTGTGAAGAATGAAAAAGCGTTTACAAGTAAGATTACACTCTGGAACTACCTGTCTCCTCCTCTCTCTATCTCTCCTCTCAGCTAGTGCATTACGTGGCCCCACTTCCGGCTCGCGCTGAGCGGCCCCTCACTCTGCAGTCAGCACCCATGTAAACTCATGAACAGCGGCATAAAAAAAACAAATCAAGCTCACGGTAGCTTGCTCTATTGTGGACCTACGTCTCTGTGTGTAAAGGACCGGTCGTTCAGCGCGCCATAGTCATGTGTAAGCCAGACAATCATTATAAGCAGATCAGGCACAGACACACACATACATCCACCCACGTGTGCGCACGCCGCCGTGACGTGTGCACTCCCTGTCTAACGGATCAGGGCGTTTATCCAGTATGTTGACAAGCTGGGCTCTGAGACAAAGACACGTGTGTGCGCACGCCGCAGTGACTCATGTTGCACCTGGAGACATTTCTGCGGTTAACTGCAGATTCCAAAAAATCTGCAGTTAATATATATATATATATCATATATCATCCATATTGCCTATCTATAATCCTAACCTCCTTTTACTGTATATAGGTATCGTATTGGCCCCAAAAATCAAAATTGTGGTTACCTTGTAGGCATGTTCCGATCCATATTCAGAACACTCATGACACTGTCTTCCTCCTATCACACACGGGACACGCTACACCAGACAGAGACCAATGGGCAACAGGGGCGTGGTCAATCTTAGCAACCTATCAGGTCCGTCAGGCGGACCACGTCTCAGGAAATAAAAACAGCTGATTGTCACTAGTTAGCATCCAAAACATGTAAACTTATTGTCCTAAAAAAGACTCATTTGTACAGAACAAAGTAATTCAAGAGCAACAGAAGTTCTCTTCTTTTCAGCTCTTTCTTTTTCTTTCTTGAAATAAGACGGCATAATCGCACACAAAAAACATTTAACATTGCCATTGTTATTAACTGAAAAATATGGAAGATCATTCATGAGCACTCACTCTTTAGTTATTTAATTAAGTAATTTAATATAGTTACATTATTGACAGAATGTAATTACATTGATGTTTCCACTGCAACTGCAAAAAGAGCAATTGTCATAGATCAATATTGTAATTTCTAAAAGTGATCCATGTTTGTCATAGATAACATTACATCATAATATGTATTCTTCAAACGTGCTCCTACACAGTCAGTAGTGTAATTATGATTCATGCTAAATGTGTTGCTTTTTATGTCTAAATGATATCCATTGCTATGTAACACAGTTGAAGAGTGGAATCTATTGTTTACTGGTATCATGTCAGTTTTACTTAACCTTCATTTGAGTAAAGGTTGAATGCTGTTAAATTGACCGGCTTTAACACCCTGCGCTGCACCGATATAGAGTGAGAGGGAATTGTGAACAGTAATCACGGCATTCGCTTCATCAGTCATGCTTTTTCTGCTCTATTGTGCTGCTCCGAGGATCCTTTTCTGCGTTTCATGGTTTGGTTGCTGTTTCGTCAGCTTGTGAAATGTCATAGGTGAATGAGAACAACGCATTGAGACGGATGAGAAACAATAAATAACACAGCATTCATTACCAAACAGCAACAGACACGTGCACATTCTCTCTGCCTTCAGTTCCATGAGCAGGATGATGCTTGTGCAAGAACCCGGGGGACTGAGGATTGTCCCATTCTACGGCACAGGCACATTCACATTCACAAACACATGCATCATTTTGGTTGAAGCTGCTTTCACTAACTTTCTGCATACACAATTTTCTCCACACAAACTTTATCCAACTTTCTTCTGTAAACAAGGAAGCAAGATATTCAATGTGCACATTTTTATAGAATTGTTGCATTGAATCCACGTTGCATTGAAAAGTGCAGATAAGTTTAGCTCGAAAAAAACTACTGTGAACAGTCTGACCTGAAATTGTATCTGAAGTAAGGATTAGCTGTCTACAAATGGAATTCTTGATTTATTTATTTTGTATTTAATCTTTTTTAGGACAAGTGTGGACACATGTTCCATAACTGGGATAATAATAAGTATATTTTAAGTAAATACTGTAAATAATGTACAATAATATTTCTTTACAATGCTTGATAATAAGAAAATGTTCTAAAAAGATAAGATAAAATAAGATAATCCTTTATTGTCCCACATGGGGAAATTCCATTGATGCAACGCAGGTAGATACAGGTAGATACAGAAGAATAGTGTTAATATAATAAAAATCTATTTGAAGTCTTAAGTCTAGCTGTTTAAATATGTTTCCTTTAAAGATAAGATCACACCGCTATTTTAGCCACAGTATACTGAGCATAATTTAAATGTTACGACTATGTCTACATATTTCTATTAAAAAAGCCTATAATTCACAAAATAATGATCAACCTCTTTCCAATATAACATCACATTATACCCAGAATTTAATTAGTATACCATCCAGATTGCATGGAATGAAATACATTAGATTTGATCAACACTATTCGTGGTCTTTGACAAATACTGTGTTTGTCGTGGAGGGGGATAAGATGGAAAGGTCAAGGCGAGCGTGCCTGAGACAGAGCTGCCGAATGAAGTCATCAGCAGTTATCTGGACTTCAAACACTCGCTCTATCCACTGCCCGCACCTTATCTCCCCCAGCACCGGCCCACACTAGACGCGCTTTTTCTACCGCCTAAAACCAGATTGCATGGCAGCTATGTGTCTTACATGTTTTCCTCGTGTTTCTGGCATTTGGACAACACTGATAAGGCAGTATCTTTTTTGAAGCATCCAGAACATTGTCATGGCGCTTTACCTGTAGCTTTTAATTAAACATCACTTCTTGCTGCCTTTATCTTAGCTTCATTAGGACAGCAGCCTTTTCTCCAGCAGACCGAAAACAAGAGAATTACTTACATCGAGGCACAAGCTCAGGGATGGCTAAATTAACACTATGTCACGTTCTATTAATAACAAAGCACCATTTTAGTCAGACAAGTTTTTGGGGTCTAGTTTTATGTCAAAACAATGTGCTGGTTTTAGGCAAAGCAAGTTTATTTGCAGCGCATACACAAAATAACTCAAAGGGCTGCAGAGTTTGATCAAAAAGAGCAAAAACTGATGAAGTCTTCCATTTACTCGTCTTTGAGATCCATTTCTCAGTTTTTAATTTCTTCGACAAACTTGACCGGAGTGCAACACAGTAAAAAGCTTTCAAGGAGTGCCATGCTTTTAATCAGAATCAGGATTAGAAAAGGATTTATTACCATTTTTAACGAACAGGATTAAAAAACTAGCTTTGGTATTAAGGTGCAACAATAAATAATAAACGTTAAAAAAAATGAATAAAGGAGCATGCATAAAGTTTAGAATGTATAAATAAAACAAAATATACTTGGTCTGAATATGTACACAATTTACAGTTGGTCAGAATAGTGCAAAAGTGAACAGTGCAGAAAATGATTATTGGTTAAATATTTGTTAAGTGGCTGGTCTAGGTTTAAGGGCTTTAATCTAAAGGTTCATATTATAGCAGATGCTTTATTCTGAATGTCTGTTACAAATTAATACTGGGGTTAGAGTAAAGAACAAAAGCTCATATTAAGTAATTTTGACCACAATAATACATTTTAAGGTGGCAAAAAAGCATATATATCTTTTTATCATGTTAAAACCATTTATGTTACATTCTCTTTTTAAAAGTATGGACTTGATTTTGGGCATTGAAAGGTGGAAAGGGAAGTAAAATTTGACTGCCGGTATGTGTCAATGTGCTTTGTGTCCCTCAGAGCCTGGCTGCCATCAGAATGACACAGTGACAGGGCCGACTCCTGAATGACATGTGAGTGCATGAGACAGCCACTGATCCGGCCTCCAGTCTGCCCCGACACACAAGTCACTGTGGAGGTTAAACATTTAGCTGTGTGTGGGAAGAGGATAGACAGTTCTGGTAAAGACCCAGATCAAATAAGTTGTGAAGAGAAGGCTTGTTTGCCCAAGGAAACATGCCAGCTGGAAGGATGTATAACTAGCACGCGCCTCGATCCCTCTCACATTAGCTCGTCCTGACTCATCAGAAAAGGTTTAGTGCCATTGCCAATGAACAAAATTCATAAACAGGAACTTGCTTGGGTAATTTGGTGCAGCATACAATGATGAACAATAATAAAACAACATATATAAAATAAAAAAGGGCACGCATTAAAGAAAAACAAGCTGCTTTCAAAAACATGCTGCTGTCAAATGTTATCAATCACAAACAGCTGGTTCATAAGTTTAGGCGTTTTCATCCCGCATCCTCTTTGAACCGCCACCTTAAGGTGGTGGAGGAGTTTGAGCTGCTCCTCTACGTTGAGAAGAACCAGCTGAGTTGGCGCGGGCATTTGTTCCGGATGCCTCCTGGGCGCCTCCCTGGGGAGGTGTCTCGGGCTTGTCCCATCGGAAGAGGCCCCAGGGAAGACACAAGACACGCTGGAAAGATTATGTCTCTCGACTGGCCTGTCAACGCCACGGGATCCCCCTGTAGGAGTTGGAGGAAGTGTCTGGGGAGGAGGAAGTCTGGGAGTCCCTGCTTAGACTGCTGCCCCCGCAACCCTGCCCCGGATAAAGCGGAAGAAGATGGATGGAGGGATCCCGCAATATTGTCCGTTATATGTCCGAGTGCAATCTCCAATCATTCCACTAAACGCTGCAAAAAGAAGACGCACGCATGCTTAAGTTTGTACAATATGTACCCCAAGCATTTAATTGTAAGTGGTAGGAAAAAGTAACAATTGTTGTCTTTGACTGTCATGGAATTAGACATACACCGATGCTATTCCGTAACACATCGAGAACACAATTCAACCTAGAATATGAAACGACACAGAAACATCAGACATTTGTGTGGCATGCATGGGAGAAAACGCGGGGACTGTGTCAGCCAAGCCGTTGTAAGGAGCCTGGCTGACCCTCCTGCGTCTCACCCCCGCGTCTCACCCCCTTTTTTCCCATGCTGGTTGGTTTTATTAGATATTCTGGAATAGGCGGGTCACATTTCTCATTGGTCAGCCTCACATCAAGGCACTTGGTATTTTTCCGTAGAGATCAAGCCTGCAAGGGGGGGTGCAACTCCCCCCCTGGGGCAACATTCTTTGGCCCGTCCATACGACCCCTTCACAAATGCAGTTTGTCACACACCCGTTCTTCTCTTAGACTAATGATGCAGATAAAATATCACTATTATGCAGATAAAATACATCAGAAATATAATCATATATTCACATTTTATCACATTGACCAAGCTAGAAATATGCTCAAGTTGCTCAAGTCATCAGTTGGTGGCGGAAAAGCTGAATTTAGGTCAAAGCAACACAACATTTTTGACATGTGTCTACAGTGATATCTGCTGGATTTCCAGAAATATAAATATGTGTAGGAATGGAAATGAAGTGCTCTGAACATTTATAATTGGACAGCAATATCTATGCAAACTCTAATTATACAGTAATATAATTTACCAGGAGGCCACTGAATGATTGACAAGATAGTGTCAGAAGAGCTGTTCAAATTATTAATTAATGAACTGAATAGTAAGTTCCAACAGAATAAGATATATTTCTCGCATTCCCCTTCAACAGTTGAGCCGCCATAGAGTTCTATAAAAGCATATATGGCATTACATTGGTGTGCCATGAGCAAAAAGCTGTGTTCATATCCATTTATCACAACTTTTGGCCAAAGTAGTTCTCTTCCATCGGCTGACCAGCGATGTTTGCCATGTTCTGCTCCATTGACTGCTGTCAGACTGTTGACGCGCCACACTGTTACACCTCCATGAACTCAGAACCACGCACTCTTGTCCACACCTGTCTGCATTTGGCTCAGCGCAAATATATCAATGTTTGCCTTGTCAATTAAGCAGCAGACAGGAACACGGCTGGTAGTATTTTTGGACAGCTTCGACAGTGAACCAAAGCAGGACGAATGATGCGACCTATGGGGATACACTAAATAGAGCAGTTGTTTGTATTGTTTAACCTTCCATTTGGTTTGGCCCAGGATTTAGCTGTTGAAAAATCCATACAGAACTGCAGCAATGTGCGGCAGAGCAAACAAACAAATCTCTTTGCTTGTTATTGAGACAAGCGCTGTGCATTAGAGGCTAAAGATGAGTTCATTGGAGGGAGCCCAAAAAAGCGCCTGAGGGGATAAAAAGTTGATGTCAGTTTAGGTGCAGATAAGTATTACGGCAAAGTACTGTTTGAGTCGCCAATAACAAATAGTAGGGGAAAAAAACAACTAAAGGATACACTCAGAATGTGAACTATCTAATCAGAAGGCATGCCACACTGGATGAGCTGCGGGTGTACACGGTGCTTTCTTCAAATTGCCTTGGAGAGGCGGAATCAAGACCTATTGTGTGGCGCCGAGTGGCCAAATCATGGAGGAATTGATTTACGCTCAATTAATGCCAGCAGAACCTACCAAAGTAGTCATCAAAATGTGGATGCACTTTTTGGACATTTTGTAAAAGAGAGCAAAAATGAATAGTTTGTGAACATTTGGAAAAGGGACGATAGTGGGCGGTGTATGCCAACAGAGCAGTGCCAAAGCATAAGGCGTTTTGAAACGTACGTTGGCTTCGGAGGTGCAGAGACATTCTGTCGACTGTCAGTCACAAGGGAAGGAAATACAGATTGGAATGGCAAACAGTATAGGTGTTCCTGGCCATTGTGACAACCTATTGGTGGTTTTCAGATTCTAGAACGTGACAATGGCAAATTCATTGGTCTGAAGTGACGTGACACACACGTTGCTGCTGCCATCTTGAGAATGAAAGCTGCATGCTGTGGGGGGCAGTCTCAACAAAAAGTCCCAAAACAAAAGAGTACTCTTCTGTTACATCCCAAAAGACCAGATTTGTGGCTAGAAATGGATTACTGTGGTCAGGAGGGACCATTGAACTGGCTAATGCTAGTTTACATCATGCTGTGTGGCAATGCTAATAAACGTTAGCCTACTTGCAAACAGTTTAATCTCCAACTGTTATAGATATAGTTTAGGATCAGACTTATCCGCAAACAAAGTTCGTGCTCTTGAAAGCTTTGAGGGCTTGTCCGGTCGACGGGGAAGCTTGGATGTAAATGTCTGCAAAAAATGTTTGTGGTAAGTTGTCTGTGCTTTTAAGTGTTGTCAGCGACTCCCCGTTGTAGAAGAGGAAAACCCATAACTTCTGTCTTCTTGAAGTATCAACCCTTTTCATTTTCAATTTGATGTTATGTATTTTAACCCATGAATAGAATGTTAAGACGTCGTCTGAAACCCAGCAAAACAGCCAATAGAAGTGAGTCTTTGGAAACTAGCAGAAACTGTCTTGTTGCTCTAGTTACACACCAATACCTGTGTGTCACCATAGCAACAAAGCTCAATATTTACAGTATAACCCCACAGCTTTGGTTGTATCTCCACATGAATCTAATCCACTACGAGATATGTAGTTATTTCATTTCTAGACAAACAATTAAATGCTTCCCACTAAATGTTGTCAATCATTTCCATTTAGCACATCTAACTATAGTATTTGCTCACTTCCGTCCACATTTGTTCTCGTTTGGTTGCACCTTGGAGGCATCTGCATTTCATCATCATTACTGCCATCATAATTACCATTCACATCATCATAATTCTAAAGACATTAAACAAGCTGCTGCTAATTTCTCATGACAAAGAGCCAGTTCACTCATCCACTGCTGTTGCTTTAAATTGCTTTTCAATCTCCGACACTTATTGAAGTCCCAAATGAGGCTGGCACCACTGACAGCCCCTTCAACCAGCCTATTAGAATCCATATTTTAAAAACTACAATGCTCTAATCAGTCATCAATTTGACACACTTTAATTTCAAGGGTCAAAAATGGTGTAGAGAAGCCTTACATTAAAAGTTTTATGCCAAATAAGCAAAGATGTCAGGGTTTGATAAATTTCCGCATCAAGTGCATTTGCAAACGACACTTAAAATGGCTTTGTCAGGTAAGAGGTGGGTAAAGGGTTCAATTAATCGACTCGTTGTAAAGTAATGTAAAGTTAGATTGGTTTTCTGATAATGTAAACTGTGCAGCGTTGCTCACACATTCACTGTTTGTTGCGTTATGCTGTTGCCTACTGCTATATACTTGCTTTCATCATTATGCAAGATTTCTTTCTTTTTGCAGCGAAGAGGAGGGCTGTTTTCTCAATTGTTCTATTATAGCAAATATGCAGAGGGACATTTTAGTTTAAGATTTACTTGAAAACATGTCTGCATAAACAGTGTTTTCTGCTGCTATCTTGTGCACAACTCTTAGTCTACAGGCCTTATAGCACATAACAGCCCGTTTTCTGTTGGAATGTTTTAGCTAAATCGAGAACGAATACTATTTGGTGGGAATTAAATAGTAATTCGAGGCCACAAATGAGGTAAAAGGCATTACTACTATAAAGCTATTAATAGGCGCAAAAACAATATGAAAGCTATTTGAACATTTCTCTACCTTTCTTTGTCTTTTTTCTATATTGCGTGATTGTGGGGTATACACACTTCTCTGCCACAGCATTCTTCATATACCTCCCCTCGTACGGACACAAAACCCATCTCGGCAATCGAAATACCAAGACAAACAACACAATTCACTGTTATTGTGGAGTGCATCATTCCCCTGTCACCGCCACGGAGAAAGTTGTGCCTTGTCTGCCTTCATTGCCTTCAGGATACCGGGCCACATCAGTCCAAAGCAAACGTGGCAGCTCAGAAAGATGTTGATTTACAATGCCCCTCGCACCCTCTGCACCTCGATCTGTCTCCACCATCAGGCTGCATTTGCAAAGTTTATAGTTGATATGAAGTGTCAAGCAGCCGTGCACTCTGCTGTCTCTGTGAGCGGAGAGAAGTGTCAGTCGTGGCTGCCCCCCCGGTTTGGGCTCTAGTGTAATTCGCCACCACCAGCAAAGGCCAAACACATGATGCTTCAGTGGCTTTTTCATACTTTGTTATGAAAGATATAAGGAGTGAAGATGTCAGGATGGTATATAACAGTATGTATAATCTATGGACACCCCTGTTTTATTTCTGAGGGCAAATTTCTGGTCTGAGGGCCAAAAACATTTATAAGATATTCCTTTATTGTCCACACATGGGGAAATTTCGTACACAAGGGGAAATAGATGTTATACAGACCTAAAAGTAAGGTTCCGAGCCTCTTTAAAGGTGTAGCTGCACATCAAAACTACGTCAACTGCAACATTTTGAATGATTCACTTCTTTGTCACATCGTCTGTGGCCCTCAGCATTGTATAGATTTCAAAATGCGGCCCTCAATAACAATACACCCCTGACAACAATGACCACTTTGGATACTGTACATGGAATCAGAGCAGCCCTGACAAAAGTGTTTACCCGTGTCTCTTTTGAGTGACTCATAGCACTTTCATACTCATAACACCCATATCCAACCATAACTATTTACATTATATGGAAAAACATTTAAAAATAATCAAATCTCATCTAATGTTTATTGTAATTTGAATTAAAATGACCTGATTTCAATTTCGATATTGTATAGTGTCTGTTATAATGCTTGTACAGACAAATATTACAGGTCAGCCCTTGCCCCGGCACCTACTGATACCTAAAAACGGCCCTGCATAGAATTGTCTGCATAAAAACAAACCAAAAACAGCTGGATTTGACTCCAGCTCTGCGTAGTGCATACTTTTGTTGTGTCCTTGAACAAAACAAGTAAATTGAGCGTTCATTAATACAACTATATCACTGTATGTCCATATTATATTTAGTTTAGAACAAAAAAATCCCTTTTGAATATCCAGATACATTTAAACAGGACATTTCAACACTACATTTATAACTGAGTGCTTCTACTGGTAACCTGAATATAAATACATATGACGAGCATGTTTCCTGTTTACCATGTATTCAAAGTTCAGAATTATAAACCATGCTTGGGATCTTTTCTTCAGCTAAAACATGACAGAAACTCCAAAGTCAAGACAAATGTATCATGTTTGCAGTGGTGTAGATTCGCAGAGAAGTGACAGTGTGTCGGAGTCGGTATCAGCGCATACTTGGCAGCCGAAGCATTTCTGATTGGATTACTGGCAATACACACAACAGCCTTTGGCCTGTTTTACAGTAAACATTCAAAAGTCAAACATTTTACTGCATTTAATACCGAGATAGGAAAGCATGTTTATATTACTTTTAGTTTAAGATCTGCTTTCAATCTACGTGATGAAATATTTGGGAAGAATTGTCAGGTTTTAAAACACAAAGCTAGGTCTGTAACTAAATATTTATTTTACCCTGACAAGGCAGTTTTCTATCCTACTTACCAGAACCATCTTTATCATAAGTAGACTTCAAACCCAAAACTACAAAAAAGTTCTTACAGTGTGGAAATACAATGTCAAGATGTACAAAATATCATTGGTCTCGAGACGAATAATAATAGACTATTAAAATCACGAATAGTCCACCAAACGTTGACCTTTTTACCATAACTGGCATCATTTTCAACAATATTTTTTGATTGCATTGAAATAATAGAATGATTGATACTCAGCAAACTTTCATTTTTAAATTCACCTGAGCTTAACCCAGTAAACGTTGAATGAAACAGCCATGCATTATGTGTTAGATGTTGTGGTGTTTTTCTGCTCTTGTGTAGCAGCAAGGAATTGACATTTTCTTTGTCCACTGGGAACGGCTGCGGTTTCATGTGTTGTATCAGAGTGAAACCCGAACAGAATCCATCCAAGTGTCCAGAGGCCCTTCACAACCCCACATTTTATTCTGGAGACTTTATTTGTACTTACAACACTAGTCTGATTTATTCAACAGTAAATATGTTTGATGGTGTCAGAGTTATTGTCTTGACGTTGTTTGTATATTGCAGATAAATGATGCGAATCCTGCTTAAAACAGACCATATTATTGTTCTGTTCTTGGGCTAGAAACTTCACTCACCTTTCATGTACGAATTTGTTATTGGGATTTATTATTTTTGAAGTGATGTAGTAGGTGCAGAATGGTAACCACATGTCCATCAAATTGCCCTCAGGCAACAGCTTGACATCAGCAAAAACGCAGTATAACAGTAAAACTTTATTGACTTTAAATAAATAAATAAAGCTGTCTTTATGTTATTTTGTATGAAGCACTTTGAATGTCTTTAGAGGTTCACTGAACTGTGAGACGGCTGTGTATTTTTCATTTATTTATTAGAGAGAGTTGTGGAGGGCCCACCAATGACTTTTTCTACATTTACCAGTATATATTTTTGGCTTCCATCTGATAAAAAGACAACTATCAAGATCCTGGAAACGAAAGCTATATCTCTCTTATATTCAGTCAGATGAAGCAGGGTTATTTTTCAATAAAAACACACCAATAAAAAAAGAAAGAATAACCCTAAAATTCATACATATTAATTCATAGTATATTTAAGCATTCCACTTACAAGGCCCTAAATCTAATTTTGTATGACATTTGCTTTAGCTTGGAAGGGAATTAAGTCGGTGTAATCCCTCATTCATCCATGAGTATTCCATTATAGAAAAAGATTTTGTTGTAGTCATCTGGACACTGACAAGAGTCTCAGTCTCAATCTGCAAATTGAGTCTGCAAATGCAGATATTTATCCTACTCTGAGCAGGCCCTGCCCACAACAAAGGGCAACACAATTCCTATGGAGAGTAGCTTTACTCCTCCTTGTGAGATTTCTTTGTGCGTACCTTGTTACAACTTATGAGAGTAAATCAGACGGCAGAGGCCTTTGCAAAGTGTCCAGTCATTTGTTCATACTCCTACTCCTAATACTGTCACAGCTGCTCTTAAGGTTCTAGATGATTTCCTTCGAGCAATGCATCTGACAAAATATTGTATTGCCCTTTTCCTCAATTTATCAAAGGCTTATGGCGCTGTTGAGGCGCAGCTTTTGATTAAAGTTGTTAGACAACATTGCATCTTGTACAGCTTATGGTGACCCATGAACAGACTGACTGGGGAAAGAGAATGTTCCCTAGCAGCTTGGAAGAGAGCTGGGTTCAATTGGGGGTTTGTTGGGGGTCTTTGATTTTAAGCAAAGAAAAAGAGTATTTTAAAAACTGTCAATGCTTGTAAATGCTGTTTTATTTGTTCTTAAATGTCTTATTGGTGGAAAGGGTTTTATTATTTGTGTGCTGTCTTGTCCCTTCCCCAGGTCACCATTGTAAAAGAGGTTTCAATCCCAATGGGTTTCTTACCAGGTTAAATAAAGGTTAATAAATAAATAATCCAAGGTTTCAGTTTGAGTTTGGGGAGGTTTTCAGACGTTTTAGGAACAATCTTGATAAATTGATTGTATTAAGAACTTGTCAGTCTTTTACTACATGTAAATACAGTGCAACCATATGCTCATGAAAATATGTTTGACATAATGGGAGTGCACAGTACATACAGTATGGATGATTTACAAAGTGAAATGTGTCAGAGTGTAGCCTCGGTGGCCCTCGAAGTCTTAAAATATATATCTAAAATATTAAGCACTATTTATGTATGTTATGGCAATTAACGTCCATGCTGTCACCGTGGCTCGCTCTTGCCTGTTCTGTGGAGCAGCCTGGCCTGTGTGTGCCCTCCCAGTAGGTAGGCATGTTTACAGCCTGTAGTTATTCATGGGGCCAGGTGCTCTGCCTGACATTAGTGGGGCGGGTCTTCAGCCTTTGTCTTCCGGGCCCTGGGGGAAAACTGCATGACTCCACGGCACCATATGCACAGGGGCCATTAGTCTCCCACTTCCCTGGTGCCGCTGGCCCTCCACAGGACACTGGTGAGGCAGCCACAGATTATAGAAAGCCTTTTAACATTTAAGCCACTTGCAATGTTGTGGACTAACGGGAAAAATGTTGTGATTTTACTTTTCTTAATTCACAATAAATTATGAAAATTATTTAAAAGTAAGATTTTATAATAGCCTATATTTCCCTTGCGCAGCTACTATTGTAGCTACGAACGGCTGCTACAGGTCACTTTTTCTCCTGAAACTCATCTTGTCTGCCTCTGCGAAATGTGACTGTTGATGGAAGAGAAGAGAGCAAACACATGCAGCTCCGTGTTTCCTGACGTTTCATTGGTTAAACAGAGAGTTGCATGCCAGGCTAGCTGTGACGCTAACTCTAATGGACCCATAGACTGATATTTAGTCTATGAATGGACCTTAAAAGTGGCGAGACAGAGGTGAAGAAGTTGGACACACTTTTCATGGCTTTATCAGAGGAAAACCTGTGGTATTTGGAGCTGTGTCTAAAACGATGAGGACGTCAGACACAAGAGGAAAAGAGGAGGAGGGCTGATTTATGTCTGATGCGCTGTAGCTTTGGTTATAGATGAAAAAGCTGTTTGTGTCTGTATTTTTCGCATTACACATTTGGTGTTTATCCAGAAATATCACTATGTGCCTCACTTTTGTCATTGTTTGAGAATCTCTCTCTTCTGAAAAAAATGAAAATAGAACGTTTTAGCCTTCCCAAATTTTCATTGACTGCGTGTTTACGGAAGTGTCAATAAACAGTCTGCTGTGCCGGAGCACGGCCAAGATTACGTCCTCAGCTCTAAATGGAAAAAACAGCTGTATAATTGATATATTTTTGCAATCCTGGTAGAAAAATAATGTGATGTCACTGATAATGGTCTATAGTGTTATTAATAATACAGTATCATTGGACAATAAACTGTGCATTTATATATCTAAAACTGCTGAGTAATAGAAACAGGTGCCTTGACCTCCTGTTCAAAACTGCAGAACTTACAAGGCCCACCTCTTCATACTTCATACTGACATTCCACCATTACAAGCAGCAGATTGTCATTTACTTGTTTTTACTTTGGAAAAGTGGCATTTTAGAACCCTATCACGCCGAGTCTTAATTGTTCAAATAATCACAACTGAGTACAAATATGTGGGCGGGCATAGGAGATAGGTGAAAACAGTAATTGTCTGAGCACTCGACCCTCAGTTGCAGAACAAGACGGGATAAGTCGATGTAATCCCTCATTTGTCCAGGAGGGTTCCATTGTGTTGCATTGTGGGGATGTTTCCACTCTCATCCAAGGACAAGGCAAACATGCATGAATCCATCAATCAATCAAAAATACTCATGACAAAACACAGTTGTAACAAGGCTTCACTCCATCAAGTTGCATAAAATGTCTCCTTTTATCCAGAATGTATCAGACACACAGACAAATTCCATTATACAGTTTCAAAACACGTATTTGCATGATTTTGTCTGTTTTATTGCACGTGATTGCGTTATTCATTACCTGAAGTGAACGCGGCATCCATAGACCATATCCTATTTTAGGCATTGACTTGAACATTTAATGGCTTCGTCCTTGGTCCCTGCCCCCCTCCTCCATCAGTTAAGCTTCTTGACAGACACACAAACAAATGGAAGTGATCACATGACCTCACAGGTGGAGGCAACTGAAGGACGCAACACCCATCAAGTGCATCGCCTTGTCTGGTGTCATTCAAAGTCAAGTGAAAAACAAGTGAAAAATGAACAAACACTGTTTTTTAAGCTAACAATTAGTATAGTGAACTTAAGCGAGAATTCAAACTAAATTCAAACTAAATCCATAACTTTTACCATAAGTTAGGGACGTGTGAGTTATAATTATCACGATTATATATGTAGCAAAAAGACAGTTATGGTGTAGAAACATATCTTTAGATTCATAAATAACTCCTGAAATTTACCTTCGAGCAAATCCATTTCCTTTCACCTTTGTGCCTTTAAGTTATCACCCTTATCTCTTCCTTGCCATGTCCCATCCCTCTTGCTCTGTCTCCTCTCCCCTCTGGTGCTGATCTTGCATCTTCGTCTTTTCCCGCTTCCTCCCCAGCAGCACACCAGCCCTGTCCCTCTATCCATGCCAGCTCGTCTGACACTCTGCATTACTCCAGCAGCAAAAGGCAGTCCTGTTTTTGGATTCATTCCCAGATCAGGGAACGTCCTCCAAGGGGTAGAGTCGGCGTGTCACTGCAGATTAATGCCTCGCTCATTGGACTGATCAACTCCTCCCGGTCTGCAACCCTGAGTGTAGTGTAGTGTACTGTGGCCCAGATAGGGAACGAGGCGCAATCAATGCCACTCAGGGGGTCCGACCCAGGAAAACCAAAGCCATACATTTAATCTTATGGTGTCAGAGGGTAGATGAAGGTGCAATACTTTGTGTAAAAGTGGCATTGACAGATCAGCAATGCTTGAGCAGTGCGCAGGAAGTAATCAAGCTAAGTGGCTGTTTATGAACAAAGTAAATGGAGAGGTCACTACTATGGGGTTTAATGGCGAATGTAACATTAACATTTTTGGCTTTGCTGTATGATTGACCCAAAACCGTATATGGTTTTATGAGGCTTTATGAGGCTACTTCACTTATAAAGTAATAGGGTCAGTATTCATATTTAAATAGACAAGATAAACAAGGAAAATGGTTAACATCTGTGGTTTCTTTTCATGTATTTGTGCATGTATTTGTTGTTGTGCAGTGTAGCCTTCCTGAATAATGCGTTCTGCTCAAGTATATTTGTATTGCATTGTTGAGCAACAATACCTGCTGGAAGAATCTTTGAAGCTTCAACAAAGTTTGTTTGGCCCTGCAGCAAAATGTGTCTTGCAAATATAATTGTCTCAATTAATAGCTGTAATGACATCCCATTATATGGCGATAGGTTGACATGCGGCAATTAACCTATTCTATTTTGTAGTCTTTAGGAGTTTAAAAACTGTTATTTTTGAATAAATGTGACAAAATGCAGAAAATAAGTCAAATCAAAAGGCATCTACATATATCATGCAAATGTTTCTATAGCACAGATTGTTACACTAAAGTGGTTTGCTATTTAAACGGCATAAAGCCAGAATCTGTAAATGTTTTTGTACCTTTATGAGCAGCAAAGAAAAGTAAAAACTAAAACCTTACGACAATTAAAATCCTTTTGAAAATCATGAACTCACAATCTTGTCTTTTATTAGCGATAAAACTAAATGACACGAAAAACATGAAAATCCCCATATCTGAGAAGTGCTGCAATAATAAAATAATAGGTGGTGATCCATAATCGTCCCTCACCTCCCGACGATGATGTCTTTTCAAACTCAATTACACATTAGCAGGACAATCTCTTCCTTTATCTATCACACTTCATCAGCCAGGGCTTGGCCGCATACTTTATCCTGCTCATTAGCAACCACTCTATCACTCACTAATAATGGCCCATCAACACAGTGGCAACGAGCTCAGGAACAGCAGGGGAGAATGAAATATGAACGCGTGATGTTAACTCAGGGCCTTGTTTCAACATTGTGAGAGTAATACAATTTGTCATCACGTTACCAGGGACCTTTGAGACATGGTATGGTTCTGAATAATAACATAATGAGTTTCATAATGTGTTTGAGTCATAAGTGGTTTGTTCGGAAGTTCTGCGCAGTATCTTTGCTGTTCCTGCACTGCACTTTTCTGGGCCGAGATGTCTGATGTTTTTTGTGGGATCTGCTGTAGTCACTCATCCAGTTTGGGGGTCACTGCCCCAAGTGCTTTGATGGCAATGAGCACCACTTTCGCCTTTACCTTCCTCGCCTTCAGCTCCTCTCTGAGCCCTTGATATTCATCCAGTTTCAAGTGTTCCTTTTTCCTGATGTCGCCATCACTTGATATTGCCACGTCAACCACAATGGCTTTCCTCTACTGTTTATTCACCACCACGATGTCTGTCAGTCTGTATCTTGAAGTCCTGCAGGATCTTGGCTTGATCATTCTCTATCACCTTTGGTGGGGTTTCCTACTTTGGCCTTGGGGTTTCCAGTCCATACTCGGCACAGATGTTCCTGTACACTATGCCAAATATTGTTTGCAGGATGGTTGATGTTGCCACCAAGTTGTGGAGGATTCCAGAGTGACCTCCAAAAGACCACAGTCTACCCCAGAGCTAGAACTTCTAGGTGGTCCTCCTGAGGAAGTCCAGGATCCACTCTGCCAGGCCTCAGTCCACACCTTCCCTCTGCAGCTTGCTCCTCAATAGCAGCGGCTGTAGGATGCCGGAGAAATCTGAGTTCTGACAGTGCTACCATGCTTCTCCAGGTGGTAGTTTTAACGCTGTGCAGCAGAAGGATAATGGGGGTGAACTTTATAGGACTGAGGCACTGTTTGATAAAGTATTTAATATATTTGGACTGATGAAAAAGTCAAAGTTTTAGTTATTCAAGTTATATAATAAAAACAGTAGTCATTTTGATGCAGAGTAGAAGCCATACATGCTGATCCAGGGTCACGAGGTGCAGTTCAGATGCAGTTAAGGTACACTTTATCATCTCTGTAAGGAAAGTCATGGTTTTATTATCGCTCTGATATTTTTCTAACTATGCAAAACTATTCCAAACCAAGAACCTGCAGAGCATCAATGAAATGCATGTTGACATTTTACACATATTGTACGGATAGATAGTGCATTGAGTAAAATCAAGACAACAAGCAAAACCCAGGGCCGCCACCATGTTCTGTCTGCTGCACCATTACCATAAATAGACACGACTGCCTGAAGTCAACACCAATACACTATCTATAAGGGTTCATTTCTCTCAAATTTACTTTGCTGCTGGTGTGATGGACGATGGCCGTTCTTACCAGCCTAAACCGTTTCACTTTCACATACCTCTTGCTTGGCCATGGGCAGAGGTGCATGCAATGAGTGTCACCAACCCGCTCCTATTGTCCTCT
The DNA here is from genome assembly GCF_026437365.1 of Eucyclogobius newberryi. Classification (NCBI taxonomy): domain Eukaryota; kingdom Metazoa; phylum Chordata; class Actinopteri; order Gobiiformes; family Gobiidae; genus Eucyclogobius; species Eucyclogobius newberryi. The sequence continues at coordinate 12,202,711 of NW_027316389.1, forward strand.
TTCATTACGCTCACACATGCCACCACAAATAGCTGGCTGCAGAACAGAAACATAGGTTTACTGTGCTATATTGATGTCAGGATGGGGAGTATTTGCCCGATACTGCTGTCAGGCAAGAAGTAGAATATCCGGGGCCCTGTTGAGCGTAATGGCGATTATAAAACGAGGTGGCGACTATTATCTGTCTTCTGGACTCGCCCAAGTGCACACAAAATACACAAACGTGGCCCTATGCACGCACTATAAATCGCCACATCTGCCAAGAAAGCACTTAAGCGGGAGTGGCATGGTGAATTTTGATACCACTTGATTAGTACTTTGCATATTGTGTTATGCCTTAAATGGGCTGCGGCGGTCAATGTCAAGTACACACTAAAGAATCAACAGCCATTGCTTCGTCTCCTTGCAAAAGCCCAGTCTGCATCGAAACTACCAATCTGTCCTTTCGGAGACGGTAGTTTCTGAGCAACTTAAGCTATACATACCCCCGGAACTATTTGATGATATGCAGTGGCTTGTGACACCAGCTTTGTGTGCTGTTTCCTCCCATGGACTATTATCCCTCTGACAAAGTACATACATTTTATGGTGGACTGGCCTTGTGTTCAATAATGCAGATGAGTTCTTTGGTCTAAGACCTACTTAAACTGGTAATTAAATGATTTGCAGTTGAGGCTATAGTGCTCGCTGTGCAATGCATCACCTTAGCCACTGCGTACAAATACATTCAATATTCCCGTTTGATGTAGCTGACTAATATTTCAGGCGACTGTTTCGATTTGGCACAGTTTCTGCTTTGTACAATATTTTGCTGTCCGGGGGTTTGAATGGATGGTTCAGTATTTTGTTGTAGAAAGCTATTTATTTGCTACAGTAGATACTTGTCAACAGAAAGCGTTCAAAGAGAAATACCCCAGAGAGTAAAGTATCGCTGAAAACAGTGCTGGGGAAAAAGCAGATTGTTAAGACCATGTAAAAGACCAAATCATGGCTCCCTTTGAAAGAATCGAGGACACTTGAGTCTGGAGATAACGCTCAGTTCATGTTGAGGTCATAGAATCCCTGAATTAATACAAATATTACTACCGATAGTTGTAATGATATGATTATGCACACTCATGCCAAATATAATAGAATTGAAAGCCTGCTGAATGAGACAAACTAGTTAAATCAGCTTTAGTTTAGCTTCCCCCCCCCATTATTATACATGATATATTTACATGGCATTTACTTTTGTACAGAGCTCAAAGGGAGTAGGCTAAAGCAAAAGCCATTTCATATTCACTGCTGCAGCTGCACGACTATAATGTACACACACAAAAATAACATTTCCTTGTGACACAGACTGCATTACTTTTATAATAAATCCACTTCCTAATTGTCCATGTGCCATAATTTATACACTGATTATAAATAGACTTGTCCATACCAAGGCACGCGCACACTCAGCTCGGTGCCTGTGCCTTTTTACGGACCTGTACGCAGAGTAATATCCATACTCAAGCAGACACCACAAACTTGTGCTTGTGCTTGTTTATATGGTGGCATGTACCTGTTCACGGTTCACACTAAAATACTAAATAATTTTCGATATCCATTAGCAGTATTGTTAAAATGCTAAACAAAAGAACTGCATTCCATCTTAATTTACAAATTGTTAATGTACCTTATACCAGTCATTATGTTCAATTATAGAATTGTATCCATACAAAGGCACACGCCTGCATCTAACAATGAATGAGTGATTCATGGATGTTTGTGTAATCTTTACTGGGCAGCATTCAAAGAGCCATGGTTCAATGCTGACATATTTTCTCCCCCTTATTTAGAAACTGAAATTCCAGGTCTGACTATTTAATTAGCTATTGGTTAAAATATAAGAACATTCCTCCTATAGCAAAACAAATACAAAAAGTGCTCAATATTTTCATTTTCAACACTTTCTTGCACTATTTGCTTATCCAAACTACCTGAACGGTGACTTGTCTACTATTTAAACTCACCTTGTACTCCATTATGGGGTCAGGGCCCAGCACCTGCTCTTCCAGGTGTACACATGTGTGTGTGCACATACACTCTTAATAACTCGACAGAAGGAGAGGCCACTCCATGCACCTGCACACTTCAAATATATGTACAACACGGCTATTGTCATCCATCTAACTGTGTGCCAGACTTGGGCTGTACGCTAACTGTTATCCAGCAATCAAGAACAGTATTCTGATCACCGAGAACTGGCTATCAATCCCAAATCCATATGGTTGGAGTTTAATGAGGCAAAACAAATGTTTAAAATAACTAATTTGTGATGTAAAAGCATTAATAAAATGTGAGGAATGTTGGTTCGACGAGGGTCATCGCTGCAGCATTGTAATTGATGAAGTCCACTGGAAAACAACACTCTGGGACCGCTTTATGTAGATGAGCTCGTAAAAGTGTTGCTAGGTCCATTGTGATTTAGATCCAACGCTGCTACTTGCTACTGCTCGATCTGATAATATATTTTAAATGACCAGTAAATTAACCCGCTAAAGAGTGCTGTGTGTGCGTTTCAGAGCCCACACCAAAATAACCGAAAAGGTGCAAGTGCCAAGTAAGTAAATCATTTACTGAAGTTCATGTGAGGACTGCATTCAGAATTTACAGTCTTTCTGTTGCAATAAATACATATAAATAAGTAGAATTATAACCATAAATCCCTAAAGCGGTAAATTATGAGCAAATATTCTTCTAAAGGTGTTTATCTTTTCTTGGGTTTAACACCAACCCACCAGGCTAACTTGGTCCGATCTGTGTAGAGGCCAGTCCTCTCACAATATGTCCCTCAAAGTCTTTCAAGACACAATGAATATATTTGAGATAGATATGTCTAAAGCCATACTGTGGAACAGGCCAGGCAAAGCAATACCACCCCACCCAATGAAAGCTGTGCACCATTAAAGGACCTGTAGTCGATTTTGAACCATGAGTCAAGAACATTTCTGAGTTTGAACTGTTAGCCTCGCCCATTTGGTCCTTTCAGCTGCTTTGATATTGCACCGTGATACAGAAACTGTCTGGGATCAACTCAAATAGAGACAGTCCCTTGCAGTTGCTTCCACATCATCACCGATCACAAAAACAATCGAGTTGAAACCCATATTTTCAATTAACAATGTGAAGTCTCCAAACGGCGATCCCAGGTCCTGTCACCGCACCACACAGCTGTATTTGACATTACCCGACCTTCACGTCCCTCTTCTGGTCATCTTATCACAGAGCAGAGTTTGCTGCGGGCCAGAGACACCACATCTATTCTCAAAGATTGCAGCCGTACTAATCCCAAGCAGAAAATCGATTCATGAATTAATTGTCGAGCATGTCTTGGAGATCAATCTTTTATTATTACCGTGGCGAGGGAACACTGGAGGGTGCATGTTTTTTCACATCAGCCAGAAGGGAAAGTGGGCAAGTTTTGAACTACTGTATCTATGAAACCTGTGTGCATCAAATTTATACTTAAAGGGGGTTCTAAAGATAATAATTTGATTTAATAACTTCACATTATAGAGTCCCTATTGCCAATTGTTCCATAGCAAAGACGGATTTAATTCACCGTTTACGTTTTTTTCCAGCTACAGCTTCATTGTATTTTTGATTTTAATTTATCTCTTCACTGCTGACTTACATTGTTTCATTCCCAAACATAATCAGACACATTCTAATGCATTACTTTAGAGATGGTTCCACACAACAATTGCTGAGAACAATTATACCAAACGCTTTTGTCTGAATTTACCAAGTATTGTAGCATTTATTAAACACATCATGGGACTGAAAAAAAAAAAAGCAGATGAAGTTTAGATTGAATAAATGTAGTGGTTATGCTGCTTTTCACAAGGCAAAATTATGGGTTAACAAAAGTATCGGAAATCAGATACCAATACTAACAAAACCTGATACTCATATGTATTGATACAAAACAATTGCATAAAAAAATCACATAATTTAACATTTCCTGAACAGTTTTAGAATGATTTTGAGCTTTATAAAAACGAGTATATGATCATTAGGCAATATAAATAAAGTATTATTATTATTTTGTGTTGAAGATGATGATCTGTTATCAAGATACAAATGTATAGCGTAGTTTAGTGACAACGGTAAGTCCTTGCTGGTCATCCTGCCACAGGGGAATGACATGTGAGTTCACTGACTCTAGATGGTTACATCATGAAGGGCATCGAGTTTAATACCTATACTAAATCAATATGCAAATTAGTCTGGAGGAAGATGATTGACTGCTTATGGCAAACTGAGATTGGAAAAGTCAGAATGAAGGGAGACTCTAGTTTGAACTCATCATCAAAAGCAGTGTGTTTAGATGAAGTAAGAACGTTGTGTCTTTGTAGTCCCAGTTTTCGGATTCGCAGCCAGGTTTAGTCATCTTGGTCAGAGATGGATTGGAAAATGCTTAGCCTCTGATGTGTGTCCAGAGGCCTTTTTTTAAAACATTGAAATAGAACGTCCATATTTGTTCCCCGGTAATGACGAAGGGTCCTGGGTTCACATTTGTTCGTACTGACCTTTTATCGAAGGTTTTATCAAAATGTGCATAACATGACGATTACTTTTTCAGATTCAATGTTGCTGGGAAACAAACCAGCATTGGTGGACATAATTATTTGAACATTGCACTCCATTCAGAAGTCATTTACACATTCACGGAGCACTGTATAACACGCGTGTGCAAAGCCAAACGATGATTAAAGTCTTGGAACTTTAACATAGTTGACCATGACTAATTTAACTCCCTGAACCCCAGCTCTCCTTCTCCCTCCTGTCAGTCGCAGCACGGTTGGGCTCAGTGATGTTGATTGAAGGCCCCATTTGTTTTCCTCTATATTTGGAATTATCCATCATTTAATAGAGCAATCCCACTGGATTTTTGTCAAGGGAACAAGCACAATTCTGACTTCCCTGTTGGCCGGCTGAGCACATTGGCCCTGCAGCACTCTATTAATTAAGCATAATGTTTGCCTCTGGAGTGACAAAACTTCAGTTTGTTTATGAGCAATGACCTTTAAAGGCTCTGAAATAATTTAGGCTGTTGCAAAAGGAGATTAAATCAGTTTGTAAGAGCGGGGTTGTACTTTGTGATGTCCAATGTATTGCCCTGTAGGAGTTGGAGATTCTGACAAAGACTTCCATTATTTGAAAAGCTATTTACATTGTCAGCCTTGTTCCTCCCGTGATACAAGATGAAAAACTTCATGACATTTTCGGAAGCTTGTGACGATTTCACAATGCTTTCTCTGTCATCGGTAAGTCTTCCCGAAAGCATGAATATTTCAACAATAGCAAACACTGACAAACTCCATGCTATCGTACTTTGTATTTGGCATTCCCCTTACCTGCACTATTTCCAGCTGTCGGCTCTGACCTTGGCCTTTGTCTCGCCATTACCACTGCACGCTTGTTTACTTTTTGGACCCCCCACAGTCGCATTACACAGTCAATTTTCTGCAACCCCAAACCTTAAAGCGCTCCCTGGTCTGGGCGCATCTATGGTGGGATCACCTGACTGACACTCGTGACACACTACAGGAGAGCGAGGTTACTGTTTCCTACCTTTTCCTGAGCACTGTCTGTTCAAAGTGCCATTCAAACTGTACAGACAAGACACTGTCATAGGGTTGAATAAAATACACCCCTGAAGAAATAAGGATTTAGAGAACGATTTATTTGTTTTTTCCTTACAAAGACGTTCATTGAGGTAAAAATGGCTGCATCCGAAAGTCCACTCCTCATTCACTACATAGTCCCGCCCTATATAGCAGAGTATATATTCAATCACGGATCGATTTGGACAGAAGTCACTCATTTTTCCTCACCGCTGTCATGTTACCCTAGCATTTGAGTGAAAGAAAAGTCAGGAAAACTCTGATACACACATATTTATGGACTAATAATCCCCTTACAAGTCATGGATCTCACAATGAAGACCAAACGGAGTGATTATTTAACTTTTGGGTGATTGCTAACAACTTTGCGGTGTAACAGTTTATTTTCATCATATTTTTGAGTCAACAGTACATTTTAACAACTCTTCTGTCTACTTTGAGTCATATTGTGTCCAGGTAAAGCTCAGGACAGTACTTTTCAAGCTACACTGTAGGGAATTTTGAATGCACTAGCTGGACACTCTGACAGCACTAAAAATGCCGTAAGCCCTAAATACTGCTCTATGTAGGGAATATTGTGGCCAGTCAGAGGCAGTAACTTAGTTCTCCTTTAACAGCACAAATCACCTCACTTGTTATGGCTACACCAAGTCAGTTCTTTACGGTCAGATTTTGTTTTACCAATGGCCCAGATTAGTTTAACTCCCCCCCCCCCCCCCACATTAGCTGTGTAACAAGTCATTATTTAAATATCAGGTCAAAACAACAACAAGCTTTTTCCAATTCTACTTGGAAATCTTTGAGTATAGTTAGTTACAGCACATTAATTTGTGTAAGATGTTTGTCTGAATCCATCTAATCTATCTTTTACACCTGTTGCACACATTATGCGTCATGCATCTAGCCAATGACAAGTCAAATCAATCACAAATGGCTTCATGTCAGTAGATGAGAATAATATATATGGTACATAAAGCTGCAAGTATTAAGAAGAAACCCGTAGTCGCCAACCTGCCACTTGGTAATGATATTGTTATTTTGAAAAGTAAAAATAAATGAAACAACTGTATACAGTATAATATAGTATATAGTTTCCTATTGTTTTCTCTTTCATGGCAATTGATTCTGTCCTGATTTAAAATGAAAAAAAAAAAAATAACAACTTCCCCTATTCAAAAGATAAATTATTTTGATTTGAATCCTTTTTTTTTTTTTTTTTTTTCCGGCAATAGAGGACTGCTGCAAGGCCAAATCATTCAAATAGGAATCCTTAAGCCTGAAACCCATGAATATATCAGCAGACAGTTGGGCGTAGGCGAACATGTTTCATATTTAACTGTTCATAAATGTTGACTGGATGAGTGTAAACTCGTCAAAAATATTGCGAATGACCCTGAAATTGCCAGAAAGTGTCAATTTACACCAGAGATATCAGCCTAGCCAGGGGATCTTTTTACATTCAAACACCAAAGAGTTTAATATTGCTACACATTACATGTTGGTTAGTAGCAAGACAGTCAGAGTTTCAGTTATTCCACACAATGCCTTCTCTTTTATTAAGTTAGACTTATATACGTTATGTTCAATGTTGTAAATAAACTTTTCATAGTCATGCGTCATTCCCTGTCGTCCTGGATGTGATGCACGTTGTTTAGTGTCTTTCCTTTGATTCCCTTGCTGCCTAGATTATGCTCTGTGACGCTGTAGAACACACATTTGAGTGAATCTTGAAAAAACAATGCTCTTTGGAGGTGTGTATAATGTCGCTAGTGTACAGGGCAATCAAGGCAATCAGTGATTGGCCAATAAAATCTAAAATCCCTGTGTGTCACAACTACCGTACTTCTTGGACTTTAATCTGCTACTTTTTCCCACGCTTTGAACCCTGCGGCAATTACAGCTGTGCGTCTAAGTTATAGTTTTTACTGGCTAACGGCCACCGGGGGCACTCCAGCTGGAAGCAAAAGCGGTTGACACGCTGTAGAAGAAAACGTTTTATTACGATCAGACTCATATTCACAGAGAAATTAGTCTCATGAGGAAGTGAATCTGGTTGCGGACAGAATACAAAGACACACGCAGACTGCAGGCATGCGATATATGGCGATCTGCAGTTTAGAACCTGCCGCATTGAAATGAGACTTACTTGGCCAGACCTGACTCACGTGTCAAAAGAAGTGCATCACAATCATGGACCATGTTTCTGTGTAAATATCTCATGTCACAACGTAACACTCACTCGATGAGTACAAGCTCAGGAGCAGATGAACCAGATGTGAAGACATAGACACAGGTGAACAGAGGGGACACTAGGGACAGCTGTGATGTGTTTTCTGTTTACTAAGATTCAAAATGCTGTGCGATTTATTCAATTTATTGCATAATATATATTTTTAACAAATATCCACTGAGAATTTAGTCTAATTAGACCCACGGCGGAGCGGACTGCAGGTGTACCACGAGAACCACTGTTCAAAATACACATCACTACCGCATATATTTTTGTCTGACTATCTAATGTTACAACTGTATAGTCCGAAAAGTATGGTATGTATGAATTGTTGTAAAATACATCCACATAAGCCCATTTTCCCCTCACTTTAGCTGCTGAACGTTGGCTGAAGTCACAGTGTCTTTTAGTGGCCGCCACAGGCCGCTGGGCAAAATTGCATGAGAAGCATGGTTCTGCTTTTACCACAGCGGTGCAATCTGTGGCCGTGTTCAGAGGCCCCTTCATGCAGCTTTTAGAACCAGAGCGGACAGCAGCTTCTTTTGCAGGTCTGCACATGCGCTCAGAGGACCACACATTCTCAAACCCATGGATTTATGCTCAAACCAAGATGAATAAACCTGTGTGGGAATCAAGGATGTTTGCAGGTGTTTCCTTTGTGCATGTGCAAGGAGAAGCGAAGCAACAGCATCGCAAAGTTTGAACAAACAAAAATAAAAACTATCTTTTAGAGACAAGTCTTTGTTTGTAAATCTCAGTTCATGTTTCCAATGATTAGACGTTAGTTAGAAATACAGGCATTCATTAACATAGAACGCTAATTTGTGTAATTATTTGGTCGGTGAAGTCAGCTTATATATCCATTTAGCACTACGATAAGGTATGAGAGTTCAGCTCAGAAGAATAGGTTCCCTTCATGCGAGAGACCAGGGTTCAAAGTCCACTCAGATTTTTTCCTTTTTTCACTTTTCTATTATCCACTAAATATTGATGAACACCCCAGGTATGCATGCCCATCCATAAAAGTCACCGCACGCTACTGCAGTACCTGTTACTTACTCTTTTGTTAATGGTTGATTTAGAGAAGGCCTGTGGCTTTTTATAGTATAAAGACACATTTTCTTGGGATGACACTGAAACAGTGTAAAGGTATGGCAGAAAATGCATGCAGCGATGCTTCTCAGTGGTGGTCATTCTGCCACTCGCTGGATCTTCATGACGTGATGAATTTTCCGGTTATGTGTATATCAGCTGCTGTCAAACGTGACATTGACAGAATGTGTCATTTAAAAGCAACCTTTATTGAGGAGCTGTTGTTGTTTGTACAACGATGGACGTAGGACAAGCAGTGAAATGGAAAAATGGTAATAGCTTTGGTCTTGTTTGGCTGCTCATTTTGTTACAGCTGCAGCCGTGTCACATAGCAAAAAGGTCTGAATTTAATTTCTGTATTATGCCTTCCTGTGGAGATGTGTTCCCTGGTTTCCCTACCTAATAAAACAATGCAGTAGGTTAATTCTTCAGCTATAGGATCAGAATGAGATAAAAGGTTTATTGCCATTGTCAATGAACAAACTTCACAAACTAGGAATTTTCTTCAGCAGTAAGGTGCAACATAAAACAATGAGTAATAATAGACAACATATAAACTATGATAAAGTAAGTCATGCATAAAATAAAGCGTTACTAGATAAAATAAAAATATACTTGACTAAATACTATGTATTTAGTATAGGCTGGATAGCTCAGCTTGTAAATCTCCAGACTTTTATGGGGGACCCGGGTTCAATTCTTCCTCGGGTGGTAGTCCAGTCAGGCGACACTCTTGGTGCTACTGCCTACCTCATACAAGGATGAGTGACACTGAAAGTCATAAGATGCCTCAGACGTCCCCCAAACAAGGGCTGTGTCAGGTGCTGGAGAACCAGAACAGCTTAATGACAAATGGGCTCTGGAACAAGACAAAAATGGGCGAGATGCGAGAACAAGGCTCTGTTGGAATGCTACTACTCCAGAACCCCAGTCAGAGGGGATGAATGGTTACTTCAAAACCCCAATCAAAGCTAACAGTGAAACAACTATTAGCCCAGTGTTTCAACATCCATTGCAATCACATCTTTAGATTGATATGGCATAAACACAAATGCTGCAGCAAGGGGGCGCTGCAGTATCTGTGGTGGATGAACCAGAGAATGCAGAAATAATTCCTCAAAGTCAACATGTTTTAAACTTAACCAACAATTACCAAAAAAAAAAATGAAGAAATTAAGTCTGTGTAAGTGCAGACGGACTGGAACTGGCACTTGTTATTTTACAATTCCTTAACTTATGCTGTGTTCCAGTCCTCCTCCATGGAGTTTGGGACTGTGATATTTTCTCAGAGTTTCCATGTTCCAGTCATCAAGTCAGAAAAGCAATTGCCACTACATTACAGTATTTGACTTAATCGAGTAATAAAAAGAAGGGCTGTGCTCAAATCAGCCAAAGTCCATTTACATTAATTTATGGACCTGGACATTGTTATTACATATTAGGTTTCAGCTTCCTGTTAAGCAACATTGTGAGCACTTTTGAAAAGATTGGATATTTAGTTTTAAATTGTTATTTGCCATGACATCTGCCCTAATTTTTCATCATTCTGAAACCCATGGATACAGTCTCTCCTAATAAACATCCTCCTGACTGACAAGACTCTTAATGAGACCCAAATGCCAGTGATTTGTCTGCAACATTAGCAGATGAGACACCTGCCCTGTAACTGAAAGATTGCCAGTATAGGGATGGTAATTATTCAGGTCACAATATTATTACGAGAAATGAGACAAAATTATATTTGTGAAGATTCTCCATTACTGTTACTTATGCTGTCCAAAAACGTATACAAATTCTGTAAATATACACGCACTGTTTAGTTTACTATATTATACATATTTGATTTATTTTCTGAGGGAAAGCATTGCATTTTCAGAGAAATAACTGATGGGAAAATTCTAACAGACGAGTCATTATTTTTAAGAGCCTTGCACTTCTCTGGTGAGTAACAACTAATTATCACTTTTATATCACCAATTAACTAGCTCTAAATATGAGTAAATGTTTTTATTTATGAAATTAAAAGTATGGTTTCAAGAATCACAGTTGCCTTAATATTTATAGTTGATGCATGTGTAGACAAAGGTTAGGAGGTTTTATCTATTAAAGAATGATTTTGTAAACACTATTTCAGTGAGAGTGTGACATCTGGACCAAGTGTTGTGTGAACATCAGCTGTGGTTTAAGTACAACATCCAACAGTGTGGAATTCATACAAAGGTATGGAGAACAAATACATGAATAAATAAATAAATGAAGTGTCCGTAATTTGGACGGAAAAGTTAATTAACTAATTCAATTACCATAACCCTCTCTTAATTTTTTGCCTCAACACATTTTACGGAACAAATACCATAAATTCACAGAAAACAGAAGAAGTACCGCGTCATTTTACGGATGTTTTTCTTACAGTAAATAATCATGCTCATCCTTTCTCTTTTTCTGAGTCTTTTCTGCTTTGCTCTTTCTCTTGAAAGTGAATAAACTTCACATTAACTCATGTCCTGTTTTTTCTTCTTACACACTTGTACAAATTAAACATTTTGCTACAACAATCTAACATCAAAATCCAGAATATGCTAAAAAGGCAGTGGGAAGCGCATTCATCCTTACGTCTTTGTGCAGTACATAATGTAGATTTGAATCTCACAAACTGCTGTCACTCAGTGAGAAACGTCACCCAGACTGAGACCACTGTGATGTTTCACTTAGATTATTGTCTACAGTTTAAACAACATCTATGTACTTAAAGGAATCCCTTGGTGCCTTGTTGACACACTTCAGAGGTACTTATAAAATCCATATTTGTAATTGGTTTATCTCTATGGACCAAATAGTGTCCCATAAGGCATCTGTGCACAGCTGCTCCACATGTAGTTAATGTAACAGTGTTCCCTTCTTATCCTTTCATCACTGACAGAACATTGTTGTTTCGGAGTTCTTCCAAATCCGCCCCGCTCTCACACACAGGCCGCCTCCAGCTCTATCTGCCTTCTCTGCCCTTGACGTCCATGTTGTGCATATCTAATCCTGCTGCTCACCCCCTCACTCCTGCCTGCCTCCTCTGCCCGCTCACTGTCAGGAACACTTCTGTGTGGAAATTTTACAGGTTCAGAGATCAAAGCACCCAATTCCCAATGGAGTTAAAGACTGGAGAGGAAAATGGAAAGTGCAAGATAAAGAGGGCTTTGCAGAATCCCCTCTAGTCTCCATATTTAGATGTTTGTCATCAGTTGTGCTTATGTGTTTTACTCTAGCCACAGCGGAATCTTAAGTGCGCTCGATGTGATTTACCCCGCAGTTTGGACTTGCTTACATAACCTGACATCTACTTAGTCAGGGCAGTACTTGGGTAAATAAACAGTTTTGTGTTGTTGTTACCATCCGGCTGCAGCAATTTACTCTAATAATACCCACTTTTTAAAGCAAATGTGTGGATTCTGAAATGTTGAAAGGCTGTTATGAAAAATATGTCTTCAAATTAGTAACAGTGCTTTTGACAGAGGAGTGCTTTCGTTTGGCAGATAAATGCCGCTCTAATCTTGTGGGAGATTTTATTAATGTTAAGTGGTTTTTCACTTGTCTTTCCCCAAGGTTATCAGTAATGTGCAAATTTCTGCAATGCTATACAACCACTGTCTAACCAAAGAGAAAATGAACAAGATGATATCAGTCCTTATTATCATAGCATTGCAATTTAAATACATGTAAAGGTCACTGGTCATCGACATGGTGTACATATTTCATACTGATGACATACCGACTGGCCAAAGTTTTAACATTTTTCATTTGCAAAACAGATGTATGCCATTAAAAAAAAAAAAAAAAAAAACGGACAAAAAACCATCAACCAGTCTTAAAATCGCTTCCTTTCTTACCTTTTGCCCTCTGACCTCTTGCTCTGACTTCCACTCTCAGGTAGTATTCAACATTCAGACATGTGAGAGCGTTAGCGTTATTTGTAGCGCTGATTGTAACTGTTTACTGTAGTGCTTGCTGCCATGGGCCCGCGCGCTCTGTGTCGCCCGTTATGCCGGCTATCGGGCGTGTTATTGTCTGCCGTCTGTCCAGTCCTCCACCGCACAGCTTCAACTGCAGGTGCGTGGCGTACGTAGGCCATCTAACAGTCATCCAGCTGTGCATTTAGTAGTGACCATGTTGTCTTTCATAGATCTGAGCCATGGAGCTAGTGTGCAATGTTGCCACCTTGTCTTTCCTTGCTTTGCCTGTTCTTTTACACTGTTCCGGTCCAATCATCTGATTTCTGGATTTTGTGAATGACATAAACTGTTTGTGAAATGAACGCCCAACAATGAATTGTGCTTCATTTATGCCAACTTTAATGTCCATCTAGACACTAATTTATTAACAATGTATAAATAAACATGCATTTTTGCTAACTTCAAGTCTCTGCCTATCAGCAACGAACCTACGTGCCTTATATTGAGTTGGTCCTGGGCCATCTCCCAGGTGGCGTTGTTGACTTTTATGAACGTTTGATGGTTTAGTCTGGTTTAGCCACTATGGACAAGAAGGGCTAAGCTAAACGACCCTCGGAATACCACACTTACAATTTGCTCTTTTTCTTTGTTAAAAAAGGCTTATCTATTTGAGTGCAATCAAAATATGACTCCATCCTTCCTTAAGCAAATCCCCTGAACTATACTCTTATTAAGACGCTATCAACACATTTGTTTCAGTTTTATTTGCATTGTATATAAACCAGCTCACCGCTTAGTCTGGAGTGATTTTTGTAAGTCCACTGGTCCCTCCTGACAACAGTTAACAGGATGTTGAGGATGTTACAGAGTCATCCAAAGAGTAATCCCTTTTTTACATTTTTTGAGACTTTTTTCTGGCACAGCCCACGCGTAGCATGCAGCTTCCTTCCTCAAGATGGCAGTAGCAACGAGCGTGTCGCGTCACTTCTGACCAATGAACACAAAGACATTAGCGGCGTGATTCTTTCCAGCCTATTGCACGTTTCTGTTATTCATAACTCTACATTATGGCACATCACAATGCCCCCCTCAAAACAATAGCGCCATTTTCTACTCATTTTCCGTCCATTCACCCGACGGCAATCCTTTGCAACAGGCACATCTCGCCATGTGTGTGCTGATAGCAATCACACAGACAATATGATGTTGAATGCAGGTTGCGTCTCCAGAGCTGCTTATGGGTGACACGTGATGAAAAAACCTCTACATGGGGCTAAGAGTCCTGAGCAGAGCGAGGTGGTGTGTTGAAAATTCATGCGCTACACCCATTCAGCGCTCACAAATGTTTTCCCTCTCCAGCTATCCTACATTGTTTGAGTACAGAATAGCTTTTTTTTTTATCCCAGAGTTCCCCTGAGTCATCTGGGCACACTCTGGCACAAGCACACATCTCACCGCTGAGCTTTGCGCGTTAATTTGATTGTTGCTAAGCGCAATGGTCATTAGGTGGCCAAACCTCTTGTTATCTCTGCAGAAAGCTTCACGCCAGCTATTAAACCGTTCTGTCTTTTGAGTCCTAGAGCTTTATTTCATTGTCTTGGTAAAAGCTGTGTATTAATAAAAGGCAGTGTTGCAAGTAAAGGCTTTGCACTGTGAATAATGCGGTGTTGAATGGTATTTGATATTAAACATTTGTAATTGTACAGGTCCATTTACTTCATGGTAAAATATAACAGACATAATAGGCCCTGCCATGCATTTCACTGTGGCAAGCAGCTACCTTTTTATATTGCTGAAAGATCTTTTTGAAATTCTCCACTCCTGAATTAGTTTTGTGGACATTTTTTGAGCACTCAAGCCTCAAACACAGGACAATACAGGATTAACTTAAACTGCATGAATCAAAATACGACTCTGAGTAAGATAATGATGAGGAAACATTGTTACATGGTTAAAAGCTCATTAAAATCAATCTTACATAGCTCCAATAGTGTGCATTTTTGTTGCTTTTAAAACGTATTGCAGTATTTTAAATGCCTCCATTAAGCCATGGTGATCATTTATCCTTATTATTTATAAAACACCAAGACTTGGACTGTACCAAAGTCTAACATTATATTTTTTTGATGCTAAAACAATGGGAGATGTTGTCAAAATAGCTAAAATAGCCTGTGGAGGCAATTTGTGCTCTAAATTGATGAATGAGTCTGATAAAGATGCCCAGAGAAGCTTCACGAACTAGCTGAGATATTCATTTTCTGGTGAGAGAAAGTCATCATAATAGCCATGTAAATATTTGTGACATGCATCAAGTCCTAGTATAGCACGTCTCCATCTCATGAATGGAACTTGGTCTGGATAAACTATTCACACATCTGAAAAGAACACTTGATATGAAAGAATGTATAGAAAGATCATGACAAAAGCACACATTTCCCTTTTTAGAAGACCACGGTCAGGTCACCAATACTTGAGATGCATGTTTTATATCCAAGGGTGTTGTATTGAGACATCCAGATAATAATAGTTCACATAGTTCGAACAAGCAGACACACAACGCCTATTTGAAAAGAGGTTCAAGAAAGTCACAAGAATGTAGAGGACCATTTCACCAACTGTAAATACGTTCTTATGTCAAAGATATGTGCAAATCCCTGCATGTGTACTATAGGAGAGCAGTTTTTTTGTTTTTTTCTGTTGGAATCCCAAAAGGAAACCAGCCATAAACTTTTAGTGACTGGATTTAAAATGCTATTTTTCTGAAAACAGAGAAACAGAGCACCAGCTGCCACAGCGAGGCAACATAAAGTGAGTCCTTGGTCACATCTTCTTTGAGATATAAAGCCGTAAAGTGGAAATATTTGAGGCGCTGGACTCCCTTTTGAACAACTGTCTTCCTGTCAGCTTTCTCCTGGGAGCTCTCCTGTTTGTGCACACACAGGCATATGGGAACGTTCGCGTTCCAACAGCAGAATGTATGCACTCCTCCGCTCCTCCCAGTGCAGTCTGTTCTCCTGTCACTGATGGTATTATACATCAGATGTCAGCTTACATTCTGCAGGTGCGCCGTAATGCTGCTCGGATCGGCGCCGACTTACATGAGGATTAGAAGTTGTTTTGATTAAGTACGCCACACTGTAGGTAACTCAGGGATAACATATACTGCTTTCTTACTTCTCATTAAAACTTTAGCGGCTACTGGACTTTTGCTAACAGCTTTCAATGGGAATAGTTGGCCTGAAGGGGTGTAGATTCTTCTGGGTGTACACAAGAATTCTTAGGTCAGTAGGATGCATTGCTTTAATTTTGCCTATGAAGTCAGTAGGTGGGTGGTATATTTGGATGAAGCACGGCTAGTTACCCAATTTGACTGGCAACTTTATCTGAAAATATGACCTTTCAGCACTATAATGTTAATTAAAACAGGCTTATAAGGAAAATGGATCATGGCTGTGGTACAAAAAATAATTACAATATGTTTCCTCATATTGGATTCAATTTTATTTTATCTCGTATTGTAATTTCCTGAACCTAAACAATAAACACAGTTAATCGTTTGCCAATTAACTAACACACGTAGTCAAATGTATTTCTGCACAGTCCAGACTCTGCTCCAAACCACATACTTTTACTGACAGAGGATTGGCTGTGTGGACCCCTTGATTAAAAAGACCTAAGATCAAATTCCCTACCATTTATTCATGTATTTATTATCATTTATTTATACAGGGCAGAATCAATGAGAGTCTTTTTCATGAGTAACCTGTTATTCACAAACCACACATGAAACAAAATGATAACGCAAAATGTATTTGATAATGTTTGAGGCTACAATCATCCCTGGTAGTATTTCACCCATAGTAACATACTGATTTAAACAAGTGCAGTAGAATAAACCTCTAACAATATAATCCCGATCAATCCATGCTCAAGAGTTCCTGGGAGCTGTGCTGTGCGAGCCTACTATTTTCTACAGGTTGCACTGACAAATGGGACACATTAAACTAGACTAAATCAAATCTAAATTCACACTGTCCTCACCAATAATGTTCATCGGTAGGCTATGTTGTTGAAACAAATGTGATGTTGAACCACAGCTCAGTATTCATCATACAAATTGAACAAAATGGAGATTAATCTGGCATGAATTGTTGTGATAAAGTGCTACAGTATTTGGTTCTTACTTTGAACTGCTTCTTACACACTTGAACAATTGGCTTCACTCTTTCCACTTCGGTTTGTCTCACGATTTAATGAGTTGCTATGAATTGAGCAATTTCATCATTCTTTTATCAGCTCATTGACAAAGTGCATGGACCTGTGCCGATCGCAAAGGTTTGGAGTGAAACTGGTATTAGAAAAGACAACTCCAGGCACTTACTTTGTCCCAGAGATGAGGTTTCATCATTTAACTAGTTTGAATTCCAAAGAGATTAATGCAAAGTAAACCAATGTCATTCATTTTTTCCTTTGGAAGAATTTTCATTTTTCTACAAGAGGTTACACAAAGGTTTTATTTTTTTAAGTCAAGAGCTGTTTGAACCAGAATTTTTCTTAAATTATAAATGTTGAAATCAAAGTTGATAGATGAACAAAACATTAACATTTTTCAGTATTTCTTGGAGTAAACACATCTTTCACATTGGAAACAACTATTTATTCACATATTGCTTTAAAGTGTCAAATACGTGTTTTAACTGTTTCAAATGTTTAAATCGTGTTGTTCATGCAATGTCTGCAAGTTTCTTAGAACAAACAAGTTACAAACCTTGGTAATGACAGTAGACTGATGGTGCAAATACACAAGGTTTGCTCATGCTTTCACTGGAACTTGACAATTCTCTATTGTTTATAGATTTTCTGCATTATCCGGGAGTTCCCTCAGAAAGCATTCTAGGAGAATCAGGGTCCGAAAGATGTTTCCTGTCCTGTCCTCCAGAGAGGGCACATTGTTTTATGGCTCGTCACGGCCACTAGAGCAGATCGCGGTCAGTGTGCACAACGCCAACCTCCTACTCCCCTTACCCCACTTTCACCCCTCTCGCCCACCTGGGACAGCTCTGCCCTCAGGCCCTCACTCCTGCAGATCCATCGCGGCTCAGCGCTCCGGTAAAAAAGTATACCTTTGATGGAAGTCGGCCTACTTTGTCCACGCTACAAATAGTTGCCCCACGTCCTTCATAAGTGGACTTTAACTGTAGGCCATAACACTCATGTCGGGACAGGAAGGGCCTAATAGAAAAGTTACAGCTTGAACATGTGGCCTAGTTTCTTAAAGTATTGATAATATGTGCATTATTGGAAAAATGCCCTAAAGAAACATTTTTTTTTAATTATAGCATTATTTTCCCCTATAAAGTTAGTGAAATCAATTGTTCTGCTGCTAAAGAGGAACTGTTTTATGGTTAACAGAACATCTAGGATAGCAGAAAATGAATACAACTTGAGAGCTGTTACATTTATTCCTAGCATAAACATTTGATGACTATTGTCAGTGACAACTGCAGTTCACAAAATGCAATGGCATCAAATAAAGTGTCATATTACTTTCCAAACCCACACTTTTTATATGTGAAACAGCAGCGTCCATGTCAGCAAACAACGAAAGTGACAATCATGATACATGCAACATAATGCTTAAACTAAAAGGAATCACTGGGAAAATATGCTGTTTTAGCTATACAATAACACCTCTTTTTTGCAATTTTATTTCCCATATGGCCCAATTGAGCAGGATGTATTAGGTTTAAAAAACAGGAGTGAAGAGCAAGAAAGACATTCAGCAAAAGGCAAGCACCGGAAATCAATCTTGCTACGTTGAGATCATCAGACTATTGTGTCACATGGCACCATATTGTTTTGTACAATCCTAATTATATCTCCAAGATTGGTTTGATTCTTTATAGCTTACGTTATTGGCCCCATTTGGCACTACATTTGACACCCAAAAAATCTATTTCCTGCCTGTTAACAAATTGCAAACATTTTTTTTGGGGGGGGTATGTTCTTAAAACTGCACCACCGAATTCTCTCACAGCACAAGTCCCTTTTCCATCCAATCCATTAACATGAGCGAGTGGTGTTTACGATGCCTAAACTCTCATTTCTCCATGCATGTGCCCTGTGTGCAATGATTTGGGCAATTGTGAGCGATATGGACCTCGGAGGAGCGCTTCATTTTAAACCTCAGCTGCATTTCCTGTCCATAATAGAATATTTTTAGCTGCTGTGCAAGTAAACATCTGCCTCCTCCGGTAACACAATGAGGGGACAGGTGCCTCCTAACATTTCTGGTTAGATAGTAATACTCAATTCCATGGCTGTGCTCGTGATCACTTTAATGTAAATAGGAAAATGCAGTTATGTCCAGGGTCAAAGAAGCAAAATGTGGGGCCACGGTCTTTGAGTGAAATGTGTTTAAGGAGTTGTAAGAGCCTTTTGTGAAGAATAGAAAAACCTTTATTGTGTGTTATGTGATGTATTCTAGATCTCAATGGGACTATTCAATAAAGGTCAGTGAATACTTTTTGTGATGTTATGTCAACTAATAATAAAACCATAAAATGCTCTACTTCACGGCTCCTTGGTTAAACTTATGGAGACTTTTATTGCACGCCTGACCTTTTCAGCAGCAGACTGGACATCTAAACAGTAGTTGAGGTTAACTTACTGTGACTTTGTGTCATTCTATAATGAAAACTGTCTGCAGGATTACTATTTGAAAATATCAAATATTTATAAAGGTATGAAGCTACTTGAACTGAGGTGATGCAAGACTGTTCTCACAAACCATTGATAAAGCTTTTGATCTACACTGTGTTCATGTTCTAACACTTGTCTAATAGTCATGTGCTCTGAGTCTTTGTGTTTCCTTCAGATTTAGAGGAGCCAGCTGTGATGGCTCTATCTCCTCTTTTTTTATGTGTGTGTGACTGGGACGAATCCCCAAGAAAGACAAGGGACATTCTTGAGGGACCACATCTATCGGCTAGCTTCAGAATCTCCCTACAGGACTTCTAAGAGTGGTGTTAGGAAAGGAAAATGTGAGCTTCTGTGTTGAGACTGTTACTGTCATGATAAGCAGTAAAAAACTGGATGGATAAAACTACATTGATAAAAACGTGGTCATAATGTGGCCGATGTATGCTTTATACAAGCTGTAAATGGCCCTAAATATCCCATTATGAATCAACCAGCTACATCCGTTCGCATAGCTTGTTCTTTTGTGCATCCTCTCTTGCTCACATTGACACATTGCGGTGAATTAACCCCTATTACATCTTAAGAGCGTGCTCATAAGCTGCCTTGTATTTGTGTCTCCGGTCCGTTCTTGCGTGCCCCCGCAGAGGCCTTAAAACCATCTGGTGTTTAGATAGACTCTGACCTGTGTGTCTCTCCAGTCCGAGCTGCACCAGAGCATATCTGTACAGGCTGCTCCCCAATTGTTAATCCCTGCACAGAGACATGGAGGTTATCATCACACGCCATTTGAAGGGACAGAGCTAAACCCTCACGAGGCCATGGTCCACTTGCTCCGCTGCAGCCACAGAAAGGACGGGAAGAGATACATGTGTTGTCAGCATTGTTTGGAATTACAGAGAAACAGCGTGAAGGTCCCAGTTTTGACCATAAAAAACATGGGTTTTGTCTGTTTGGAGTTTGAGAGAATTTTGAATGATGTTTTATTTTTTCTGCAAATACATTATAAAACAAAGATGCAAATATTCAGGGTAAAATTGGAACAGTCCAGTGTGAATATTTTAATATGTGCTAGTAATTTGATTTTGATGATCGCAACAGTGGATGGAGTTTTAAACGTGTTCAAGATTTGGCAAAGCAACTTTTAATGAAAAAAGGGACAAATAAAAATCCATATAACCAAGAATATATTACACTTTTCTAAATGCTCAAACCATATGCCTTGTATATGAGAACCCCTTTAAACTCCTTTAATGTTTAAACATCTTTTATTTCCATCTTTTGTGTTTCCCTTTAGTCATATTGTAAGAATCAAAAACACATTTTCGCTAAAACATCTGGCTGTAAGTCTGATGTTTGATGTGTGCTCCTCCTCTCCCCAAACTGTCAGAATCCAACGACCTGGATTCTCTCTCTGCTTCGCACTCTAGTGGTGTTAGTGGACCACATTAGCATTTCCAGCACTTCTCTCAACCACTCCTGTAATTAATATAAAAAATGGGAGAAAGTGATGTATAGAGCACTTAAGGGGATAATGTATGTGCCCTACTAATTAGCAGAGGGAGGAAATCAAACATTTGTCGAACCTACGAGGGGGGATTTGAGTCAAAGTGTGTCCAGCCACCTTAGAAGTATAATGGGATGTTATGTTATAAATGTGCAGTGTCAAGGGATTTTAGATTGATTTAGGTCTTCTATGTGAACTTTGCAGGCTCTAACATGGGCGTGTTTCCCTCTGATGCTCCCTGCATTTCTCTCCGTCAACTTAAACCATCCAATGTCCCATATCCTCCAGCTAGATACTCCTGACCAAGCCTGGGTGCACAAATAGGCCCAGAATGTGTCCCAGATGTCACACTACTCCTGACTTAAAATTACCCAGGGCCCAATTCAGTACAGGGGCCTTCAAGAAATCTATACCGTGCATTTATCATAGATCAACATAGTGTGAACTCAACAAGATGCTCCTTCAGCAGCATTAATCAGACAATAAATGAAACTTCACGTTACCGAAATCAGGTTTAAGACTGCAAACAAACCTGCACAAATCTAACATCGTGTTGTGTGTATCTCAGAAAACATGTTCCAGCACAGACTGTTTTGTTGATGTATGTGAATGACTGAAATCCACTAGAAAATAGTGTGGTAGTAGAAACTTGCAGATGCTAATGGGGATCTTATTAAATATAATCAGATTTTGAATTAGGTGTGGTCAAATCTACAAAGATGTTACATGTTTTAACCAGAAGAAACCCACTGCAAACGCCGCACAGAAAGCCCAAGGGAGTCAAACTTGGAATCTTCCTGCTGTGAGGCGCCATGCTGTAATAAAATGTATTGTCATATTGTATTTTTATTTTCCTTAAAACTGAATAAAATCTTTATATACTTGTGACACAATTTGAAAACCACTGCTTTATAATATGCTGTTTAGTGGACTGAATGCCTATTGTCCATCCATATTTTATCAAAACATGCATTATTATTTCATTTTTGGCTGTTTGTTCAAGTGCGGAGGGAAACTATCTTGTAATTGCCATCGAGTTAAAAGCTGCAGCCACAATAAAAGAAACGTTTTGTTTTTGTGACATTTAAAAATGAACCGCAGTCATCTCCGCAGACAATGGACTGGATAAATTCTGGCAACAGCAATAATGTATCATCCGCAGTGCACGCTTTTGTGGCTTGTTTGGTGCTATTAGTGCATCTTCTTTGTTATTGTATTGGTGCATTAAACAGATGTTGAGGCTCTGTGAAAGAACTGCTGATTAGCCCAATTCAAATCAATTTTGTTTGAATATGTTTAGTGTTGTGTCTGAGAATGTATTTTCATTTTCCATGTTTAAAGAATTAACAAGCATAAATAAACAAACATGGCTCATCCTCTCATAAATCAGAATCTGTTGTGTTGATGAAAAAACCCTGAAGACAAAATTAATTGATTTTTAAGCTCGCACAAACAATGAATTCAAATTGTGATTGATTTAGCCTTACAGTAAACAGCAGGGGTCATGCATTTTCAGCTATTATCACATTTGGGGGTATGAATTATAGCCTTTAACATTCATTTGTGGTTATGTTAAATTATTACTTTTAAAAGAAAGAAAAACATAATGAAATGGGAAGGATTTAACCATTTTCCCGAAATGAAAAAGAACATTTAATAACATTAGATTACAAAAGAATCTGAATAAAAGCCAGAACTGCAAGTAATTTCTATGAATCTCGAACCTCAGTCATCTGTATTTTTTGCTTATCCACCATTGAGTCTTTAAGTCAGAGTAAGAATAGACCTGTAATAGTCTTTTGAAGGCATTGTGCAGGGAAAAGATAATGTCAGAGCTCCCTGACTCCAATAAAGCTTTTGTGAAATGCTTTCTTGAAGTATTTCCAATAAGCACTGTAAAAATTGCTGTGATTTTTACATTTAGAGATTTGTTTTAGAGATACGTGTTAAAGCAGAAGAATAGCTTGTCATAAAAGTCACTGAGTGGAAAGGGTCATAAAGTTCATCTCTAATTGTTCACTACTCTAGCAGAAATAATATATATATATATATATATATATATATATATATATATATATATATGTATATATATATATAGTAAAATACTCAATATATAATATGTAGAGTGCAGTTAATATTGCTCTCGTCTCTATTGGCCACTATCATTATCATAATATCAGAATCCCTTGTTTGTCGTGCACCATGACATGACATGTGCATAGGCAAAACCGTCAGAGCATTCAATACACGGAAAAAGAACACAAACCTGAATGTGAAAAAGAAACATGCGCCTGAGCCACTAAGAGACAAGCC
Organism: Eucyclogobius newberryi; assembly: GCF_026437365.1. Taxonomy (NCBI): domain Eukaryota; kingdom Metazoa; phylum Chordata; class Actinopteri; order Gobiiformes; family Gobiidae; genus Eucyclogobius; species Eucyclogobius newberryi. The sequence continues at coordinate 12,226,156 of NW_027316389.1, forward strand.
CGCCAGAAACAACTCAAACCTACAAAATCAGACCACGGCAAAAGGGAGAACCATCCCGTGAATTGGGACGAGGCCACTGGCACAGAAACGAGTACAATGTAGGATGAGAGGGCATGCCAACATTCTCATACCTGTGAAATCATGTTTTATCTTTTTTCTTAATCAGCCCTACTCCTTTATTTCTGCGGGCTACATTACACATCTCAAAGCTATTGAGAGGGAAAAGACACTGGCTTCTCCATCCAGCTTTACCACCACAATCCTTACCTTGTCCACAGTTGGGTAGTTGTGTTTGTGATTATTCTGCGATTGCGGTACACAGCAGGACTTTAATTACATCCATCTGCCTGTGATACAGTGAGGCCGGACAAAAACATGATGGCAGATCCATCAGTTACAGCGAGGTGCCAATTAACAGGCGTTGTACAAGGCGGTCAGAGATCCTAAAAGTCTGCTGTGTAGCTAAACAAAGGCGCGGTAGAATGAGCTGGCAATGTGGAGCAGACAAAAGGTTTCAATTGGATAAGAGCGAGATACAATAACGTGAGGAGCACAAACCAGCGCCGTGCCAGCCTCTGTAAACAGGGAGGTGCTAGTGCTTTTGTGTGTGGAAGGAGTTTTGAGGTTTAGGATCAGAGTGTGGTATAATGTACATCATAGACATCTCATCGTGAAAAGGTGATTCAAGTGTCCGTGTAAGCAACCCAGAGCATTGTGAGTTTGAATATGGCCCTCAAAAATGTGCTGCAATGCCCGTCCCTCTTTTAAGCCAACAAAAGAAATCCTTTAACAAAAAGAAGAAAAAGGTACAGTATTTTCCGGACTATAAGTCGCACTGGAGTATAAGTCACACCCAGGCCAAAACTATGAAAAAATGTGCGACTTATAGTCCGGAAAATACGGTAATCAAAATTCCAATGAACATTTTCAAAGTACCTTCTTAATGGTCCAAATGTATTTCTATGGACATAAGGTCACTGATGACAATAGGTTTGTCCCTTCTGCCTGTACCAACTGTAACTTGTATGTATAATAATGACTGCCACGATTTATAATGTGCTTTAAAGGTTCCACTATGTAACCTTTTTAGTGAAAATGGCTTGTCTTCACATATATCTCATTACTTTGCTGGAATGTTCCAGCTCATATTTATTCATATAACTCCCAAATATACCACCTTATTCACGTGTTTTCTGGATGCGGTTGATCAAATTAAACATGGTCCATTGTTCCACAAACAAGTAACTGAGGCGTTCCTGGATACTTCATAAGAATACTTAATTTACTCAATTTAGAGTCAGTAATGTGCTTCACCAGGGTGGAATCTTGTCTCTTCTTATGTTTAAGATTTATATTGATGACCAGTTTGTGCAATTGATGTGATATTAGAAACAAGTGTGATATGCGGTATCAAGTGCTGCAATATCAATATTATCATGATATTTTGCTCTCACTCAAAATATATTTTCATGTCTCCATTTATAATTATTTTGGTAAAAAGTTGGCCATTTATGTTATAATTGTGTTACCAATATTCATTTTCAATGTGATATAATATGAGTGAAGCCTGTCCATTTTGAGCTGTGTTCATTGTGTGAGATTCATCTGTGTTTCTGTGCTCACCAGGAGGACTGGGCATGTGCAGATGTGGTGAAATGACATGTACTGTCCAAATGTTTCATTTAGACATGGCTGATGTCAAAACATTGTCATCTGCACTTTTTTCAGCACTTACACAGTAGAAGGAAAAGTGCATCACTCCGTGTCTAGAACCTCTGTCCCTGTGATTTTTCTTGCCATTCTGACTTTTCTTGCATGGATGTTGCAGTGAGTGCACCGTAATCACATCCCTCTCTGGCCTTGTTTTTCATCACATGAAACACAGTTTGTTTCCATGGCATTAGATCCGAGTTAGCAGTGTGCTATGATAGCACTTCTCCACTTTGACAGCTCGTCTTTTACAGTGTTTGCCTTTGTCAAACATCTTAAAGTCGTAGCGTCAGTAGTAGTCTCATATATTAGACAAGGCTTTTGGGGATGTTTGTCCCGAGTTGTCTGTCCGTCCAACTCTTTGAATTACGCTTCAACAAGTGTTGTGTGTATGTGACAGCTTCTTCTGCGTGGCCTTTTAAGGTTGTGTCTGATTGGTCAAAAGTCAAAACAAGCCCACAATTGCAACAAATTATGATTAATACATAAAATAATTCAAAATTCAAGGCACAAAGGACGATTTTTTGGCGATTTGAGAACTCAGGCAGAAGTGCACATGCGCACTCCCCCGTGTGGACTGATACAACACACACGTGCGTTTGTTTATTAGCGCAACGGAGCGCATCGCATCTCTCGTCTCCCGTAGATTTCCGTCTTCTTCTGAGTCGAACTGTCTTTCTCAGTCTTCATTTTGTCCCATACATTGAAGGAACTATATTATGATAGATCAATGCGCTTAGATACGTGGAAACGTGCTGCTCATGGGGACGATCCGCACGCGGCTGCAGGTGAGCGGTAGGTGCGTTTTATGATTGATACGTGGCAGGATTAATCGGCCGTCCACGCCACGAGGAAATAAGACAAAGACAAAAAATTGTCCATTCAACCTTTAATGTGCAACTTAGCAATACGCATATTGCATGCTCCAATATTGTAATGTCTGCTCCTCTTTGGTGTAGCTACAATAAAAGAGAGTTTATAGAGTTTGACTAGGCGCAAAACAACTCTGAGAATATTATTGAATGTCCAGAGGTTTGGTATTGCCAATGAACTATTTGTATATCAAGTCAGAGTGTCAGATTTACCTCAAATATGTGAAATAATTTGCTATCCTGCATTGCTGTTTGTATTTTAACATTTTAACTTTATTACAATTTCCGTTATCACAATGCTCAGTGTTCTTAATAAAGAATGAAGTGAATTCAGTTACGGGTGTTTTTATTGTTGAAATTGACTGCATTCTTACATTGAGCAGGGTCGCCTCTCCACAGATCTGACAAAGAAATGACATCTACATACATGGAGACAAGCAGATCCTGACCCTCAGCCAGAAAAGGTATATATTGCACCTTTAAGCTCTTTAAAATATCCATTTACTTCCCTTACTCAGATGCCTGACTGACCAATCAATCAATCAATCGCACATGACATTCACGCAGACAAGGCGGGTGAAGTGAACCTGATGTTAGAAAGATTAAGAATTTGAACACCCCTTTAATATTAAGAACTGAATTTGTCGTTGTTCAAACAAAGATAAGACACTAGTGCCTTTAATTTCCCGTTGTTTAAACCTCTCAAGTTTTTTTTTCTCGTCACTTTACCCACAACCCACGATAAATTGCACACATTGTTCTATAGCTGCAACAGAGGTTAACTTATTTCACTTAAAGCCACAGCACCCCTCTAACCTTAAGCTCTTTTTCTCCTCCTGATGGTGCGTCGCTGCAATCCTGAGGCACGCTAACGCTCATTGATGACTCAATCAATTGTGGCCGAGACAAATCAAAGACGGTGAGATCGCATCCAGTCGACTTCTCCAGCAGCGTCTCATATAAGCAAGTTAGGGAGGGGGGCACAATCACAATCCTGTCTTTAAGGGAGACAGCCTATTTGTATTCCAGGCTCCCTCTGCGTCTGCTCACGTGTGACTGAGCACAAGTGAACGAAGGGGAGTGAGAGAAGGAGGGAGGAAGAGCGCATGGGAGCAAGGATGAATCGAATGCGTCGCACTGGAGGAACTCTGATAGACCAGGCATTTATTTGAGGCTGCTGTTGTAGAGGCAAGTGCGGAAGGCTATATCACTCAGTGTCTCCAAATAGAACAAGGGAAAATGCAGAGAATTACCAGCCGCTGTGACTTTGAAATATGATTTTTCTGGACTAAGATTTTGTTGTTTTCCTTGGACCTTTCTGTTCTATTCTGTGTGCATGTACAAGACAGTTTTGTTTGGTGGTTTTCAACAATGCTTGATTAGAAAAAACTTTTCTGGGAGATTTTTGGACATTTTGGACAATGATTGTGGAGGGACGAGGCTAATTTCAACTGTTTTCGTCGTAAGAAGACTCGCCTGAAGCAACAAATCTTCTCGGGACTCCAAGGACTAAAAGTGAGATTAATTGGTAAGCATGACATAATTCAAACTTGTGTGACTCGCAGTAGCTTGCAGAAATAAACTTACTGAATAGGAATAGTTTTGCATGAGTTGGATTGGTGAAACAAAGTGGGATGGATACAGTGTCATTCTCTCATAAACAGTTTATTTAGTAGATTTTCTGGTAAATGTAAATGAATATAAAAGATGTGTTGTAAATGTTAATGTTAGTGTGGCATTCTGGTGGTACTATAAATGTTTTAAACTAATTTAAATTAGATAAAAATAAAGAAAATAAAACCAACAACGCCACCGGGCTTACACCCGGAAAACTAACTAAAAGGACACACAGATTCGTTCTTGATTATACAGAGGCAGATTCCAGTTTCACATGTAATTTATTTAACAGGCTATTAATTTAATAAATACTTTAACACAGGCTTAGGTAACAACACAGTTCGTATCAGTTCTTTATGCGTGGATGTATAGTCTTTTAAGAGTCCAGTGGATCTGGACAACACAGGGCACAGACATCCATATCAACAGAGGGCAGGGCAAGGCACCGGCTCCAGCGCACACCGCTGCTCCAGAGAGTTTAGGTTACATCTGAAAAGAGACCTGGTTAACGCTAACCTGAACACTAGGCTACCGGCATATCACGCTCAGGACGTACCACGTTAGCTGCCCGGGACCACGCGTTGTGGGGCTATGACAGCGAGACCACAACAATCCCGAGTCAGCAGAGATCACATCGGAGCGTTAACAAAGCGGCGCCAGGTGACAGGCCACGGCACTAAACCACAGAAACCATTTTATGAGTAAAACTACACGATCGAATTGCATTAGCATAAGGGACAACTACTACCTGGAGAGCGGAGGTACGTGGAGCAACACCCAGACCCAGGAAGTGCGTAGGTCAGAGGATGAATGACAAAACGGAACAACATTTTATTGGCCAACGGCCCTAATGATTAGCCAATAGGAAGTGGCATGGTCTGCCCGCAGGCCATACTGCCACATCTATCCCCCCAACATTTAATCGGCGTCCCGACGATATTTAGGCCTCACACACACACAAATTCGTACACATAGGTCAACTATAACCATTAAACTCACCGAACGGGAACAGGGTTGTCAAATACACCTCTGCAAGGTTAAAACCCTTTAAAATGACGCAAGTCGGATTCTCCAACCGCCTAAGCTGTAAGCTACAGCTACCTCATCTTACACTCTCAACACAGATGAGGGGCCTTGACGGCAACTTTACTCAGCCAGCACCTGAAATGACATGGCCGGTTCAATCAGATCACACAGACCTGGGTGACATTTGGGCGCAGTGAGCTACCTCCCTTAAGGCAACGGTTGCTCAGCCCTAAACACTTCACAAAGACATCCACCCCAACTGGTACAGCTTCCTAGCCGCCTCTTCATCCTCTACTCACTCCTGGAGCTAGAGGAAGTGTCCTTAAGACCCCCAGTGGTTGAACGTTACACACCCTAAAAAATTTACTTTGCCCCATACTTGCTAAAGCTGTGCTCAGGCTCTTCCCCTCTGACAAAACTGTAACAGTAGCTGGCTTGTCGCCGACCGTAAGCGAGGCATCCTTCATCTCATCTCACATACCACTGCTGGGGGGTATGAGCCACCCACTGGAGGCCGCCAGGCACAGCACTTGCCGCCTGGACAAAGCTGCTGTGACCCACACACTCCCACAATCCACGACCACTCCTCCGTTGCCTTGCCCTTAAACACGACACAAATAAAATTACACCGGTTACCAATTTTGAGCTCCACAGCTATACTATAAACCTTAGCTCAAGTATTCCACAAGTGTCAGATAAAGCAACCATGTCAACTGACCAACATGTTTTGGCTATTGAAAACAAAATGTACATTAAACTAAAGCAAAAAAAACAAACCAAACATGAAAATGCATGCAAATGTACACATTGAAAACAAAAGAAAAACAGAACACTGACGATCAATGCAGGTTTAGACCAACACATGTACAAACACTCTAGTCAGGGTATTTAGCTCACTGGGATAGGACCACCAACAATATACACTGGAAACCTTGCCTCTGTATTTTTAAAATCAAAGATCCTGCCAACAACGCCAAAATGTGGCATTCTGGTGGTACTATAAATGTTTTAAACTAATTTAAATTAGATAAAAATAAAGAAAATAAAACCAACAACAACATTTTATTGGCCAACGGCCCTAATGATTAGCCAATAGGAAGTGGCATGGTCTGCCCGCAGGCCATACTGCCACATTAGCATGATATCTATTAAGTTGACATACCTGACGTCTAGGCATTTGATATCAGTAAATTACATATTTGCACGCAGTTTAATAGTAACATTTATATTTTGATAGTGGTTGATGTTATGATGCTATTGAGCTGACAGTTTAGAGATGATACTGGTGTGGACATAGCTGTGTCATTGTGGAATACGTAGGGTTTGGCACGGTTGCGTTTTGGCCACTCATCAATTGCATGTTATTGTCATGCCCATGCCTTTTGTAACGGGGTGAAAACTAATTTACAGCATTGGCTAAGGTGCAGGTTAATTAGCTAACTGTGATGTCTGCAGATCGTGCTTTTTTCCTCCATGCCATTTTCTCCTGCTCTTTACATTGATTCAAAGGCCAGAAAGCGTGTCCGTCTCGTACGAGATCAGCATGTTTCAAGTTAAGGAACAAATTACCGCTTGGCCTTTGGTGACATGCAATGTAACTTGTCTTTGCTGGAAATGCATACGACTTGTTCTTTCTTATTAGCCTGACATATTGTATACTCACGTGTCATCTGCTAGCTTTCTGCTGCAAGTGCATTGTTTTCCCTCATATAATTACACATTTCTGTAGTGTCTCTGGTGCTAAGCAGTTTGAGAGTACTTGTACATTTGTGGTCTCTGCCCTGGTGGATTGATGTGCAACTGTTGTGGGTGGTTTCTTTTCAAAGACCTTTTGAGGTAAAACAAAACCGTTCTATTTGACGGATCAATGCAATCTATGGCTTTGGTCAAGTGCTTGACCCAGGAGAGAGACAGCAGCCTGGTGATGGAGCATGTGTGCAAAACCCTTCATGCCACTTCTACAAACACTGAGGTGATGATGAAAGACATGTAATTGCAGTTGATTAAGATATTAGGAAAAGCATTCATCCATGCATAATGAAATTATATGCGTCATCGTAATCAGAGCAAACATACTTCAATTAGTTCAACTAATAAAGTCCTTCCATGGAGACGGCAGCTCTTGAAAATACTCAGACTTTCATTTATCACATAGTGACTAGTTGAGTGTGTCATCATGGTAAACAATGCTGTGTGTCTGGGCTGAATACACGAACGAGTGTGCTGTTCGCAACAATATGACAACTGTCACAGATGGAATATTATGCTCACTTTTCACAGTTAAAATTTCACTTAGCAACTCCAGAGTATAAACCTGGGACAGTTTGTTTTCACTCCGTAAAAGTGCACTATGGCAGCGGCCCTATGGAAAAGGCAGCTTGCCAACTTGCCAGCCGCAGACAAAAGACTGTCAGGCGCTCTTTTGAAGCCTAATCCAGCACAAATCCCACACCCAAAACATTAGTCTCAGTAGCAAGCATATGTGCCATATATTATTGAACACAGAACACAATAAGAACAGCTTCAAAAACACAGACAGGAAGCTGGAGCGCACTGGCGGACCTCTGGAGTGTGCCACAGCTGGTTCTACCTTCAGTAGAGCTCCTGATGCAAGGTGTTTTTACAAACCTCAGCCAAATACTCTGCTCCAAATGCACACGCTACAGCTCCTGTTGTTACAACTTCATTTCTACAGACTTTTCACACCTCACTAACACTTTTGGTAGCAGTTTCATTGTAATCATGCCATTTGTCATTAGCTAGTCAAACAATAATTTTTCAATAGATACAAATATCACCCAATACTTGTTGTGTTTGAATGTTTTATAATATGCTTCTAATACTAGCTGTACTATAGTTTCCACATGACCCTTGTCCAGTACACCAAGGAAATACTGAAAATATTATTTTCTGAAAATGGTTTTCTTTACCTGCATTTAGATTTGCTTTCCACTATAGTCGGGGATTTCTCTATACAAATTACAATTAGAAAGTCATTCTGGCTAGCCAGGCTGGCAAAGTATTCTCTTTGGATTCCTGATGGGTGTAATAAAAATACAGCATGAAAGTGTCTTGCAGGCAATGAAGAAGCATGTGTGCTGTATATGGAGGAGCTTTATTCTCATGCACCTGTCAGCAGGTGTGCAGGTCCAACACAACACAAAGCTTTCAAGCTGTCGCACCACTACTTTACAGCAAGCAGCCACTGCTTTACAAGCATTGTATATGTTTTTGATGGGACATCACATTATTATTTTGTTAGATACAGTAAGTGGGCTCAAAAGTGATGAAAAAATAGGACCATTGCAGTGTTAATTGAAAAAAAGAGGGAACAAAATGTTTTTAAACATAAAAAGTCCTGAAATAGTAACTTTAAACAGGAAACTGATTCCAATGAACACACTTAATTAATTAAATAGATTATATTGTAAGTGCTCTCAATTAGTTTTTTATTTTGTTTGAAAAGAATGATACTTTCTCCCTTGCACTAAGAAAATAATCCTCACATTACTATGTGTTGTTTATGCCTTTACTACAGTAACATGGTTTAGGATATTATCAACGATGCCAACAATGAATCCTGTTATTAGGTCAAACACGAGCAATTCAAGAGAGAGAAAAAACACTGAATTGCACTAAAGTACTAAACTGAGTGTTCCGTTATATGGACTATGCATCTTGCATTAGCCAAACAACATTTAGACAAACTGCTGAAAAAATAAAATTCAAATGGAAGTTGGTGTATGAGTGGATGTATTAGACCCATAAGGGTCAGAACAAAGGGGGAATGAAACTAAACAAGCTTTGAAGGTAAAAGTGACTCTCAAGGATTATTGCATCCAGGGCCAAACTAAAGGAAGGAACCACTGCACACTGAGCAGATTATAAACATATAATATAGTTGTAAATGTTTCTACTAACAACTAACTCACTTGTTTGTTAGGATTCTCAGAGAAATAAATTAAAATGTACAAACATTCCATGATTCTCTAATACTGTTAGTTACCGTTACCTCTTTAGTATTTCCATTGCTAATTTTAAGACGATTCATGACTCTAGCTTATGTAGATGATTAATTTGCATTCTATTTATTGTAAAATGACCACATAGTTGACAATAGACAATATGTTTTGCTTTTGCTCAAAAGCTGTGGGCCATTCATGCCTTGTGTGATAGGAACGAACAGAGTTACATAAAATCACAGTTGTACTTTTCTCTCTACGTTTGCCGCCTGAGCCTACGCTTCAGTAAAGTTCTTATCCCAAAATGCTCTCAGGCAAACAAATTATTTAGTGTTGCTGGATTTCACCACATATTTCATGGTGTAGTCAAAATGCTTGCACTTTAAAGACTCACAGGAGAGCGAGGGAACGCAAATCTCTGCAAATCTTAAGAATTTACCTCCACATCATTCCAAACTATAAAGTTTTGAGGGAATATCAATTCCTTCCCACAAACTGTTGCATTTGCATCACCTGCCACTCATAATTTAAACATTCTCTGATTTATTATCCAGTGTTTGATGTTTTAGCCAAAAACTGAGGAAACAGGATTATATCTAGGTGTATTATGAATATGCAATCGAACATTACTGCTTGGTTGCTGTGCCAAAACCATGATGTGCAGGTAAGGTGTTTATTTCATTCCAAAGCAGTTGAGCTTGCTTTGAATTATACAGACCTTTTAGTGAACACAAGAACATTCTAACAAAAATAAATGATTAATTCAGCCAATCAAAATAACCTTTGGTGCATAGATTAATCACTCTAATATAAACGGCTGGGTCTCATGTGAGAAAACCAAGATATGCATGTTTTCATATGTTAATGAAAAGGCAAATCTCCTCTCACACCACAGCACATTCACACTGCCATAACTATAATAAAACTATAATAAATGATCTAATATAGATGTATCCAAACAATGATGTAAGTGAAAATAAAGCTGTCACATTACAAGACAGCAAAGTTCTTCAGAAAAGTAAGATTTTACAAAAATAAGAACAATATAATTTTTATTTTGACCTTAAACCTTGAGCCCTAGAGCTTGCCCTGGTAAATGATGACATATGTGCCCCTTCTGTCTGTAATAGTCTTTTTAAATGTGTGTTTTTTCATGTCACACCACAAGACGCACTTTGGATTACAGTAAACTATAAAGTTTTGAGGGAATAGCAATACATTCTCACGAACTGTTGCATTTCCATCACCTGTCGCTCATCATTTAAACATTCTCAGATTTATTCTCCAGTGTTTGATGTTTTAGCCAAAAACTGAGCAAACAGGATTACATCTAGGTGTATTATACATTTGCAATTGAACATTACTGCTTGGTTGCCATGCCAAGGCAAGGCAAGTTTATTTGTAGAGCACATTTCATACACAAGGCAATTCAAAGTGCTTCACACAACAGGAAAAATGCATTCAAATCACAAAGAAATTACAGAAACAGAAATACAATAAAATTAACTAAATAAAAAATACAAATAAAAACACCTAGCCAAATCCAAATGTAGCTGACCACATTGGCAGGCATTCCAGACACTTATTTGACATTGCAGCATGACAGGTGTCTCCGGGATGGACACATCACTTTTAGATTGATTTGTTCCCATATCTGCTCGCTTTCTGCAAACTGCACACGCCTGTGCTTGAGCGTATGTTTCTTTTACGACGACTCTCTCCTCGACGCCTCCACTTGATGTGTGGCGCTTTGTATCTTTACCGACGGACCTAGTCTCGTCTGCCAAAACCATACATACATTTTAAATCTTGTGTGTAAAGTGTGTAATTTGATAAAAACATATATTGTAATGTACATTCTTGTGTTTATGCTAACATTGGTATTAACTGTCTCTGACACAAGTGACTTATTTTAGAATTAAAAAGAAAAAAGAAACAAAAGTGCATGTTACAGTCACGCAGGATATTTTTGTGCTTTTTGTTGAAAATACAAAGAAATTAAACGCATCTTAATTCTGAAATGTTGTTTGCTTTATATAATACATTTTTGTGCACTGTAGAATCTACTTTAGGAGGAAGAATAGTGTTATTTAAAATGTAAGAATGAAACCTTTATTTGTAGTGTTCTTCCCAGACATATAGTCACAAAGTGCTTCACACAGAAATAAAATAAACTTCAATATTAAACAGAAAAATACAGTTACATTCTTAGTAGCCGAGTTTTAAAGACATCTACAGAGACTAAAGAATGCAGGAAATGAGAGTGTTCCTTCCAAATCGGGATGGGACAGCTTTGAAAGACCAGTCTCCTGCTCCAGGGCCAGATTCTGCCCAGACGACCTGAGGCTCCGGGTTGAACAAAAGGGTTTGACCAGGTCAGCGTTGTATACAGGAACCTGCCCATGCCGCGCTCGAAAGGTCAAAACCAAGATTTAAAACTGAACATAATACAAAATATGAAGATTTTTATGAGAATAGGTGTTGTGGCTGAATGTTGGACATAAGCGTGCCGACAGTCTCATACAGAGGAAGGTCTAACCGCGAGGAGACGAACACATGGATAATCATCTTAAGTTTTTGTTAAACACCATAGATCTAAGCTTTGAGATGTTGCACAGCTGAAACAACAGTTCTTTATTTGTTGTTTTCGAATTATGTTCAAGGGACATATAGCCTCACCACAAAATGTAATTTAAACTTATTATATCACATCAAATACCCGTAAATCACCCAAACGATCTCTTCATATGCTGATGTTGGCATTATGCTTGTCCTGGGCATCCTCAGTACAGACGTCTGTAAGTGCGAGCTTGTCTGCAGAGGTCAGCTTAAGCCTACTAACAATTCCATGATTATACTAAGTATCTAGTCTGACAGGTCTGTTTAAATAAAAACACTATACAGCAGAAAGAAGATAGAAGTGAATAAGTCTATCACATTATAAGAATGAGACAGCGCTCGAAAGGTCTACTGATGTTTAAGACATAATAAGATGGAGGAACACCCGCCAAGGTGTTTTATCATTGTATCGGCGGAAAGAGGAAATGAATGATAGGTAGGACTTTGAAGAGACGAGAAATGTGAGAAATTCACTTCAAGATGAGGGATTTCATTCACACGCTGCAGCAAAAATGTCTTCGGTAAAAGTTTGGGATGCTTCTGTTTTTACTATGTGGTTGATGAAAACACTGAGGCTGGCACAAACTTTGCAAAGTGTTCAAAGTTGTATTACTTGTTGCTAAATTAAGTCAGTTTGATCATATGTTTGCTTTGTTCTTTGTACTATGTTTGTTCCCTGCTGTAGTGCACTGGTGCTCTGTATGTTGGATTACTTTCATTTTTCTTGCACGTGTGCAGAGGTGGTTAGGTAAGTCCACATAATACCACTTTAGTAGAAGTACTTATAACATATAGAAGTACAGCCACTCACTTGGAAGTAAAGATAGGGTGTCTGAAAAATACATGGTCAGGTGCAATTGTATAAAAAAGTGATTCAGGTACATGTACTTGAGTGAGTACGGCTTCCTGGTGTGTTTTCATTATTATGAATCATTGAAAGGACAGAACAACTAAAGTGAACTCCTTCAGAAAACAAAGGTGAGGGTAAAAATACACAAACCTTGCCAGTACATATTCACTTTTGAATTCTAATATTCCAACTTGTATAACACTAATCATTTCTAGCACGTCTGATTTGATGCCAGAATGCTTCGAGCCCTGCCATTTCTGCAGATATTGAGGTCAGACTGGCAGCTAGCAACCACGTGTAATTACTGTAAGATATTATAATGAGGCTCAGGAAGTCATTCATTCCACCGTAGAGTACTGCTAACAGCTTGAAACATATGGAGGGAAAATAGTGAACCAGTGTTGCTGGCAATTCCGCGCTGATTATTAAGGAACACCTGTTTGGCTGGCTGGCAAGGCGACTCAGGGTCCCGCTGAATAGCAGCAGGCTAATGAAGGTCTCCTCAGCTTAATTGTTTGGGCTATAAATAGTGACAGATAGAGGAATAGAGTACAGAGCCCGTCTCATCCATTTGTATGCCATACAGTGAACACGGAACCAGCGGCTTGTTGTTCTGGGATTTTGAGAATGTAGTGAAGACAGCGCTTTTGGTAATTGCCCACATTAGCAGTTAGAAAAGAGCCATTAGTCTGGACATTGGAGCTGCTCAGCCCTCAAAAAAACCTACTGTATGTTAAAGGGATTTATAAGTGTTTGGTGGTTTGTTGGTTTGATAGTTTAATACTGTGTTTAGTTTAGTTTTTTTTTACTACCCTTACTTAAGGTTGTTTTAGCAGCACTGGTTTGTTCCTTTTGAATACTGTTACGGCAGTTTCCTGTAAACAATGATCAAGTAAAGGGTAATCAAGGAGAACATGAAGCAGAAACAGAGTCTTTTCGTCTCTTTCAAAAGGTGGAGGTTTATTCACTCGTGCACAGTGGACAAACACCCTCACTCTCCCTAAGACAAGATCGTTCTGTCCCTACCTGCCATTACAGTTACAGAGTAAGCCTTTTATAGGCGGTGACAAACATTTGACACGTATACACATCATCACAATCAAATCAGCTCCAAAAGAGATAGACCAGACCCTCACGTCTGCGAAGTTCCAGCTATCTCTTCAGAGGTTAATCGAAGAGGTTTTCCACACAGAATCAGGTCTTGACGCATTAATTGGCCTCAACCTGGCTGATTAAGAGGCGCCTGACAGTATATAATCAGTATAATCAGGACCCCATATTCTTATATCATCTGCACACAGGAGAACAACACAGATATTAATTCCGTGACATGTCATGGCCTAAAACAACATCAGAATGACATGACATGACCCATTTCTTCCATTACAATACTAAAATACTAGGGTAAGAAAAAGAACAAAAGTTTAAAAAAAAAACACCAACAACAACATAAATAGCAGCAACAACAACATCTGAGAAGAGACGCAAATTCTTAATATCGGCTCATTTAGCTAATGCAGAGAGTTAATTTACTTTCTGTGATCAGTAAATGGACTGGGAGATATTGAGATAGCATGTTAAATCCATTGCTAACCGTAATGAAATATATTGTTGCTCAATTGATAAAGCAATTATCCCAAAGACTGCAATTATCATTATTACTCACCTTCTCTATAACATGAGCCATTACTTGCAAAAGGTAAGGAAACCAATAAACATTTTAGGTATGGTGACGTACGGTTATACAAGTCGAAGCAGAATTTGATAATGAAGGTAAAGTGGTTTTGAAAAGGCGGCCAAGGCTAGTAAAGGTCTCTCGTATTAGAAATTCAAATTAGGCACAAAGTGAATTATTTTTACATTGGCACTTCCGGAGCCTTCACTCTCTGACAGAAGCTCATTTTAGTGAAATATTAAATGCAGAGCACATCACTAATTGCAACATTACCCACAGCCATATCTCCAAATGACTCTTTGACAGAAGAACTCAACGAGAATACAGCTGGATCATCCAATGTGCTATTAACTGGTGACTGAAAGATTGCCAGTGCCTTGTGCGCCCTGTTGATTTGCATTCCCCCGTCATTGATGGAGCTGAAATTAATTTGGATGTCTGGGTTTCCAGGTCAAGTCTATAACGACGGTTGCTGCCCAGTGGTCGAGTGGCTAAGGCGGCGGCACACATCTCAGGCTCCATGTGCGCCCAGCCACATTGTAGGGCGTTCAAATCCAGGCTCTGTTTAATAAAGGTTACGAGCCATAAAAAAATCCTTCTAAAAAAAACAAAAGATGGTGCTGCAAGTTGGTTTCTTCCATCATACAGTAATTATCAAGTAATTATAGTAATTGTCCGATTTGATTACAAGGTCTATGAGTTTTCTAGTGTTTTCCTACTTTCCAGAACATGTTGCTAAGGTTGACCCATAGTGACGGAGCTCATTAGAACACTTCATGTGATTGCAGCAGTTTTTTATGCAATCAAGGTCAAGAGTCAAGACATCTTTGCATTGTTTAGCATTTGCTCTGATGCTGTTTCTTGTGGCTCATTTACTGCTCTAAAATGCATACATATAATTGTGATTTGATAAAGAACATTTAGCCCTCATGATGTAGTTAATAGACAATGTTATCCTTCCACTCAGGCTTGATGATCATGTACACACAATTCTTCAATTTATTCAAGTTCAAGTTTTTTACATCATACTGTGTTTATCAAAAGAAATATTGCAAATTCCAGTTCTACCTGTATATGTATTCATTTGTGAGCCACCAAGTTGCAGCACAGTCACCCTCTGATCACAGCCATTAACATCAGTGTGGTTGTAGTGGAGAAAGCCTTGGTCACTAGAGTGTTCAGTATGCTCCCATTAGAGTCCCAGCACCAGGAAAAGGCTAATGTCACCTTGGCTCTATTCTCAAGTGCACTGAAAGCGCTCACCGCTGCCCAATTATTATAATACATGCACAGCCAATCGCTGGACTCAAGCCAACTGGACACAGATTTACCAGGACCAGGTAGGGTTAGTCTCCAGCACAAGGTTACACAAACACTGCAGTGTTCAAGGCAATAACATTAAAGAGGAGCAACCTTGTCTTTTAAATGAAAGCAAATGAACTCTGAACACTTTTCTTTTTCTTGCCATCTCTGCGTGTTGCCGCGTTAATTAGTGAAAACTCTCCAATATCACATAGTCAGTCAAAACAGACCCAAATCTGCAATGGTTTACAGGTTGAACAGTTTATTTTACAAAAGTTAATGTTGCAGGCAGGTGAGGCAAGGAGCAGGGTGACTTAGCTGGAGCACGGAGCAGGAGCAAGACGACACGAGGAGCTGGAGTGAGACACACAAAGGACCTGGACAAACAAGTGGTAGCAGTACAGTAAGTACAAAAGTCCATGCAGTACTATTGAACGTAACGGAAGTATCTGGCAGAGTGGTGGTGAGAAGACCGGTCTGATGTACTGCAGGTGGATGAATTGATGTAGTGCAGGCTTAAGAGGGAGTGAGGGAACACAAAACAAAACCGTAACAGATTTGTTTCTTTTATACATGCTTTATCCAAGATTTTGTTTTATTTATTCTTTATTACCAACTTTTTTGAACTGGCAGTGTATTGACTAACACAAACCGTTTCCTTACAATAAATATATTCCAAACCATATTCATAATCCTGTTTCTAAACCTAACCCTAACTCTTTCTTAACATTCACCCAATACCCCTAACCACACCACGATGATCATAACACTGTTAGTATAACCAGCTAACCATAACATAGCAGTACAACCATAACCAGCTTGACAATTAACTATTGTCAAACATCGGCATTTCATCGATAGCATAAACCTCACTAAACTATATCAACTAAGTCAAAGCTGCTGTTACAACAATTTACTATCATTTGTAATGTTTTATCACACGCATGACGCAGAATAGAAGTCATTTCCGCGGCCGTGTATGTACACATTTCCTTGGCACAGCTTTTATTCAGGAGCGCTGTATAGCCCGAAAATTACGATACTTATATTCGTCATGCGTGTTGGGCATGAATAGAACATTACAAAACGCCAGCTTTGACTTAGCAGTGATGCAGCGGTTGTCTCGCAGCAGGTTTATTTAGACTAATTTCTTAAAATACAGAGAACATGACGGTGCTTCCACTGTCTTCCACAGTGTGTCAAACAATTAGACACACTGCTGTATGGGCTACAGGGTTCAAAGCAGGGGAAAAGTTGCGACTTAAAGTTAAAATTCAGATGACAATGTAGTGAAACAACTAACTGCTTTAACAAATTGCCTTTACAAACAAAGGCAACTACAGTGAGGTCTGGAGCTCATTGACCTCACCGCTGCATTCAGCCCTTAATGTTCGAGACCTGCTGTGTGACCCTTGGGCCTCATTTGGACAAACTGCATGTTTCACACACTCCCTGGTAAACAATGTGATTCCATGTAGATGTGTAAAGTCTTAAACATCCCACTAATGTTGTAGTCCTTGAGTCTGGCGCATTTGGACTCAGTTTTGGTCTTGAGAGCTCTTGGACTTGTCACTCACTCAAAGGTAACATGTCTCTGACTTCTATTGGCGTTGTGTAGCACATTAACAATACATTTTAGCTGTGGACATTTAGGGAGACGTGTGCAAATTACACGTGAAGGAGGTGTTTTCAGCCACAGACGAACGCCCAGCTCAATCTTTAAAACGGGTACGAGACAGTGGGGGCCGCTCCCCCGCTCTCACACATGATTGCCTCGGGTTTGGCTCGAGTCACGGCGTTGGCCACTGCTCGTACTATGCGCTCTTTCTCCCTCCTCATACCTCTGCGTCTCTGTGCCGCCCTCTCCGCCGTGCCGCCCTCTCCGCCGTGCCACCCTCTCCACCGTGCCGCCGTGCCACCCTCTCCGCCGTCCGCCGTGCCGCCCTCTCCGCCGTGCCACCCTCTCCACCGTGCCGCCGTGCCACCCTCTCCGCCGTCCGCCGTGCCACCCTCTCCGCCATGCCGCCCTCTCCGCGCTGGTCTCCTCTCTATCCAAATCTAACTTGTAAAACGACTCTGTACGACGGTCTTGTCTCGATTAGTGCAGTCATGACTACGACACAATATCCTTCAACTAATTACTCATTCGTTTGTATGTAATATATTTTTGGTTAAACATATTCTTTGTTTCACACGGAATTAATACTTTAGTGATTGGAATTGCAGTTGTGATATAGGCACAAATATGTAATACATTTCATATGGACATAATTTGTTTCTGTTATCATCTTTGGCTCCTTTTATAACAAAGCAAAACATAACACTCCATTTAAAAATCTCTCACAAGTGAACTACAACAACCCCCCTTTCAGCATTTTGCATGCAAAAGAAACCCCAATTGTTACTTTTCATCTTATTCTGGAGGCAGACATTATAAAACACGGTGCAGAGATGTCAGCAGTAGCAGACCGTACAATGAGGTTGACCCTGAACACTCTCCTACGATCTTTTTCTCTGCCTTTTACTATTGTATTATGCATGCGCTTTAAACATGCAGGGCCATGTGGAGACAGCCCGCGCGTTCTTTGATGTTCGGCTTTCATTTCAAAGTGTCCTTATTCATGCACATGATTATGGCAAAGGTACGCAGATATAACATGTAAACATGCTTGGGTTGGTCGATAAACACTTTATTTTGTTATTATTATTATTATTATTATGTACAGATAAGGCATAAATTAAGACCAATGTAAGACCACAAGTTAATAGTACTATTTCCTTTTATGTAGGATCTGTTGGTGGGTGGAATATATTAGGGTAACATTTTGTCCAAAAAGTTGTGTTTGAAAGCGATTCAGCAAGTGAACAGCAAAATGTATCTATAAATGTATAACTTATCATTAAATTCAAATTATATGTGTCTAAAAATGCAGCTCTTGAGGGATGATCTTTGTTTGCAGTCACTATGTTGTGAAAAAGGAAGAAAAATTGTGAGCCCTCTCCAGGTTATAAGATTTATAAGGCATGTTTAATACTAATTTGTCTATGTTGTTTTTGTCTATGCGCAGGTGATATATATGCAGGGAATATCAGTGCTTGGAAACATTTTATTGAAATTGAGTTATACATACTGTTGAAAATATATTTATGAATGCCTTTTTACAACCTAAAGTGCATATTTTAGGTTTTCTTGTTTTTCTAATCATTACTTTAGTTTGATAGTACCTGTTGTAAATACTGATTCTAGTTCTACATAAGTCATGTGCGTGAAGAGAGACATGTTTAGTTTAAATTTAAAAACTGTTCTAAAATGGATATGAATATGGATTTGTTTGGTCTTTGTTTTACAGTTTGGTTGCTAGGTAACAGTTATGGCATTACCTTTTCCTCACATATGCTGCTCATGTCCAACCAGGATGTAGAAATTATCACCAAAATAGTCAAACCGGGGGAAAATGGGCAACAGTTTTAGCACAAATGCAAATATAATCATGTTCTCTACTTTTTAGTGACATCTTAACCCACTTAATCTTAACTATAGGGCTGCAAGCACTTTCTCAAGGGTAATCAGTAGAATACTATGCATTTAGTATGTGATTGGGTCCCAGGTTTACGTTGTGCAGAAAAAAAATCAGGCCTTGAGGTCAAAACGATTAAGTCCTATTCACTTTAAACTGTCAAAGTGTTTATATTGCTGCCACAGTTAGATGGCTTCGAATCTGTACGTATATATGACTTAATACGGCACTTTGATGACCATTGTTGCACAGCAGAGTCTATAGAGAACGGAACTTGTTGACTTAGTGCAAATGGTAGGCAGTGCTGTGCATGTCTCTTGTATATCGCTCAGTTTGTCTTTATTGGCAGTTGGCATGTTAAGCGGCGTCTGGCAGGTGGTGGGAGAGAGGCAAACTTAAAAATGGCCTCTGTCTTCTGTCGGAAGAAAAGAGTTTGCACAAGTAAGGCGAAGAAGAGAATAAATAGCTGCAAATTCAGCTTGGGTAGAGCACAAATACATGGAATAAAATGGCAAGTGTGCCACAGGGTTTTTCTGTCGCCCGTAGAAGAGTGCATGATGTTAAGCAAAATGCCTCAGGAAACAAAAGATGAGAATCCAGGCACACCAAAAGTGGAAATAAAAAAGTGTACAGCAGCGTCACAGTGTGATGTTGGGAGGGTTGGGACCAAATACTATTTCACTAATGAGGTGATGGCAAGTTTTATTTTTCTGTCAAGACTTTCAGCCGTGTTGACAATGCAAAAGAGAGGATTTACTATGCTGGCTACATTTGTTCTGCGTTTTATAATTTCATTCCATGGTGCAATAGCAGACAATATTTTCAGTTCAATTCTGTTCTGTGTTGTAACATTGAAGCTGACAACATTGTGGCTTTTTAACTGATGCGACCTTTACACACGCAAGCTTCAAGGATGTTTGTCAAGGCTGTATTCAATAAAGCCAATCTTTTTCTTATTGTCTAGTCTTTTTTTATGTGTCTATTCAAGCAGCATTGTTTAATGTCCATAAAAACACACACAGATACAATGTTTATAATTGTCTATCTACATTTGACAATGAGTAGAGACCCTTTTCCACACTGTTTGAATGTTAGGAGAAACTAGTTAACAAGACACTGCAAACAATATGGAAACACAATTAAGTAAAGGAATTTTAGTGGTTTATTTGTGAATTTAATATATAGAGTTACGGGCTGATTTCAGTACGTGCATATGTGCTGCACTAAGCCATATACCATAGCTGACTGGATGTGTTTGTCTCCTTCATGGCTGCGTAGGACTGTAGAGCCCTAGAGGACTGTAGAGCCCTACCCTTTGATCGGTCACCCGCCCCTCCCCCTGCACAGCTGCATGCTCCCTCTTCCACAGCTGGACAATGCCCTGCATCTGTTCCTCTTCGCTTATCTGCCCCGGACCATCGGCTCCCCACTTCGCCTGGACTCACCCATCCCCCCAGCACACGGTCCCCCTGCCAACCACTGACTGTCACAGCAGCACAGGTGAGGAGTGAGCTGAAGAGGATTAAAGTGAGGAAGGCAGCAGGACCTGATGGCATCAGCCCCAGGCTCCTTAAGTCCTGCGCAGATGAACTGTGTGGAGTTATGGAGCATGTCTTCAACATGAGCCTGAAGCTGAGGGTGGTACCACAGGTCTGGAAGACCTCCTGTCTGGTACCTGTGCCTAAGACACCGCGCCCCAAAGACCTCAACAGCTTCAGGCCAGTGGCTCTCACGTCCCACCTGATGAAGACACTGGAGCGGCTGGTCCTGGACCACCTCCGCTCCACCGTGAGCTCAGCCATGGACCCGCTGCAGTTTGCATATCGGTCTGGCATCTGAGTGGAGGACGCCGTCATCTCCCTGCTGCACCGCTCTCTCTCTCACCTGGAAAAGCCTGGCAGCTCTGTGAGGATTCTGTTCTTCGATCTTTCCAGCGCCTTCAACACCATCCAGCCGCTGCTCCTGAGGGACAAGCTGGAGACGGCTGGTGTGGAGTATGACCTGGCAGAGTGGATCCTGGACTACCTCACGGACCGACCCCAGTTTGTGAGAGCACGGGACTGTGTGTCTGACACTCGGACCTGCAGTGTGGGGGTGCCCCAGGGCACTGTCCTCGCGCCCTTTCTCTTCACCCTTTACACTGCAGACTTCAGACATGACACGGACAGCTGTGTCCTGCAGAAGTTCTCTGATGACTCTGCCATCATCGGACTCATCACGGACGACGATGATGTGGAGTACAGAGGACTGGCGCAGGACTTTGTGGACTGGTGTCAGCGGAACCACCTCCTCATCAACGCGGGGAAGACCAAGGAGATGGTGGTGGATTTCCGCAGACGTCACCCCACTGCCCCCTCACCAGTGAACATTCAGGGACGGGACATTGAGAGAGTGGACTCATACAAGTACCTGGGTGTTCATCTGAACCACAAACTGGACTGGACTCATAACACAGACGCACTGTACAGGAAGAGCCAGAGTCGGCTCTACCTCCTGAGGAGACTCAGGTCTTTTGGAGTGACAGGGCCACTCCTGAAGACCTTCTACGACTCTGTGGTGGCATCGGCCCTCCTGTATGGTGTGGCCTGCTGGAGCAGCAGCATCACAGAGAGGGAGAGGAAGAGGCTGGACAGAGTCATCAAGAAGTCCAGCTCCGTCCTGGGCTGTGCTCTGGACTCAGTGCAGGAGGTGGGGGACAGAAGGGTCCTGGCTAGATTCACATCTATGCTGGACCATGAGTGTCACCCCCTGCAGGACACTCTCTCCGCTCTGGAGAGCAGCTTCAGTGAGAGACTGATCCACCCTCGATGTGTGAAGGAAAGGTTTTGTAGGTCTTTCCTTCCTGCTGCTGTCAGACTTTATAACAAAAACTGTTAGTCCTGAACACTCGCAATACTGACCTAACCATGTGCAATTCTGTCATATGTGCAATTGCTGTTGGAATT
Source organism: Eucyclogobius newberryi (assembly GCF_026437365.1). Classification (NCBI taxonomy): domain Eukaryota; kingdom Metazoa; phylum Chordata; class Actinopteri; order Gobiiformes; family Gobiidae; genus Eucyclogobius; species Eucyclogobius newberryi. The sequence goes on from NW_027316389.1 coordinate 12,248,252, forward strand.
CATGTGCAATTCATGTGCAATTACTGTGAAATTCATGTGCAATCTATGTGCTGTCGTGACACATATTCATGTGCAATTACTGTCGGGATCACATGCAATGGTATTTATTTATTTATTTATTTGTCTATGGGAGTTTTTATTTATTTATAGGAGATCTTCTACTGAAAGTGTTTTTCAGACTTCCTATAAGTGATCTGTTCTTATATGTATGTATCTACCTCTGTATCTACCTGCGTTGCACCAATGAAATTTCCCCATGTGGGACAATAAAGGAATATCTTATCTTATCTTAGCTAGAGAGTATGAGAGGAGCCTGTGTGGAGTCTGTGGCATAAAAATCCTCATTTAATGTATGTACTGTATAGGCATAAGTGCAGATAGATATAATAATAATGTGGTATCTCACATCAAATGACACGTTTTGTCTCAAGGTTTCAAATGTTCCATGAACTATTCCGGTAAAAGTTATTTTTTTCGTGTTGGTGTTATGACCTAAATGTTAGGTCATGACCTAAACGTTAGGTCATAACACCAACGCGAAAAAATAACTTTAGGTCCTAAAGCGTTCTCTTTCCCGTTTGGTGCATTCTGAACTGTGGAGCTTGATCCGACTGTCCTCCTCCGATGTTGAGTGCATACATGGGATGTAGAAGTGTAATAACTGCAGGGGTTGTGGCACAGCATGTTGTGGAATCAGACCGTTAGTCCAGAGCATCTACTTCACCTGGTTATAACCGCTCAGATATTTATTTTCGCCTGTCATCTTCCTGGAGACATTATTGCTTTCTTTGGAATGTTATACAGTATGACATTTATCTTTTCTCAGAGAAGCAGGTGACGCAGCTACGCCAAGATACAAGTCTGATCCGAGGAGAAGTAACCCTGTTTTTTTAGCAATATAAGAAAGAAAATGAAAACAAGATATAAAAGCCATACTGTGTCAGGCAACACAATACCAAGTAGATGGCAGATCCTTACAGAAAAGTTACATAGGGCACCTTTAAGCAAGTGTTAAGATTTTACTCCATACAGAAAATATAGACACATTTCTTGAACATCAGACTTTCTAGAGTGCATTATTCTATAATGAACCTGTTACAAGCCTTTATCAGACCAGATGGAATCATGAAATATCCAGCATCTTTGAAACCACGCTTCTAAGGAAATCTATTTTTTACAAATGACTGAGGTTCTGTGTTGCATCTTGTATGTAATTTACTTGCTCTTCTGTGTATGTTTTATTCTGTTTGAAAGTGGAAACTCTCAGTGGAAAAGTGCATGGCTGGCACATGGACTGCTAAAGCGTGCACTAATTAAGCTTTAATCTACACCCATTTCCGCAGTGAATTTACAGCCAGCCCACTCCGGGGAATCCACCGTGCTGCTTCGCTCCGCCAAGATGCACTCACTCAGCCTTCAGACAAAGGCTAAAGAAGAGGCTCTCCACCACTCCCATTGATTCAAACGCATAGAGCATTCTGTATAGTTGTTTTATACACATCAGTAAAATGTATATACTATAGAAGTCTGTTGGAATTTCACACACACTACAGGCTTCAATTCAAATATGAATTACCAGTCTTTAAATCAAAACTGTATCTCAAACTCCTATGCATTGTGAGCCATTTTATTTCAATATACTGGACAGTGTGCATGTATTTTTGATGCGCTCATTACCAACAATGGAATAATGCATAATCTTATTTTCTCTGGTTTTAATAATCTTTTCTAACAAAAACATGCAATATTTTTTACTTTTTCTTCATGTCTGATAGAAGAGAAGCCATTTTTGCAAGACAAACTCCCCTGCACTTGAAATACCTGATGATTCATTTTGAAAAATAAAAAATGCACCAAAAACGCATCATTAATAAAATCACTGTTCATCTTCTTGTTTCCTCCATATATAGCATGTACAGTATATGTGACTGTACGAGGCAAGTGCTTGTAGGGTAAGGCTTGTAAATAACTCATATCGGAGCCCTTTGTCTTCACTATTCTCTTTATTACCTGAGACAGCGAAGGAATGATTGGACTTCCCGACTGCATTTACTGCTGTCTGCTGCCTCAACCCCAAGGCCATGTTATGAAGACTTGTGTAAAATTTGGTCCTGGGCAATTCATCTTTGTCTGTCTCCCTGCCAGTCCGGATAGAAGTCTAGCTCTGTGACCTCCAACTTTTTTTTTTTATTTTTTTTTTACTAGTCTCCTGCCATCCAAACTAGACAGCTTGTAAATGTAGGCAACAAACCCGCTGCCATTATAATGCATCCTTATTGGAAAGTTGCAGGATGAAAATGATTTGTATTTTTACTATTCTGCTGTATGAATGAGATAGAAATCAACCCATGACTAAAATGTGTGTTTACAGCATGTATTTCATAGTGAATAGTAGATATAGTAAGTCATAGTTAATGTTAACAGTTAGTTAAAGTCAACTGTCTTTGTACAACATAGTCTTTAATATAACCTTAGCTTAGCATTCCTTCAATGACAATATTTTTGTGTACACATTGTGCACACACACACGCACGCACGCACACACACACACACACACACACACACACACACACACACACACACACACACACAAACACACTCTTTAGAATAAAACAGCCAGGGTACAGTAGTTAGCTAATTAGCTAATTCCAAAAATACATAGATCATGAATTATGCTCCTTTGAAACAACTGTAAATGCAATATAAGTTAAATAAAATATTTGAAAACTAAGTAACATAAAATTTGTATGTACTAATATTATAAAACATTTTCTCTCTTTTCTCTATTTAAATTCTTCCCATCGACTTTGAGACTGTCTTAAACCCGCCGCTCGTGTTATATACCTCACATGAAATCTTAAATTGGCATGCTGGATTCACTGTAAAAGAAACACAAACCAAACAAATAACAATTAAGATTCATTGATTTTGTTCTGGTTTGACACATGGTCCACGGTGGCAGAGTGGTTTGCGTTCTCGCCTCCCAGGAAGGAGATCTTGGTCCAGACCATCATAGGACATGCAGACTCTGGGTGGAGTCTGTATCTCCCCGTGTTACTGTGGGATCACTCTGGGTTCTCCGGCGTCTGTCCAAAGACAAGTTTATTTTTTATCTTATAGCCTATTTTTGTTTTTATCTATCTATCTATTTATTTTTCTTCCTGAGTTATAGGTTGTTTATCATTGTTCAATATTTTAGGTTAAACCGAATCAACAAAGAAAGTTCCTATGTTGTGAATGTATGTATGTGAATTCTGTTCATTGACAATGGCAATAAAGATAAGATAAGATAAGATTTTCCTTTATTGTCCCACATGGGGAAATTTCATTGATGCAACGCAGGTAGATACAGAAGACAAGAAGAAGAAAATAAACCATTTCTGATTCTGATTCAGATGTGTTAGGCAAAATTGGCAACTCTAGAGAGTGAATGTGTGTCTATGTCTCTGTCTTAACCCTGTGACGAGCTGGGCCTTGTCCAGGGTGATCCCCGCCTAAGGCCCAAAGTCACTGGTATAGGCTCCAGTCAACAGGAACAAGTGGTAGAAAATGAATGAATGAATGAATGAATTATTTTATTCTCAATTAGATCCAGCCTCAAACTACACCTACTGAGTCAAATACTATTTTCTCTCACATAATCACTTTTTTCTGACAAATCCTCAATCCCCATGGTAACCTCTATAGCTGGCATTGAGCCTAGATCAGCCTGTAAGCACATGTAATGCGTCACTCAGCTATAGGCAGCTCCGCATATGCCCCGTCACCTCCACTTTATCAACGCGCTAGATTTTACTGTTATTTTGCCCAAGACGTATGCAGTATAAATCCAAGCAGCTACACATGGCCCGCAGCCTGTTGAAATTTGAATGACAACAAAACAAGGACCACACTGAGGAGAAGGATTGCCATGCATTTTACATGCAAGTGCGCAGCCCCCTTACTCGCTCATTAAGCCTGTCACGTCTCCAAAACTGACTTGAAAGTGGAAAAAAGACTTCAGTGAGGAGGAAAACGTCCGGGAAAAGTACACCCCTTCAAATTTCATAGCCTTTAAATTTTAACTAATTACAATCAAGCTGGATTGAGTGTCTTGTTTGACAGATACGAGATGTAAAAATGATAAAAAATGTAGTCTTATGCCTAATCTCAACCGCGTGTTTAATACTTGTGCCAAATTTAAGGACCCTCCCTATTGAATGAAAGGCACTGCACAACCACAGACACATATTTAATAGGTATGAGATTATTAAGTGTGTGGTTTATTCTTCACTTCCATCTGATTTAGTTTGTTGTTGAAGTGCTGTACTCCTTTCAGCAAACTATATAAACAGAGAATCTTTCCTGTCATCAATTTCCGTTGGAGGAAAATGAACAACAAATGTTTTTTTTTTAACTCTTAAAAGAAAGTCCTGTTTACGAAGATATGGTACTATTACGTTAACGAAAACATGCAAACTCTGCACAGAAAGGCCTGGTCTTGCCTGTGAGTCAAATCAACAACCTTCCTGCTGGGATCGCTAACAACCCGTGTCGCAGAAAGACCCCTCCCTTTGTAGCGTACACCCAACTTCTACCAAGAGCACAATTGATTACAACTTTAAAACATTTAAATGAGGAGGTAGCTTTCCTAGTTTAGTCTAGGAGATAGCACTGTGACGACTGGCCGTATGAGAAGGTAAAATATTGATGAGAGCCTCTTGTTCCCTGTGACCTTACATCACCTCTGACTGACTTTAGTGAGTAAGAAAGGAGTCCTCCACTGACCCTCTGTGGAGACGGAAATGAATCAATGATCATTTAGGATCAATTAATCTAAATGAATGGTTGAGACAATACTCCAGACGTTGAGGGGGAAGACTCCCTGTGGTCCATAAATCTATGCCCAGCAGATGATGAAGTTCTTCTAAGAGCCGGCTGGTTCTAAATATGCTGCAGGTGTGCCAAATGAATCCACCAAAAGCCCATTAGCGTCAGCTCCATGCAGTAAATGCACTGTTTGCTAAAGCGGTTTCATAATGCGCTCTACATCAAATGTGCATTTAAGAACTTTTTAGTAAATGTGTTCGATCTTGAGAGGGCTTGTGGATAAATAGTAAAATGCACTTTTAGATTTAATTTATTTCAGGCAATACAAACTTTAGACTAGAATGAAATGTGTCAAATTGAATTATGTACCTGGAGTCATTTTGGGATGTTTTGAAGTAAGGCAAGGCAAGTTTATTTGTAGAGCACATTTCATACACAAGGCAATTCAAAGTGCTTCACACAGCAGGAAAAATGCATTCAAAGAAATTACAGAAATACAATAAAATTAACTAATTAAAAACAATTTAATAATAAAAGAGAAGAGTGCAAAGAAAAATCCTTATCATATGCACAGCTAAACAAAACAGTTTTTAGTTTGGATTTGAACATTGTCAGAGTAGAAGCCTGTCTCACATCTTCAGGAAGCTGCATAAAGTACTTTCAGGCCATTTGATTGACTTTGACGATAAATGTGTTTATATTTCTTATATTGTTGTCTTTCTATACTAAATAAAGGGCTATTATAGCAGATACATCTCCTTACTACATCCCCCAGTGCTTATGCTAGCTTAATCCCAACGCAGCAAATGACTAGCATCTGATCAGTGGGTGAGAGTATAGGTGTGGACGCTTCGGCAATATTCAGGAAAATGTCACCAACAGGCAGCCACACAATGCCTCCACGCTACGGCACCAATCCCAGTGGGAAATGTAATAGGGCCGCGACATTTACAAAAAAATGGCAGCAAAAATCGAGCAAGATAGATTCCGGTCCATCTAAGTGGGTTGCTTTGGCAAACTCTACGCTACGATGACAATTCAATTATCGCAGCAAGTTCTCAATTAAAAAGTATAGGCATGTGGTGTACATGGGGTGTTATTATTTTGCTGGCTGACTGGAATAGGACGCATAGAGAGGAGAGAGACATAAAGACTGTACGTATGACAGTGATGAATCGCTTGTTTTAGAGCATAAATACAAGTGAGCAGAACAGGGGAGCGCTCTTAAAAAAGCCTTTTGATCATGTGGCGTGTAATTGCTTTGGAGAGGCACAAACATAATTGGGACTAATTAAGGAGAGGACATTGATGAGTGCAAGACAGGTCTTTAATGCTAATGTAAATTGTTGCAATTTATGGTGTTGTACAATTGGGCCATCAAAACAAAACATATTGACTTGTATTGCAATGAATGGTTTTAAAAGATTAAACATTTTTTTACCAAGTTCTATTTCTGCAGGTACTAATAATGTCTCATAGATAATCTCGCCTTTTTTCCCTGCTTCCCTCTCCCTTCACACGCATACACACAGAAGATTGAATCCTCTTTACAGACAGAGCTACAGATAAGAGTCTACGCTCTGTCTGAGCTTGAGGAATGATGTAGGAAGGGCCCGCTAAAGAGTTCAAAACGAGTGTGATGCTAAATACATCATTAAATATCCCCGCTGAGAATTAGCGGAGTTATGTGCGCATTTTCCTGAAAAAAAATAATTTAGACATTGGCAAATTGATTAAATAATAGTGAACATGTTGTCATTATTTGGACTTAGATGACATGATCCTGTTATTGTGGACATTTCTTAAAAGGAAACTATCAAGCTGCTGAACATGTTGAATATAAAAATGAATAATGATTTTCAATCATGCTGCCCAGTGGTTAAGTCACAGCACAACACATATGCTAGACTCCAAGTGATATTGAATTCCGACTTTGACAATTTACATTATATATATATATATATATATATATATATATATATATATATATATATATATATATATATATATATATATATATATATATCTCAAAGCAGCCGGTGCAGTCTTGTGTTTGACAACAAGGCTGGACCCTGCAGGTGCCATTAGCGATGCGATCTCTGTGTATAATTGATGGGCGATTAAATGTCTCGAAGGCCCCGTGCTTCCATGTGTGACCACATCAGTGCAAGTAAATATTTCACTGTTTATATGACGGCACAGCTAGCTCCACAAAAACACGTGGTTAAATACAGTACAGAAATGTCTAGCTGTGAGCACTCACCACTCCCAACGGTTTCCCTTGCACTGTCCCCCGTTGTCCCCTCTGACAGAGCAGCTTGACAGATGGATCACAAAGATGCACAATCATTGCATGCTAGAGACTGGGATGGAGCGCAGCCATTATTCTAAAGCAAAGCTGTCTGGTGGGGCAAGGCCTGTGCGCCACATGGTGCCGTGATAGATGGGAACCATTAATCAAAGCAGGACTGCAGGCTGAGATTGATGTGCACAAATTCAAATGCTCCAACAGCATTTGGAAGATTAAGGCAGTGCAGGCGAGGTGAGGAGTGTTCTGTCTGCTGGAAGGACAGGTGTACAGGTAGAATGAGAAAGTGCCACTGGCATATGTTGGGGTTCAGGGGCCGCTTTGTCCTGTATGCCTGCTGATGTAACTCCATGTTCTATTCCCACCAGGCGGCCCTCTGTCTCATATTGAATTAGATGTCCTACATTTGTCATTGCCCCTGTGACTCGCTGTCCTTCACAATGTCTTTTCAAGAGGGCTGGAACATTGAAATACGCACACATAATAGACTTTATGGCAGAACCAGATAGAGGCCTCATCTATACTGACTGCAACCTTTTGTGCATACTAAATGATCATTATTTTGTAGAAGCACAATTATAATTTTTACTTTAGATTACTATAGAAAGACTTGAACTCATAAGACTCAAGCATTAAGGATTAAGGATTAACAAACGAATGACTATTCTATTAGCTCTGCACTAAACTCACTGTATTTCCTTACCAAGGAAGCAGCCTGTTCTAAATAGGCTACATGGGAAAGGATAATGAATACAATGAACTTACTAGAAATAGTTGCTTTCCACCCAGTTTTTCTTAGGTTCATTTATTTCTGAGTGGAAACTGCATTAGTGATAGCACCCTTATCTTGCTGGAATTAACAGTCGCTTTTGGTCATTACTCAAAAACATGCAAGTTGCACACGGCGACAAAAATATGCCGATAAAATAACCGTGTCGACACATTTTAATGAGTGATTGCATGGGCTGCATTTAGCACATGCAATAAAGCCATTATGTTAAAGTTGTGGAGCACATTGTGGACGCTGGGCGTGGTTAAATGCAAGGTATGTACATTTAATAATATAGCGTGGAACATTCTAAGCAAAGCAATGCCATGTTCGTGACGACAAGCAGGTTAGATCATTAAACTTTGAACTACTGTTTGTTTCATGCATGCCTGGTGGCTGAGTGGTTTAATTCGTGGCACTTTGGCCAGGCTCTGTGCGGCTGGGCTCAGCAATGTGAAATCAAATCCTGGCAGAGACATTTTGCTGAATGTTCTACCTAAACCATTCAACTGTCCAGTTGAATAAAGCTTATGGGCCAAAACACCCTTGACAAATAAATACAAGTTAAAGTGTTTGATGTAAACAGATATGTTGTGTTTTTTTTGTAAAGTAGTTCAAATACCCCAATATAACAATTTATGGGACATCCACAAAAGGTTTAAACAACTGTTTTAAAAAAATACAGAATAGAATAATCTATCGTCACCTTAGTAGAAAAAGCTTCAGTTGTAGTCATCTGGACTCAGTTTGAAAAATTAGACGTCTAATTTTTCAAACTGAATCCAGATGACTACAACTGAAGCTTTTTCTACTAAGGAACACGCCTGGACGAATGAGGGATTACACCGACATATCGTCACCTTCTTCTAATCATCTCCACACATCAAATAGTAGGGGCATTTTTCCAACTTATTCGGGTCTAAAGTTCTGCCCTCCTTCACATGGGCCAACTGGGACCTACTGGTTAAGTGGTACAAAATGAAAGAAGGGATTTATAATTCACGACAAACCACTAAGATGTTGGTATGCAGGAACATGCAGAGAAGATAATCATGGAAAGTACTGAACTGTATTAAGGGTTATCTATAAGTAATGTATTGTCGATTTTTTTAAGACATAATACATTACAGTTACCGCACGTTATCACTGTGTCGGTGTGTTGTATAATCTACATTTTCTATCATAGAATATGGCAAGTGCCACAATATTTTATGGTTATAGCAGCACAATATTTTTGAACAGTTTTCTTCACTTTCAATAACTAACTGCGCTTCAATTGCCTTATTTTTAATGAACGTTTTGAAGAATCGCATAAGCATAACCGTTAAAGCGAATTTTGGAAACGCCTTTAGTTGCATAAACTCATGAAGCGAATAACAGCGGACCACAAACCTGCACCAGGCGGGACAGGAACGGACTCAGGAGATGAAGCGATGTAGATGATGTATCTGGATGTTGGTTACCTGGTTACGGTAGCCACCTGTCTTTTCTGTGTCCTGACACCATACATTCTGCAGTGGGCGCACTTTGCCCAATCTGCTTAAAGGTCCCATAACATGCAAAATCGACTTTTCACAGCTTTTAACCTTCTTGCATTGCTATTTGTGCTTCATATATGTACCCAGAGTGTTTTTTTGATTGATTCCCGCAGTGTTTAGCTATATTACAGACTATCTCCTTTCCTCGAATCTCCAAACTGACGGGGGGTGTCTACAAGACCGCGTCATAATCACAGGCACGCGTCATCATCCCCCCTCAGCCTCCCCCCTCTCCACCCGCCTCCCCCTCCCGCCTCCCGCCCCCTTCCCCCCGGCTCCGCGCTGCTGCAGGCTCGTCTCCCCATACAAGCCCCGGAGTTTTTCTGCTTCGATTTACGAGGAAACACGGTTCAAAGAGGCTCAAAACTTCATTAATGATATCGCACTCTTTACTATTATCACAATGGTGAAGGTTTATGTGGCAGTTGATGCAGCAACCGGGAAAATAAACGGAGAGAAGTTCTATCGTTGATCTGAAGTTCTATCGTTTCTCACTCACTCGCGCGGCAGGAGCGGCGCAGCGCACACACGCTCTAAGACTACGTCACGGGTTGGGCGGGGGAGCCAGATCGCTCTTCGCAAGTGTGGGGGCGAATGTCAAACCAAGCCGTCTGCATTTCCGGGTTGGTGAGGGGGTCCAAGGTCTGGGTGATATTTCTTAACTATTATGTTAAGGGTGTTGCACAACACTTATTATTATCAATTATACACTTAGGATAGACTACGAAACGTGAAAAAAAGCATGTTATGGCACCTTTAACAGTTATGCGCATGAAACAAAATCCACCTCAAGTGAGCGTATAAACCTTTATGCAAATGAAGGGGTCTAAATGCGATAGTTTGGCATTTCCACTTCCCATTACTGTTGGTAGCATTTTCAAATACACAAGCACAAATCTTGTCTATTGAGAGGAAATGGCATGTATGTGGGAAAGTGAAAACTCGACATTACTAAGCTAATATATGCAAAAGCAATGTAAAAAGGTAACCAAAAGAGCCTCGAAACAACCTGATAAGATGTTGGGTAATTTCAGGTAAATTCTTTTATCGCCAAGTTTAGTATTTAGTATTTTAAAATCTCCATTGGTCTAACATTAAGCTAACTGAATATTCTGTTGACGTGTGACAGTCCCGAGCTTTTACGGGCCACTGCCTCCATCTGACATTACTCTCTGTGGTGTTGGTCTTGTACCTTGCATACATCTTACGCCAGGATAACAGTCAGGAAAAGTGCTGGGGAATTAGCATGAAAAATAATGAATGCAAAAAAAAAATCTTGTCTCTTCTGCTCCAGTAATTTAAACCAGAGATAGAGAACCGATGACCTGTATAATTCTCTACAGCACTCTAAAGGCTTAATTCTTGGGACGTTATAAGAGCCCAAAGTGTTGAGTGCACATTAGCAGGCGGATGTCTCACTGTTATGTTCCGCACGTGAAAAACTCTAATCATGGTCGACACTTCATGAGATTCAAATTCACATCAGATGCCACGGATCGGGCTTTGGGCTTTTACTCATGTGCCTGTAATGCGATTAGGGTCATTCAGCGAGGCACTCTGGGGATTTTGTTTGGGATGATGGAGATGGGGCCGGGCTGTGTTGTTAATCATGTTGTTTTGCTTTAAATTATGTGACATTCGTTAACCCCGCGCTATAGTGTCCTGGTTTCATCTAATCTTTGTAAGGAGTTAGGCAGGTTCTTGTTATGGGCACTGAATCTTAACGGTGCACTTTGTAAGGTTTTTGGTGGGGGGATGTTCCACGGTAAGCCATTATATTACCGGTAATCTGTCTTGCATTTATTCAATAACAAGTAGTTTCGTTGCGGAAGAAAACGTGCATCGCCCCAAACAGATCTGACCTTTTACTTTTCTGGTAGCATCGCCTTCTTGAAGATAAAAAGGTGACAGATACTCAAAATACAAAAAAATAAAAGGGTTAGCTCAAGGTCAAAAAGCCTCTAATGTCTATCGGAGTGTGCATAAGTGCTCCTCATGTTGCCAAGCTAGTTAGACAACATTCTGTGTTTTTTTTCCTAAGGCACCATGAGTCATGCTTAAAAAATTCCTAAAGCAGTTTTATATGCAGATGTACTACGAAACTTTTGTGTTTTTGAACTCATCCCAGCCTGCTCCTCTATTTTTAGCTCTCCATTATATAAGACAAAATGTGTTGCCATATAATTGTGTTCTGGTGACATGAGCCTGTTTGCCAGGATCCATCTGGGAGGCAATTTGGAAACCTTTGTCTGTTAATAAGCTTGCGTGGTTAAAGACATTGGATCATGAATAAAGCTTCTAAAATGTACTCTTATCAGTCATCTACAGATAATCCATAGGTCCTATAGCTGTGCGTCCTGGCAGAGACAGAGGAAAGCTGCAGTTATTCAGACCGGGTTAAGGTTAGGGCGAGTCAGGGAGAAATAAAAAGCATCCAGATGGATTATGTCAACACCGCAAACAAGATATAAACGTGTTGCCCTGAAAAGCTCGCCAGGCTTCAGGTATGGACATACTAGTACTAACATATGAGGTGCTATGAGTATGTCTCATTTGTCATGGTTTTAATTTCATTGTCATTATGTCTGAAAACAACGATTATTACAACTGAATATATTCTTTGATGTTGTGATTGAACAAGAAAGTCGCGAATACAAAAGAAAATCACTTTTATACATGTTTTTTTTTTTTTTTGTTATTTGGTGTTTAAAGTTTAAAACTATTTGCCAAAAATCAGCAGTGTCCAAACTATGACATATGACATGACTATGTTGGCCCTGAGGTGTCCTGCTGAGGTGACAGCAAATTTTGAGCAAATTTTGAAAAATCCTGATCGATAACCTAAATTATAAACTTTTTGATGTGATACAGAGCCAACATTGATATTACAAGACCTAACTGGTGTGGTGTGGACCTAACTGGATCAAACCAACGTCAAATACAACACATATGGAATGGTTTACTTAATTGTCTTGCAGTCTGTGGCCCTCTCCACCCCACATGTTTCAAAATGTTTTGATGAAAAGAGTTTGGAGTAAGTCATGGATGAGAGTCAAAACATCTTGTTCTTTGAAAACACTTTTGAGATGAGTACAACTGAATATTTTTCTACATTGGATCACTCCTGGATGAATGAGGGATTATAACTTCAGTAGAAATACAAAACACAGACACCAAAACACCTTAATTTCTTACTGTGATGTGTACATGTCAGTGTAATACTTAACTTAATGGTTTAAGTAATATTTTATTCTTATTTTAGGATTTTTTGGCCCGTAGGCTTTAATAGATAGGACAGTATGGAGGAGGCGAGGAGGCAGGATATTCAACAAATTGTCAGAGCCGGTAATCAATTTCACGACACTGAGGCTGGCAGCTCAAAACCGGTCATATGTTTTAATGCATTTACTCAATTTCAATAGTTTTCAAATTTGACAAGACACATATTTTGTGGTCATTCCTACAGTTTATGATCACAGAAAGTCCAGTTAGAAATATTAAAACCAGGCCAGGCCATTTCTAGGAAACAATTATTATGGTTGGCCTATATAAGAGTGTGGCAGTGTTACTGTTATAGAAATTCATAAATACCATTGTATTACAAGAGTGCATGGGGGAATAACTACTGTGCCGCTCATATATTATATAATGGTATTTTTATCAAACCACCTCAACAAGATTAAGATACTGTATGTCTTATTTGGCAACCTTGCAATTTAAGTTTAGTACACACCAATCCACGTGTCCGCCGTATGGAGCCGGTGGAAGGTGAGGCACGTGTGTTTGATCTGGAAAGAGTCATCGGCCTTCGAAGGATGCAGTTCTGTCTCACAGGAGCGCAGGAGGAGTTAAAGCATGTAATCGCCGGCAGACGTCTTTGTCAAAGGTGTGCTCTCAAGGGTTTTCATCCTGATGGAGGAAAATATGTTCACTGGTAGACATTCCTGGTGGATTAAGATGTGTATTTCTGGCACATTGACTTAAAGTAGAATCTCAATCGGGGCAATTCTCCATCCTTTGTACTTTCAGCACCCCTAAAACTGAGAGGTCTTTTAAATTGTTAGTATTACTGATTTAGCTGACCATTTTCTGAGATCTGCACAGAATTGTCCCATTGTTTTGTGCTTCGGCGCTTTCAGAAAATAAAACATTTGTGATTGCTCGGTGGCCTCTCTCTTTTCGTCGACACCGTCTCTCACACAGCGCACTGTCACTCGAAGAGCCACTTCTCTCGCTAATTGGTCAGATTTGTGTGTTCAAATTCACATAGAGAGGAAGAGAAAGCTTTTGTAAACAGCTTTTGCATCAGCTCCTATCAACAGAAACATGCTTTTAATAATCTATTACCCAGTTAAATGGTTAAATCAGGCTCGATATAGTCTGGGTCAGACCAAAGAGAAAAATACACAATTTCCGAGCCAGATCAACACGTAATCTAAATAATTTGAGTGAAATGTAAAAGCATTGACTACTATATTTGAATTTCAGAATGATGACAAATCAGAATTGTTGCCATAGCAATTCACAATTTAAAAATAAATATTAAATCTTTTGAATGGTGAAAAGTCCACAAAATGCCACCTAACTGAAAGCTGAAATCCATGACCTTTTCTTTTATGCCTGTAAAAGAAATACAGAAAATAATTGGTATTTGGAAAATAATAGGCTACATAGTCTTTTTTTTTATCAATGATCAATGATTGTATAGTAAACACCAAGAGAAATAATGTGATGTTAATGTACCATGTGGGACAATAAAGGAAGATCTTATCTTATCTTATCTTATGTTTTGGATTTATTTTAATGAATAGCCTACCCACAGAAGTCTGTAGTAGAATACCTCACACCTCCCTCCACAATATGAAAGTGTGTGTTTGTTTGTTTGTTTTATGTTTAAATCATGAATAGTAAAAGAAGAATAAAAAGTGTTTTACCCACACACTATCTGTGAAGGTAGCACAAGGGTTAAAATCTGTAGATGGGTTTGAAGGTATATATATATATATATATATATATATATATATATATATATATATATATATATATATATATATATATTACCCAAATCACTGCATGCCCACGTGCATTGCACTTCACTTTTTTATTATCCTTCTACGTATTTATTTGTATTAATAATTTATTTATACAGTGAACACCTAATGAGATAAACTTTTTTGTGGGTACCGTGTTGAAAACAAAATACAGATTAAACACAGGATATGCAAATAAAATGCCAATAAAACATAAACCAATCAACAATATAACAAATACATAAAAAAATACACAGACATGTGGATAGTTCTTAGCCAGTGCTTGGAAATAATTTAATTTAAATGGTCTCTGTAACGGGGCCTTTTCCAGAGTCCTGGAGACGTACAGGTCCTGCAGAGATGGAAGCCTGCAGCCGATAACCGTCTCAGCAGAGCGCACAATGAGCTGTAGTCTCTGTTTGTCCCTGGCTGTGGCTCCAGCGTAATACACATGATGGAGGAGGTGAGGATGAAACTTCACCGTCATCTGCGCTGAGCTTTCTTGAGCTGCCACAGGAAGGTTTGTTTTAACCTACTGATGATGTGTTGTTGCAATAATTATCCTGCTTCAATGGTGTTGAATGCAGAGCTGGAGTCCACAAACAGGATCCTGGCATAGGATCCCAGGAGTCCATATGCTGCAAGATGAAATGGTGTGCTAGGTTTATGGCATCATCTACAGACCTGTTGGTTCTGAACTGCAGGGGGTCCAGCAGGAGGTGAGTCATTAGTCATTAAGTCCAGTGATCGGGGGCTTCTTTGGGACAGGGACAATGATGGACGACTTGAAGCAGGCAGGGACCTGGAACCCATCTCCTCGAGAGGGGCTGGACGCTCCACTTCTCTGGTGTTGCCCGCTGGGAGAGGAGGCGGGCTGGTGTGTGCTTGCTTATAGCCCCTCAGCTCAGTCGCCACGTGTTAAAGTTCACCCTTCGGCTTGGGGTCAGGCCTCTCACTTTTGTGTCGGCCTATGGGCCGAACAGCAATGCAGAGTACTTCTTGGAGTCCCTAGTACGACTACTGGTCAGTGCATCGACTGGGGAAATTTCCTGGGGGACTTCAACATGGGCAACGACAGTGACACCTGGAGAGGGGTGATCGGGAAGAACGGCGTACCCGATCTGAACCAGAGCGGTGTTCAGTTATTGGACTTCTGTGCTAGTCAGGAATTTCCATAACACACACCATGTTTAAGCACTAGTGTGTCCATCAGTGCTTGTGGCACCAGGACACCCTTGGCCGGAGATCAACAATTGACTTTGTTGTTGTGTCATCTGACCTCTCGTTTCTTGGACACACAGAGCTATCAACCTATCACCACCTGGCAGTGAGTTGGATCCGCTGGCAGAGTCGGAAGCTGGACAGACTTGGCAGACCCAAGCGCATTGTGAAGGTCTGTTGGGAACGTCTTGCGGAGCCCTCGTTCAGCAAGGTCTTCAACTCACACTTCCAGAAGAGCTTCTCCCAGATCCAGGGGAGGCTGGGCACATTGAGTCTGGGTGGACCATGTTCTCGACCTCCATTGTCAATGCGGCTGCTCAGAGCAAGGTCTCAGGTGCCTGTCGCGGCGACAACCCCTGAACCCGGTGGTGGACACGGGAACTATGGCATGCCATCAGGCTGAAGAAGGAGGCCTATCATGCCTCTTTGGCTTGTAAGACTCCTGAGGCAGTTAACAGGTATCTGTGGGCAAGGTGTACCACAGCTTGCACTGTCGCAGAAGCAAAAACACAGGGCAGGGATGAATTCCGGGAGGCCATGGAGGAGAACTATCGGTCTGCCCCAAAGAAATTCTGAAAAACTGTCCGGCGCCTAAGGAGGGGAAGCAGCGCTTCACCAACACCGTTTATGGTGCAGGTGGAGATCTGCTGACCTCGACTAGGGATGTCATCGGACGGTGGAAGGAATACTTTGAGGAGGACCTGCTTAATCCCACTGTCACGTCAGAGGAAGCAGAGACTGAGGACTCGGAGGCTGACTTGTCCATCGCCCAAGCTGAAGTCACTGAGATTGTTGGCAATCTCCTCAGTCGCAGGGCTCCAGGGGTGGGAGATCCCCAGAAACAGCGGGAGCTCTATTTGTGAGGTAATCTCCAAACCACTTGTGTAAAAATGTGTATCAAACCCATTAGCATCCATGTTCTTCATTTCCAATGCATTAGAATGATCATGTATAACTTTGATAGCATCTGTGATAGTATTATGCCCATGCCCTGGTCAAAAACCGGATGGAAATTAATTATTTTTCTGGCCTCCAATATAAAGAGTAGTTTTTAATAGAAAGGGGATACTTTCAGTTAAAATGATGAGGTTAAACCATTTACTTTTAGAGGCACAAATAACAATAGCAAACTAGGTCATCTCCAGTGGACTTTTTTTGGATCTATAGAGATCAACAACCGTGTAAAGGGCTAAAGGGAAAATACTTTATCATTAGTCCTATTCTCATGTAATGGTGTAACAGAAATAGATGGAGCAGCGTCATCAAAAATATGTCCAGAGTCAGCCAAATGCTGATTAAATGCATCACAAATATATTTTTTCTATGTCAGAATAATTGGGTCTTTAATTATTTCATTTGGTGAAGAGGGTGTAGAATTTTGCGATACAGATTTAACCGTTTGCCAACATTTTGCAGAATTGCCCTGTGATTCAATGAATGTTTTGATGTAGTAAGATGGCTTTACAAACAGTAGAAACATATGTATTGTTCTTATGACAAAATTGCTGCAAATCTGCAGCTGATTTGGCTGCCTTGGCTTCGGCTTCTGCCCAGGCTTTGTCACGCTTTTGAGCTAATGATGCAATGTCTGGATAAAACCAGTATTTATTCTCATTTTTGATCATGACTCTTTTAAGAGGTGCATATTTATCAGTTATATCATTAAATGCTTTAATGAAAAAGTCATATACTGTGTTGGGTTCTGGAATACTAGTGGTAAAACTAATGTCACCACAGTACAGATTAGACAGAAATGGATAGGATGCTTATAGAATGCTTATACATTGCTTATAGGATCTTTTAACAGTTATACTTAAGTTGGATTTAATACAGTTTGTGTTCCACACACACCTAAAAGGACAGTGGTCACAAAAATCCAGGGGAAAGACACTGCTACATTGGTAATTCTGTGGCTTGCTACAAAACAAGTAATTCAGAATGATCAAATAGGAAGGTGAACGAGTGGAAAGGAAGGTAAAGAAGTCCTCTAGCTCGCCAACAGGTGCAGACGGGACATGATTAAAACCTACCACTATTATTTTTCTAGTATTATTTTTACCCAAACCCACCTCACGGGCAATTAATTCAAAACCCTTTAACTTGGAGACTTTGGCATTTACAGATCTTGACCGCTAGTTGGATTTATCCAACAAATCCATGCTGCATGATTGTCTACTCTACGGGTATAAGGCAGGCTTCCGTACATGAGCTTAGCATCGTGACATTGATTCCTGGCTATGAAATATTGCTGGACTTCTCTCCCCACTCTTCATCCCCGTTTCAGACTTACATCTATCCTCTTCAGTAAAGCCTGCACGATAGTGAAAAAAATAAAGAAAAATAATGTACGATTGTGGTTGCCCCAAATGGTCCAATACTCAATGAATGACTTGTATTTCTGACCCAGGTGTCACAATACATATTACACAATTGGATATATTGTAAAACATTATGATAATCAGTACATTTAGGTGCTCATGTCAAGCTTGATCGATTTTGACACTGGGAATTGAAAAATACGTTGTTTGCTGAGATGGAGCTGATGATTTTACTTTCTGAACTTGACCCCGCAAAAATCAACAATCAAAAATGTCTCCAAAACTTTCCACAACAGTATCGAAGTGTTTGCATTCATCTTTATTCAACGAAATAAGATACATCAAGAAATCCCTGGACAAAAAAAAACTGCTTTATCGCCTGTATATTGTTCCTGTGACAAGGCAGACCTGGAGGAGCTCTAAAGCCATCCAGCGACTCCTCATCCCTGGCTATTTGTCCCCCGGGGAAGACTTAAGCCATTAGAGGAGAGAGGGAAAGAGAGGCGAGGTGGGAGGAGGAGAGGCGGTCAGATCCGGTGCAGCAGAAAGGAAAGAAGAGGCAACAAAGTGAGAGCAGCCAGCAGTTCTGATGAATATTTCCAAAGGGAGGGAGCAAGCAGAGGTACAAACATCCATCTAATACAAAAACAAGCCGCCAGGCATGAGGGAAGGATAATGCTATATTCACCATAATTCTTCATTTTTTTTCTGGTTTCATTCACTGATTTGACAAAGTATAATTTTGCACACAGGAACAGGCAAAACAAACAAACAGAAGGGTTGGCATGGCTGATTCTGCACAGATAAATGCCAACTTTACTTTGCTTCCAACTTTTACTCTTCATATGCAAAACTTTTTGTGTATAATATTCTATAAGGTTTTCAACGTCAAGACCTTGCCGATATCTTCACTTCAAACATTTTTAATATAATATGGACCAAATGTTCTAATAACATTTATTTTTTAAATGTTGGTTTAGTCCTGGTTTACTCCTGCTTTAATCCTGTTTTGGTTCTGTTTTGTTCCTGTTTTAGTCTTGCTTTACTCCTGTTTTAAACCCACTTTAGTCCTGTTTCAGACCTGTTTTATTCCTGCTTTAATTCTGTTTTTAGTCCTGCTTTAGTCCTATTATAGTCCAGCTTTAGTCCAGCTTTAGTCCTGCTTTAGTCCTGCTTTAGTCCCGTTTTAGTCCTGTTATATTCCTGCTTTAGTCCTGTCGTCCAGCTTTAGTCCTGCTTTAGTCCTGCTTTAGTCCTGTTTTAGTCCTGTTAAATTCCTGCTTTAGTCCTACCTTAGTCCTGTAGTCCTGCTTTAGTCCTGTTTTAGTCCTGTTATATTCCTGCTTTAGTCCTACCTTAGTCCTGTAGTCCTGCTTTAGCCCTGTTTTAGTCCTGTTATATTCCTGCTTTAGTCCTGCCTTAGTCCTGTAGTCCTGCTTTAGCCCTGTTTTAGTCCTGTTATATTCCTGCTTTAGTCCTGCCTTAGTCCTGTAGTCCTGCTTTAGCCCTGTTTTAGTCCTGTTATATTCCTGCTTTAGTCCTGCTTTAATCCTGCTTTATGGTTTATCCATGTTCACCACATTTTTACTCACATACACACACACACACACACACACACACAAAGGGCAGCACTGGCGGAGTTGGGAACAGGCCTGACTTACTGCCGACAATGTGAACACATCTTGTGCACCGCTCATACAGGGACCGTACCGATCTGAGCAAAAGGCCCTGGACCCCACACTCCCAGGGCACCCCCACGGGACACCATGAGGGACATGGTCGAATGCATTCTACAGATCCACAAAGCACATGTAAACTGAATGGGAAAACTCCCATGAAACCTCAAGGACACTACTTCAATTTAGTTTTGATCTATGAAGAAAATGGTCCATGTACCTGCTGGGCCATCTGATTTTTGTAGAAGGTAGGGAAATAATATGTCCTCCATTTTTGGTTTTTGAATAAAAAACAAGCCATTAATTGATTTCACACTGTATATCAAGCTATATGGCAATTGCCCAGCGAAGCTCTTCATTCCCTAGGGCCAGAAACTATACCTCCGGGGGAAGCACAGAGGCAAAGCCGATGAGAAGTGGATGGCTCTGGGCGTGCGTGCACACGGCAGGTTTACAGTACCCCGAGACCGAGCAGTGAGAGGCAGAGCAAGATCACTGTGGCTGCGCCTCTCTGGCTCAATGGTCATCAGCTCCTGGCTTAACATGAAAAGCTGTGCTTCATTCTCCATTTTGACTGAACTGGCTGGTAGCTTCTATTAGGCTGCTGCCTCATAACAGACAGCAGGAATTTGAGCAACATATGCATGTCACTAACCGTGGGATTTGTGTGGATTTATTTTATGAGCAAATGGGTTTTATTGTTGTGTGACAGAATGCATAAAGTTGTCCTGACCTCCTCCTGGTTCAGTCCGTTCAGTCCATGGGGCATAAATGTGATTCAGTTGTTTGCCGCTGCACTGACCATATGGCATTGCACTGTCCTTGTGCATACGCTCAGTCCACTCAAAGATAACCAGTTTGATCCTGATGCTTGGTGTGCAATAGCGCTCTTCTGGACAGAAGCAGCCTTGACTCACAACTCCAAAACACCATTTGCTCAAAAACTTGTGATTGTTGTACAAAAAAATAGCCATACAAATCTCCTGACATGGACGACGGTGTGCAAACAGTCCATATAGGCTTATGTTGCTTAAAGTCATTCTCCGTGATGAGCCATCAGCAATCATCAGCCAGTTCAGTCCTAGCCGAGAAAGAGGCACCGCTTTCCATGGTGACTATGTGAGTCGCCGGTCTGTCTCAGTCAATGATCACCACTCTGCGTCTGACTGCTCAGTCCTGGGAATAACCAATGTGCACGTGCAAATGCAGCGAATCGTATGCTCAGAGCAAAACATTTGTCTCAAATTAAACTATGTAACAGTTTCTTTTTTCACTTTCTTTTTTGAAGCTCTGAGAATATAAGACAAGTAAAGTAAATTTAAAAACATTGAATGGTATTTAGCTTGTTGGGTAATTTAAGACTTAATGACAATTACTATCAATTACAAGAGTTCTTTTTGGCTCAGAGGAGATGCTAAAAAAGTCCAAGATGATAAACATTCAGAATTCATGGTTCTGAATATTGCACTACAGGATAGAAATCCGACTAATAGATAATCCATTGTATGATGCACTCATTTCAATGATGATGTCATATCTTCATATATTTGTTTCGTATTGTTAAAGTTATGTTAAACTTTTTAGTCCCACCAGGATAAATTGCCTTGGGACATAGACAACACAATAAAACTACAATATAAAGTGAGGCTTGACATGATACATACTAATCCATTTACTGAAACCACAACTTGGAGGCATACTACTTTCTTGGCTTGTTAATAACTGCATTTACAACAGTTTATTACAAAAATCTAATTTGAATTTCCAACACCAAAAGGAGCATCAATAGCAAAGTTTCTGACTACTCATCAGGTCTAACTGTGCCCTGCTGTGACCCTGCCGTGCACTCCCAGCACCGTCCTCTTAGCCAAAATGGTTCCTTCCACTTTGAGCATTTTCCATCCACATCTGTGGTCTATAAACAATGCACTATTGTAATGAGGAATGGCACAAAGGGAGAAAGGCTGAAGCTAAGACGAAAACAGTAATAAAGCTGGCTCTGTGGCCCTCTGTTTTTCTTCTACGCCACTGCAAACAAGTTGACTGCCAAAGGGAGAGAGTGGGCAAAAATTGCTTCTGTTCAATGCACTTCTACGCCTTTATTGCTTTCTGTAATTGCTTCTTGGAGAGGTAACCAGTCTTCTCTTATCCATTTTTTCCACTTGAAGGCTTGTGCCCTGTGCGAATGCACCAGCTAGCACCCGAGTCATGAATCCTATTTGAAAAACAAGCCTATGTTGAACGTGTCAAACATGAGCAGACGTTAAGATGGCTCGTGAGAAAAGGACTTATGGGCACAGGCTCACTACATGGAAGCCTTAAATAAAACCTAAAACCTTTATTGTTGATATTGTTGACATATTTTACATCAGAGGTCTCCTAAGACAATATCTGAGTAGTATTTGTTTCTATATTTTGGTCTTACACGGTTACTTAAGTTATTGAAGGATTTTTATGGACAGGACAGATGTGAATGAAATGAGGGATGAGAGAGAAGGGAGGACATGCAATAAATTGTCGGAATCGGGAATCAAACTCACGACTGTGATAAAATGTAAATATATGATTATATTTGTGTGTTAAAAGTTATCTGCATCATTAGCCTGGGGGGAGGGAAAGGCATGTATTTCTAATAACATGTGAGAAGATGTTGTAGAAGCAGCCGTGAGGAATGTTCCTCCCATCCTGGGGACCAGATGGGTAGAACATTCACCAAGGTTTTTATCTCTAAAGATAATACCAAAGAGTCGTAAAAGACAAGTGCCTTGATGTGAAGCTGACCAATGAGAAATGTGACCCGCCTTTTTTATGTGTGATTTTAATAAAATGACTTGTAAGAGGGAGGAACGCTGAGAGTGATTTTGGAAAGTCGTTCAGGTTGCTTAAAACATCTTGACTCGGCTAAGCCTTCCTCTCCCTTGCAAGCCACACAAAAGACTGACGTTTCTGTGTGAGAGTTAGGATTTGAACCAGCAACTGAAGATTTCTGTCAATGACTTGCCAACAACAGCAACATCAGAGCTATGAGGAGACTTAAAAGGCAACTATTATGCATTATTTGAATTGTTAACATTTAAACATGCTCTTGAGTACTGTTTAGTTCTGACTAACATGTTTTAGAACAAAAAAAAAACGTTTATATCAAACAAAATTACAAATTGTATCTCTGCTAACCAAACCAATATAGGTGCAGAAAAGGCTGATAAACAGGAAGTAGTTTTATTACATACTGTAGGCTATGGTATCCTATAGAGGGAGTAATTTTCTTTGTGAATGGTAATATTTTTGATGAATTTAAATTATAGTTAAAAACTTTAAAAATGACTGATGTTAAAATTAATAGAAACCAAGACATAATCAGTAAAAACGCTAAAGATGTTGAACAATAATTTTGGAGATTTGAAGGTGGCGAGTAAAAGGCACTTTGCTCATATTCAGGAGATCAGGAGTTTAAAATCTGAATCAAAAATGTGTTTATTTCCCCCCGTGATGCACTTCTCTCATCCAAAGGTATAAAAGCACAGACGGTCTGCCATAAATGCAAGACAATCCTTTCTTTTTATGGATAAATTAGGTGTTGATTTATAAATAATCCTGGAGCAGAATCTAAACTAAAAACCAGATGAGGATTAAATTTAGGCTCTTTTGTGGCTATACAATGTTTTCTTCTGATATATTCTTCTCTACTGGTAAGTCACGCATGGGATTTTTTTTGGCCCACAGCCTTTATTAGACAGGACAGCAGAGCGTGAAATGGGGACGAGAGAGAAGGGAGGACATACAGTGAATTGTCAGAACCGGGATTCAAACTCACGACACTGCAGCTGGCTAAACATGGAGTCTGACCATTCAACCATCGGACAGCACAAGTCACACATGTTCTCTTATCATTCATTGTGAATTTGGGCAAATAAAACAATTGTTGTGATAAGAGCAAAGAGGCCAAACAGAAAGCTTATTAAACTTCCATGGAGACATTTTCTCAGTCAGTGCAGCTCTGTGTTTCACTGATAAACTTGGACTTTGTAGAGAGTTTTGGCTTATGATTATTAACATCTAGTTTTGGTCAGTCGCTTGTTGCACGCTGTTTTCACATTGATCTCTTTGAGCTTCCACTGCGCTAAATGCCTCGCCCAGTGATCACACGTGTTGTTCTCGCTTTGGCACCCGTTCGGCTTGTTTCCACCGCTCGTTTCGTCTGAAACTCGGAAAAGGCGTTGCGTCTCACACCTGATTTGCAGTGCTTTGCATCAACGTGACTCTACATAGGGTTAACATAGAAAATAGTGGCACGGTTGAATTCAATGTGTAGCTTTTTAATGGCATTGGAGGATATATACATTATCACTAGTAGGATATGTCTTTAAGCCGCTACTATTTCCCCACACTTTGAACCCTGAGGTCATTATAACCTTGCGTCCAATTTATAGATTTTTACTGGGAAACGGCCATCAGGGGGCAATCTAGCAGGAAGCGCAAGCGTTTGACACGCTGTAGAAGAAGAGGATAGTGGAAGCACTGTGTTCAAGGGACATGTCGTGTTTTCTATAGTTTAAGCTTCAAAACGCTGTGTGTTTTATTACAATCAGACTCATATTCACGGAGAAATTACTTTAATGAGGAAGTGAAACTAGACGCTGCAGAATACAAAGTCATGCGGAGCGCGGTCTGCAGTTTAGAACCTAGCGCATTGAAATTAAACTTTCTTGGCCAGACCTGACTCACAGGTCAAAAGACAACACTGCATCACTACCATGGACCATATTTCTGTGTAAATACCTCATGTTAAACTCATGTAACACTGATAAGTACAATGCTCAGGAGCAGATGAATCAGATGTGAAGACACAGGTAAATCACCTCACACAGAGTAATCAAGGACAGAGGGCACAAAAGGAACAGCTCAGATGTGTTTTTGTTTGTTAATCTTCAAAACATTGTTTTGTTTTATTACAAACCAACTTATATTCACTGAGATATTAGTCTAATTAGTGCACCGCGAGATCCCCAGTTCAAAAGACTCATCACTACTGTGTAGTATGTGTAAATATTTAATGTTACAACGCGGGCACCTGCGGTTTATTGTCATGTGCGGCCCGTATTTGGACAAGTTCTATTTTCTTCGTAAATATCGTGTGCGTGGCTTTTATTCAGGAGCGCTGTATAGCACGAAAAGTATAGCATCCAAAACTCACCAAAATCCATGAAATTAGTACTGTTTTATAAAAGTAATAGTGTATACATTTCCAACATCTGCACAGAAAAGCTATAAAGGTCCGTCATGTGTTTGTGTTTGTGATCATTGCTACTGTTCCTCTTCTGTTTCTCACCACTTTGAATATTGCATTTTGAAACCATTAATTTATTCAGCTTTTTGCATTTAATTTGTGATGAAGAAGCTGGAGCGGGAGAAAAAATGTCCCCATGCCATGGTTACATAAAGCAGCAACTTTTTGTATAATGTATGTGTTCAGATTATATCCTTGGTGGCTTTGTGGGCATTTATCAGCAGTTTCAGAAGTAAAAGTGTCTACCTGCAGTAAACTGCAGTTTGTATGGTAATACTGGACCATGGTTCTTGCTATTTACAACCTCCCACTCCCAGTCCCACTGCCACAGACCTTATGTTTGTGTATTTGTCTGTTACTCTCAGAGGGTAAATCTGAAATATTCACTTAATGTGGACTGAAGTGTATACTAGTAGCAAACAATGACTATAGAGTGAGAGGGGCCATTGAGAAAAGAGTCCAATGATTTTTTGACATATTTGTCACAATCAAACACCTGTAACAAAAATGTCTCTATCACCATTCAAAAATAGTGGCTCACTAATGATTAACAACTTAGTTTCTAAGTAATTTCCTCGTTATGTACAACGGGTCATTACTGATGTGTTCGCTGGTCTGTTTTATCCATCGGCTCAAGCCAAGGGCCTACACAGAGAGAGTGTCTCTCTCATTCTTTCACTGCTACAGGCCGTACACTGCAGCTGTGAGCTCTGCCCATCACCCCTCCCCATCACCCCTCCCCATCACCCCTCCCCATCACCCCTCCCCATCACCCCTCCCCTCCTGTGTCAAAACCTGATGGGCTGATTCCACATCATGCAGCCCCACGGTGCCGCACCACAAACGCCTTTTCAGATGCGTTTTGGATTTGGAGCGCAGGGCTGTGGAGCCCCGAGGAGTTCAAGAAGATCATGTGCATTTGTGAAATAAAAGTTCTTAATTAAGACCAAAATAGCCATTTATTCTAAAGTGCAGATAACTCCTGTGTTTTCAGGGATTGCTCTTCATTTTAGCTTTTTTCGTCCACCACATGGGTAATTAAGCATTAAATTGTTATTGAACGAGTCCAATAAAAGTTATCACCTGTCTGTGTTTCAGCGGCATAAAGTGAAAGTTAACAGCCTACTGAGACAAACTATCAAAACAACAATTTGTAAAAATAACAATTATAAGTCCATGTAGAGTGTATTTACTTTGCAAATCCGAACGTTGTTCATGTTGTCTTTCCTGTTTGGTGCGTTCTGAGCCGTGGAGCTTGATCCGACCGGAGATATTTACACATAAAGATGGTACACAGTAGGGATGCAGTGGTTGTCTTTTGAAGCGCGGGTCTTGCGGCGCACACGCTAATTAGACTAATTTCTCAGTGAATATGTGTTGGATTGTAATAAAACAGCATTTTGAAGATTACAATACAGAGAACACGATGTGTCACCTGGACAGTGACCACTGTCCACTGACGTCTTCTTCTTGGGCTCCCTGCTAAACTGCCCTCGGCGGTTAGCCACTAAAAATATGTAAATTAACTGCACCGTTGTAAAGTCTTTAAATTACGGTAATCGTTTTAGATGTTGGTTTAATTGTCCCAGCTTTCTCCTTCCGCCACACCACCGAACTGCTTAGTGGCTAAGATAAACAACTATAGCAGGTTTGTTATCTATTTCCAGGGGCATGATTCAGTGTGACGGAGCCAGTCCGTCTTTAACTAGAGTCAGTGCTTGTTTGCTGAGCAGCCGCGCTGCCCCTTCATGCCTGCGCGCACTGTCCAACACACATTAATTCATTCCCCGCTCCCCGCGTTCCCCTCTGTTTCATTCATTCGCACCAGACGCTCCACACGCATCTTTCCCCGCACTCCTTCGTCACTAATCAGCCAAGGGTGCACACTTGCGCGCGTTAGGTTAATTTGAATCATACACGCCAGTTTGAACCTGTTTTGACTTGAAGCCTCGCTCCGCCGATGCGTCGCATTGGGCCGAAACCGAGCCGGTACTTCCTGGAAGCTTAGATGGCCGCTGTTCACGCTATTATTTTATGTATTTCTATTGCTTTATTTTGAACATGTATATGTCATTAACCCTTCGGGGTCCGGAGCTTTTTTGGCCGTTTTTGGGTACCTTCAATTTTGCCCTGATATACTACATTAAGAAACGTTTACCAGACCAATGTTGGGTATCTTTTTTTCAGCACAACCTCACCTATATGATCAGTTAGTTAGTTTTTCACTTTGACATACTATTTCAACATACTGGACCTAAACACACACAGAAAACACAAAATCCGTCCAGACAAAATATGTCAACATGAAGTGTGCCCCTCATTTTGCTTCACAACAACTATATTACTGACAATGAAATACTTGAAAGACTAAAACTCTCCAAAACTACTCAAAAACAGCATAATTCCTCTCGTTCGTTCTTCCTCTTCGACTATTTGTCATGTGACTAATGTTTATTTTCCTCGTGTGCATCCTGAACATCCGGGTTAGCACAAGCTTTTCCGTTTCGTTTTATCACAAAAGACGACAAAGTTATTATAAGAACTGTAACGCGCGCAGAAATGAGCGCATATTTTTCCGCACATTTTTAATGGAATTGAAATGTTCATAACTTTGGTTTTAATGGATGGATTCACATAAAACATGTCACATCACTCAGACGTTGCTACAGGTCTCCACTTCTGTATGACGTCAACGGCAGCCGTCTACGTTGCTTGTTTCATGCTACAGGGTCCTAAAGCCGACCAAGTTTTCACATGCGCAGGCGCAGGCGTCGACTCAGGATTTAATTATCTAAATATTTTGCTCAGTGGGAGGGGCAAGCGGGGATTAAAGGAGAGCCGCTCTTGGCTGGGGGTGAGTCTGTCACTGACAACAGAGCAGGTAACAGTGCTGAGAGAGAGTCTGAGAAAGTTAAAGGAGCGAGTTAAGGTTGAACTCCACGTCTGAACTCTGTACATAATATGTATTTTGGATTTTTTTTTACATTTTTCCCTCACTGTAAATAGTTTTGCACTGTTTTCACTATTTTTGCACTTTTTTAAAGAGAGCCCCGCTACATTCAGTTTTCAGGAAAACATGTTGAGATAGAAACAATACCACGTGCATGTGTAGTATTAGTTTAAGTACTTGTTTCAGCAGTTTAAGTTTAAGAACTGTGACAAAGGGATGTCACTGGGCCACAAACCCCCTCAGAACCATCGTGCTCGAGCATGGCTCAAAAGGCCAAAGTAAGGGCACTCAAATCTCTATGATTTAGACACATCCAATTTCCTTTGAAGCTAGAAATAAATTATATGACATTTAAAAATAGCTGACATACAAAGTGAAAATCAATTTTCATAAAAACCCAACCATGCTGCTGTGATGCTCTGCCAAATTTGTGTTTGAAATGCTCCTTGGCGCATCACCGTCTCTAATATTTATTGCAAAGCGCTATTACATAGAGTGCAAGAGTTTTCTTATACAATCCCCAGACAACCGGTGAGGCTGAGGCAGCACCTGTCACAGATGAAATGTGATGGGTGTGGACGGGTGGGTGGTTTGGGATAACCGCTCTGAAGAAGGCTATATGCTTAGAAACCCTTGTGTAAAGGATGCACTTGCTCAGCACATCCTCTCATGATGTCTAGTGTCAAGTTGGCTACAGTCCTATTTCATTGGATAATAATGTGCACCTGAGCAGGCATTAGAGCTGGTAGTCTGCTAAAGGCATCAGGCACTGTTTAAGGCACTGTTTAAGGCACTGCTGTGGTACAAATGAAGATGTGTAGCATTAGAATGGAGATCGTCAGACAGGTTAAGCACCACTAAGTATCTCTGTAAAAGATAGACAATGTAATCCCTCATTTGTCTAGGAGTAGTCATCTGGAGTATTGTTTGTAAAACTTTCTCTGGAATTCTTACTAATATGTATAAATGAATAAAACACAAACGTATAAAAACACACCCTAACTTGCTCACTACTACTCTTTCTGAGCTCAGATTATCTTTGCCTCATCTATGAAAGCCCAGTGACACAAAGTTCAACTTTTGAACATTCATTTCCTCTTCAAGTTCTCTTTTCATAGATTACAAACTTAATGTTGACAGTCACATATGCAACATTTTTGTACAACAGTGAGCTTTATCAAGATGTTTCAACTTCCATCCAGAAGCCATTTTCAATCTGATAGCTGTAGAAGCTAGAGGTTATCACCTCTTCTGGATGGGAGTCTTTAAAAGCTTTGATTTTAAAACAATGTGTCCGGATGAAACTCATTCTACTGTATATATAATAGCACAAACAACAAAATCATAGAAATGGTAAGTTGATTAATCAGTAAAATGTTAGCGATGTGTGGAATTGCACCAGAGGTTCTAATATATCCTCATACAATGTTGTGTTTATTTATTGTTAACACTGTTGAATGGCTAAACTTACTCTACTGTAAAGCTTTCTTGCCGGAGATGACACACTTAAGGTACAATTAGTTGGAACCCTGTGTGTTGGTGTACCCTTGTGAACAGGTTTTAAAGGCGCAATGGCCGATTTTTCGGCGATTTGAGAACTCAGGCGGAAGTGCACATGCGCACTCCCCCGTGCGGACCGATACAACACACACGTGCGTTTGTTTATTAGCGCAA
Organism: Eucyclogobius newberryi; assembly: GCF_026437365.1. NCBI lineage: Eukaryota > Metazoa > Chordata > Actinopteri > Gobiiformes > Gobiidae > Eucyclogobius > Eucyclogobius newberryi. The sequence goes on from NW_027316389.1 coordinate 12,277,832, forward strand.
CGGATCGCATCGCATCTCTCGTCTCCCGTAGATTTCCGTCTTCTTCTGAGTCAGCTCGAACAGTCTTTCTTCGTCCTAATTTTGTCCCGTACACTGAGGGAACTATATTATGATAGATCAATGCGCTTAGACAAGCTGAAACGTGGGACGAGCCGCACGCAGCTGCAGGTGAGCGGTAGGTGCGTTTTATGATTGATACGTGGCAGGACTAATCGGCCGTCCAACGCCACGAGGAAATAAGACTCAGATTTGGGTCAAAAAAATCGTCCATTCAACCTTTAAGTAAACTTAAAGCAAAAATAAATGAAATATGGGAAACTAAACCAACTTGAAAAAAAAAAAAAAAAAAAAAACTAAATCATAAGGCACACAGGTAAGTACATTATTAAAGAGGCAAGGTTTATTAATTTAATTCCACTTCTATTTTTTCACATTTAACGTTCACAAGTTCCATTCATTATAATTAGTTTTTAGGTCACAGTTTTATTCCACTCCATTTTAGTTATTGTTCGCATTTAGCTTTCTGTTCAGTTTCTCAGTCTTTAAAACACAGAACAAAACAACCAAGAGACAAAGGTGAAGACAAAGAAATAAAAAAAAAGCTCAGCGCCAAGAGCCTGGAAAGAAACATTTGGTTTATAAAAAAATTATGATTATAGCTTGGTGAGAGGAGACCTAAAACCTGAGTACCCCCGATGGCACCAGCTACATGAGGACGCAACGAAGGACTCCTGCCTTGTCAGCAGCTCAACACAAAAGAAAGGTCAGCACTAGTTCATATACGGAATCGGGAATGGAAAGTGACTGAATCCAACATGGCGGCGACCGGGACGGAAGTGACTGAATCCAACATGGTGATCCAGCTCAGGCAATCATTTTCTGTCTTGGGTCCAAATCCGAAGTGTACCCTAACCCTAACCCGCCATATAATGATTGTCTTTTAAGATAGTAATTTAGGCCGCCAAGAGGGCCGCTATATTGGATTCTGTAACTTCCGTCCCGATTCCGTATATGAACTAGTGCCGACCACAAAAGAAATGTGGGACTGGTGCCTCTAAACGGAAATCTAAATAAATACATTGGGAAAGGACAGCTGTTTAAGCTGGCCCTTCAAAGAACAAAACATGACCTGGGTCATGTCCAGCCAAACAAGAAGGTTGGGCTGGACAGAGGAAGTGAGTCAGGGACAGAGGAAGTTACTTAAATTCTAAGGCATTTTCATAGGACAGGGTGGCGCCATCTGCTGGTTGAGCGCACAAGTGATTTTGGCGTTCTCTGACCCGCTCCAGCTCACGCCGCATTACTGAATCTATTTTTCAATCCACCCTACGTCTAGGCCTATTAACACGTTTGCGTTGTGAAAAGAAATGTAGCTTAATTTGTACTACAGTTTTGAGTTGGTCCGAAGAAGCCCCTGCAGCAATGAGACGTTTAAAAAGTGAGTTGGCTAACTGCATCTAATAATAACCATTTAACATAAACTGGGAGTTCATGTCTTCCCTTTGTATTCTCCTCTCTATCTCCCATCCGCTCGCTTACAAAGGGCCGTGTGCAGACGCAGAGCCAAATGTGGAGGACACAGGTAAATTGGCTCACACAGAGAGATGGTGAACAGTGAAGACAGTGACGACTGCACAGACATGTTCTCCACATGTTTTATGTCAATCTGACACAGCCTAACGAGGGACTGAATTTAGACGCGACTAAATGCAAAGATGCATGTGCAACACAGACTCACAATACAGGGTCATCATTGTAAAACCCGCCACAACTCACCCTGCAATAAATGGATGATCTTGGCCCACTCCAGGGTCAAAAGACAAACCGCTAGAGCATAGAATTGTAAACATGACATAAACTTACGAAAATAGTTCATTTCTATGTTAAAACAAGTGGTCCATACTAACAAGCCCTTTGGTTAAATAAAACTACCGTACCTGAACTTAAGAACCTGTTTGTGTTACAGCAGCTTGATTGCGTGTTTCTTTTACATTTTCTATTTTGGAAAAACAATAATTTATTATCAGAAGCAGTTATGACTGAAATGAATCACGCACATGCCTTCCCCAGCTCCTGTCCATGTGCATGTGGGCCTATTCTCAGTGGGTGCAGTTAAGGGCAGGTGGTTAGCTCCTGTCAGCCTGCTCTGCTCATGTGCACTAAAGGAAGTTGACAAATGGTTTCTGATGGAAGGGCTGAATGGCAGACTGTATCCGCTACTGCTCCCCAGAGTCACCAAGAGAACCTAGAGTTAAGTATGCCCTGTACATCAATGCCCACAGATTGTGTGTCCTGCTTTAGAGCTGGAATTTGAACCAGAACACAGATTCCATAGACATTATTCTCTCTGTTCACCATTGCCCACGTCAAAGGCAGAACAATATCGAGCTGAACAGAAAAATATGTTCTTTTAGCCTCGGGGTCTTATTATAGATGGACCATTTTCGAGTTTTTCTTTCTTTCTACATAAAATTGACTAAAAACTGGGCCACTGAGTTTTAAGGAGCTCTATTTCATATTTCAAACAAACCGTTTATTCTCTAAAGGAGTTCTCCAGAACAGACTAGTGCGGCGTTTCTCAAACAGTGGTTCATGTACCGGGTGCACGGACACCTCTTCAGTTTCCACATGTTGGCTCTTCCTTGAGTAATTTCTAAAACTATTGTAGCCATGGTGTATCCTATTTAAGACCTGATTTGGCCCCAATTTAGCCCTGAAATAGTCCTGTTATAGACCTGATAGATCTGGTGGATCTAAAGCTCTAGCCTTGCCTTGCCTATAACGTATATAGATATATGTTTATTAGTTCTGGGTTAGGGTTAGGGTGGTCGAGTGGTTAAGGTGGCAGCACACATGCCAGGCTTCATGTTCAGTTTACTGCATGTCCTCTTTTCTCTCTCATACCCATTTCACACAAAGCTGTCCTGTCTAATAAAGCCAATAGGCTAAAATATCCTTAAAATAAATAAATAATAATAAAAAAAAAAAAAATATATATATATATATATATATATATATATATATATATATATATATATAATATGTATGCATATTTATAATAGCACTTGTTGCAACCTTAGCTTTCTGTCAGTATACTGTCCTGTACCAAAATATATTGTTCTTTCTAACTGAAATACAGTTTGTGGAAAAGTGGTACGTCTAATGATAAGGACAGGAAAGCTGCTCTTGATTTGTCATTTGAAACTGGCACATGGATGATTCTGTCTCTCCATTTCCGGAGGCTGCTCCCAGGTGACTGTCAGTCAAACATCATGCACTTCTTCATACCATTACATGGGCCCATCCATCACAGGGACTCCCTGGGCTGATATAAAATGTACTCCTGCATATTCTTACACTGACATGTCTTTCCTCAAACATGACAGAGTGGCACAGAGAAAAAAAAAAAAAATATATATATATATATTATTTTTTTTATTTTATTTTTTGGTGTAGTGTAGTTCTGCTGTTGGTTGGCCTATATGCATCAAAACAGAGATGCCTTGCATATTTTATGTTCCATTTGACAGCGAGTGGGGATCACAAAAAAGTTGAAGCATAAGCCAGACATGAGTATACATTTGTTTGCTATAAAAGTTAAGATAACCATGCTTTACTTGTTGTCTGATGTATATGTTATCTGTTTCTTTTATATTTACCTCTTTTGGTCTCAAAGGAAGATTTGACATAGAGAGAGAGAGAGAGAGAGAGAGAGAGAGAGAGAGAGAGAGAGAGAGAGAGAGAGAGAGAGAGAGAGATGTAGTCTATGTATTACATTTGTACAGTTTTATTTGACATTAGTTCATTTAAAACCGCAACATAAATCTAGAACTACTAAATATTGGAAATGTGTTTGTAGACTTCTTTTTAAAAAACACAAACATGATTTCTTTCTCCTTTATGTATTTTCCCAGATCTCAATTCTTGCCCCTCACAACTGTTGCATCAATATTCTTCCTATTCATCAGCATCACACACATCTGGGAAATTATCGGTCTTTCGTGTAATCTCCTGAGGTAATTTCAATCTAAAATTAGGAAGGCTGTCATTTACTTAGTGTGGCAGCAGATATGAAAACAAACATGGATGATTCATGTTGGTCTGAGTCAGCCGGAGTGAATGAAAAGCTCTGTGGAATTCTCCTCCAGTCCATTACTGTGTTGTGTTTGTGCATCTGTGACACCGCTCCAGTCCTCTGCTCCTAATACTATAATGGAGAGTGACACCTATCCAACTATTGGCTTTCAACGTCCTCCTGCTTCTTCAACAAGGACAAATTTTAACATATTAGTATTATAAGAAGTGGAAGAAGTGGTTGTGATGAGAGAAATATATAAATTATTGGCTAACTGCACTGTGAACCTTTTCTCGTGGAGGCTCCATCATCTGCTTGTCTTCGTGGAGATGCTTTTACTCTGTCATAATGTTCTAAAATGTCATGTAGTTTTCAAAAATCAAAACATGTAGATGAAATGTTGTTACAGTGAAACGCCGTCGTCAAATCAAATGGGTTCTAAAGTCCATTATCCCCGTTATATTTGTAAGTTGTGTTAGATCTGCATGATTTGTAATTAATCAACTGTAAAATCACAATCTACATGTAGTTCTATTGTTCTAACCAGAAAAAGCATAATGTGTTTACTTTAAAATAACATCCTTACTATCCAACAACTATTACTGCTGTGTGTACTTTTACTGTATGGGCACTGTTTTTTATGTACTCTCATTCTCTCTCTCCCTCTCTCTCTTACACTCCCTCTCTCTCTCTAACACACTCTCTCTCTCTAACACTCTCTCTCTCTTACACTCTCTCTCTCTTACACTCCCTCTCTCTCTCTAACACTCTTACTCTCTCTCTAACACTCTCTCTCTCTCTAACACACTCTCTCTCTCTCTAACACTCTCTCTCTCTCTAACACACTCTCTCTCTCTCTAACACACTCTCTCTCTCTCTAACACTCTCTCTCTCTCTAACACACTCTCTCTCTCTCTAACACACTCTCTCTCTCTCTAACACTCTCTCTCTCTTACACTCTCTCTCTCTCTCTAACACTCTTACTCTCTCTCTAACACTCTCTCTCTCTCTAACACACTCTCTCTCTCTCTAACACTCTCTCTCTCTCTTACACTCTCTCTCTCTCTCTAACACTCTCTCTCTCTTACACTCCCTCTCTCTCTCTAACACTCTTACTCTCTCTCTAACACTCTCTCTCTCTTACACTCTCTCTCTCTCTCTAACACTCTTACTCTCTCTCTAACACTCTCTCTCTCTCTAACACTCTTACTCTCTCTCTAACACTCTCTCTCTCTCTAACACACTCTCTCTCTCTAACACTCTCTCTCTCTTACACTCTCTCTCTCTTACACTCCCTCTCTCTCTCTAACACTCTTACTCTCTCTCTAACACTCTCTCTCTCTCTAACACACTCTCTCTCTCTCTAACACTCTCTCTCTCTCTAACACACTCTCTCTCTCTCTAACACACTCTCTCTCTCTCTAACACTCTCTCTCTCTTACACTCTCTCTCTCTCTCTAACACTCTTACTCTCTCTCTAACACTCTCTCTCTCTCTAACACTCTTACTCTCTCTCTAACACTCTCTCTCTCTCTAACACACTCTCTCTCTCTAACACTCTCTCTCTCTTACACTCTCTCTCTCTTACACTCCCTCTCTCTCTCTAACACTCTTACTCTCTCTCTAACACTCTCTCTCTCTCTAACACACTCTCTCTCTCTAACACTCTCTCTCTCTCTTACACTCTCTCTCTCTCTCTAACACTCTCTCTCTCTTACACTCCCTCTCTCTCTCTAACACTCTTACTCTCTCTCTAACACTCTCTCTCTCTCTAACACACTCTCTCTCTCTCTAACACTCTCTCTCTCTCTTACACTCTCTCTCTCTCTCTGACACTCTCTCTCTCTTACACTCCCTCTCTCTCTCTAACACTCTTACTCTCTCTCTAACACTCTCTCTCTCTCTTACACACTCTCTCTCTCTTACACTCTCTCTCTAACACACTCTCTCTCTCTCTAACACACTCTCTCTCTCTCTAACACTCTCTCTCTCTTACACTCCCTCTCTCTCTCTAACACTCTCTCTCTCTCTCTAACACACTCTCTCTCTCTCTAACACACTCTCTCTCTCTCTAACACACTCTCTCTCTTTCTAACACTCTCCCTCTCTCTCTCTCTAACACTCTCTCTCTCTTACACTCTCCCTCTCTCTCTCTTACACACACTCTCCCTCTCTCTCTCTAACTCTCTCTCTCTCTCTCTCTCTTACACTCTCTCTCTCTTACACTCTCCCTCTCTCTCTCTTACACTCTCTCTCTCTTACACTCTCCCTCTCTCTCTCTTACACTCTCTCTCTCTAACACACTCTCTCTCACACACTCTCCCTCTCTCTCTCACACACTCTCCCTCTCTAACACACACTCTCTCTCTTACACTCTCTCCCTCTCTCTCTCTAACTCTCTCTCTCTCTCTTTCTAATACACTCTCCCTCTCTCTCTCTTACACTCTCCCTCTATCCCTCTAACACACTCTCTCTCACACACTCTCCCTCTCTCTCTTTCTAACACACTCTCCCTCTCTCTCTCTCTTACACTCTCCCTCTATCCCTCTAACACGCTCTCTCTCTCTCACACACACTCTCCCTCTCTCTCACACACACACTCTCTCTCACACACTCTCCCTCTATCCCTCTAACACACTCTCTCTCTCTCACACACACTCTCCCTCTCTCTCTCACACACACTCTCCCTCTATCCCTCTAACACACTCTCTCTCTCTCACACACACTCTCTCTCACACACACTCTCCCTCACACACACTCTCCCTCTCTCTCTCACACACACTCTCCCTCTATCCCTCTAACACGCTCTCTCTCTCTCACACACACTCTCCCTCTCTCTCACACACACACTCTCTCTCACACACTCTCCCTCTATCCCTCTAACACACTCTCTCTCTCTCACACACACTCTCCCTCTCTCTCTCACACACACTCTCCCTCTATCCCTCTAACACACTCTCTCTCTCTCACACACACTCTCTCTCACACACACTCTCCCTCTCTCTCTCACACACACTCTCCCTCTATCCCTCTAACACACTCTCTCTCTCTCACACACACTCTCCCTCTCTCTCTCACACACACTCTCCCTCTATCCCTCTAACACACTCTCTCTCTCTCACACACACTCTCTCTCACACACACTCTCCCTCTCTCTCTAACACACACTCTCCCTCTATCTCTCTAACACACTCTCTCTCTCACACACTCTCCCTCTCTCTCTAACACACTCTCCCTCTCTCTCTCACACACTCTCCCTCTCTCTCTAACACACTCTCCCTCTCTCTCTAACACACTCTCCCTCTCTCTGTCACACACTCTCCCTCTCTCTCTCACACACTCTCCCTCTCTCTCTCTAACACACTCTCCCTCTCTCTCTCTAACACACTCTCCCTCTCTCTCTCTTACACTCTCTATACCAGAATGTTCAAACAACAATAGATAAAATACCCATTATAGAGCAATCTAATTGGACTCATCATCATTCAAGATTAGACCATTGAGGGGAAGAACTTTTTTACAAAGTCAGGCCTAGAGTTGGTGCAGGGGTGAAAGTACAGAGCCCTGTGGACATCCTGTGCTGATGAAGTGGAGTTGATGCCGTTGTCTACAGAGAGTGAGGGAACATGGGCGGCAGAAGATCAGTCTGATCCGTAGGTCAACGGTTCAATTCCCGCTCTGGACATCACCGTCTTTGGTTCGGCCACAGGTGGGTGATACTAATCTGGCTCCCTCAGGGAATACTGCAGAATACTACAATTGTATCTTCATCCCCAGTTACTGCATACACCAGTTTATGAAGGTTTGTGTGAATGGGGGAGTGGTTCCTTTGAGAGCCTTGAAGGTAGAAAAGTGGTATAAATGTGAACATTTAAGATGGGGGGTCTGAGATGGGCTTGGCTGGAGTGTTCTCTGAAGTGTTAAAGGTGCCATAATGTGCTTTTTTGCACGTTTCGTAGTCTATCCTAAGTGTATAATTGATAATAATAAGGGTTGTGCAACACCCTTAACATAATAGTTAAGAAATATCACCCAGACCTTGGACCCCCTCACCAACCCGGAAATGCAGACGGCTTGGTTTGATATTCGCCCCCACCCTTGCGAAGAGCGATCTGGCTCCCCCGCCCAACCCGTGACGTAGTCTCAGAGCTTGTGTGTGTGCCCCGCCCACCCGTGGCGTAGCCCCACAGCTGTCTGCTCCGCGCGACTGAGTGAGAAACGATAAAACTTCAGATCAACACTACTTTGAGCCTAAATAAATCTGGTGTTTATTCTACAGCGTAAGCAGAACAGACATGTCTATAGATCTCTCTCTCTCTCTCTCTCTCTCTATATATATATATATATATATATATATATATATATATATAATTCTTATGTCCATCGCGCTCTTATTTCCTGTTTTTTCGGTATTGGATAGACCTTCTCTCCGTTTATTTTCCCGGTTGCTGCATCAACTGCCACATAAACCTTCACCATTGTGATAATAGTAAAGAGTGCGATATCATTAATGAAGTTTTGGGCCTCTTTGAACCGTGTTTCCTCGTAAATCGAAGCAGAAAAACTGCGGGGCTTGTATTGGGAGACGAGCCTGCAGCAGCGCGGAGCCGGGGGGAAGGGGGCGGGAGGCGTCAGGCGGGAGGGGGAGGCGGGTGGAGAGGGGGGAGGTGGAGGGTGAGGGGGGATGATGACGCGTGCCTGTGATTATGACGCGGTCCTGTGAACACCCCCGTCAGTTTGGAGATTCGAGGAAAGGAGATAGTCTCTAATATAGCTAAACACTGCGGGAATCAATCAGAAAAACACTCTGGGTACATATATGAAGCACAAATAGCAATGTAAGAAGGTTAAAAGCTCTGAAAAGTTGATTTTGCATGTTATGGGACCTTTAAAGAAAATAACCAGGTACACACATCTCATTTGTAATACTCAGACTGCTAAAACATATTCAATAGGCTGATACACTCTGATACACTCCTGACCTGGAACCTAGCTGTGTTTAAAGACGTGCAGATGGGTTGTTGTCCACTGCTGACGGCATGGGTCGAATTCAGAGGCTACATTTCTGCCTTACATTCTTGCACACACGTTTGAGTTTAGTTGTAGATCAGATGATGGCACTGATTGATGACTACCCCCTTCTGAAGTTATTATTTTAGGATCCCTTTTTGGCAATTCTCTATAATCAATTGAGTCAAGGAAACACAACAGTAAATGCCTTTTGCATTTCAATGGCTAATACATTTTCCTTGAATTACTCTGGAGATGGCAGGGAACAAAAGTGAGCTCTCCTGACGAGCGGCGAATTACAACTTGAGGTTAATTAGTGTTTGTGTGACAGTGACAGTGATATGCAGCTTTGACCAAAAAAAATGAACAAATAAATAGTGTAATTAGTGCAGACAGGGCATCTTTTTACTATGCACAGGGTAATTATGAGAGACGTTTGACAGATTTCACTTATGTGGTGCATAATTAACAATTAATTACAGTAAAATTGTAAAATGTATATTGGATCCAGTCAAGTTAAAGTTAAAGTGTAAAATAAACAATATTTACTTTGCAGTTAAAAAAAATAATCAAGCAACAGTCAAACAATTTCTCATGTTTGGGGTTGGGTCTTATTACCTGCATGGCAAAATTGCCTGAGGTTCCTCCTCCGGTGCCAGGTGAGAGAGTTAAAGGCGGTATGGACGATTTTTCGGCGATTTGAGAACGCAGGCGGAAGTGCGCATGCGCACTCCCCCGTGCGGACTGATACAACACACACGTGCGTTTGTTTATCAGCGCAACGGAGCGCATCGCTCGTCTCCCGTAGATTTCTGTCCACTTCTGCGTCAGCTCGAACTGTCTTTCTCCGTCTTCATTTTGTCCCGTACACTGAGGGAACTATATTATGATAGATCCATGCCCTTAGGCACGCGGAAACGTGGGGACGAGCAGCACGCGGCTGCAGGTGAGCGATAGGTGCGTTTTATGATTGATACGTGGCAGGACAAATGATTTATCCACGCCACGAGGAAATATGATAAAAAAATTGCTGAAAAAAATCGTCCATACCACCTCTAAGCACAAAACCTTTCAAAAAACAAGAACGACACAGGAGGCAGTTATTTTACTTGCGTGAGGAGAGCATGCCGGAGGTCAGTCACTAACATCTCTCGCTGCATCTCTCCTCAGTTTTGTTGGTTCAGGTTAATGGTCCCAAGATAAGCACTCACAATGTTAGATTTTGCAAGTCCTTGTTTAAACATGAACATAAATTTCTCATCTTGGCAAAGTTTAACCAGCATATATCTTCTGCCTAAACTTAATTAGATTAAATGTTAAAAAGATGGATCCGCTCTGACCATCTTTTACTGCAAGGATCAAAACAAAAACACTTATATGAGGTTATACTTTCAAATTATAAGACCTATGCACATATACAGATAATGCACGTATAAACAGGAAGCAAGTCTCTAAAAGCAAAGACAGATAAGTGCCAATGTGACATTAAAATTACTATTGACACAATGAATAATTCGAATATGTATCCATCCTGAAGAAAATAAAACCACAAAAACAGGATACAATTGAACCTTTCCTGACTAGTTTTAAAAGCATCTTGATATATATATATAAGTAGTGACCACAGGGAAAAGAAACTTTCTGGCATGGAAGTCTATTATCACAGCTTTTTTGTACCATTGTGGTATCAAAATATGGATTGAGGCTTATCCTTATTGAACTAAAGTTTGAAATAGTAAAGTGAACACTTTATTTGTACATCATTATCAATACATAGGCAGACACAAAACAACGTATAATAATTGTTTATTTTGATATCAAAAACATGGTGTTTAACACAAACCTCCTCATATGGAAAGAAAACTGTGGTATTAAAACACCATCTAAGGGAACAGCCAGCAGAATTCTGTCATTAAAAAACACTTGTTTGACAGCTTGCTGTTTGTGATAAATGCCTGCTCTCATATAACCTTTTAAAACTGTATTACATGGTAAATTCTGTGAGTTATGATCTAAAACCATCACTTTCACACTTTCAACAGCTGTAGCACAATGTTAAGGCCAATTCAATTACAGGCGAGCTTATCCTCCACAAACTGAGTGGAGCTCTTAGCCCTTGTCTGGAGGTGAAGTCTGCAGAGAATGGAGCTCATTTTGGTCCTTACCCTTCAGAGAAAACACATTCCAAAAATCTGGCCTTTACTGTCTTTCAGAACAGCCAGCCTAACTATGTTTGATGTATGGCCTCTATTAACACAATATATGCAAGAAAAATGCAGGTGATCAGCTCAGTTATATTTAGTAAAATTTTTCATTTTTTATTAGTCACATGTTCACAAAAAAATCACCAAAATTAAAAGCAAGCAAAGTAATAATAATTCCTTTTATATAATGAATACAAATTAAACAAAGCACAAATATATATAAAACAACAACAAAATATCAAAAATGATATATAATTATTATATATATACGCGCGCACACACACACACACACACACACACATACATACACACACACACACATACATACATACATACACACACACACACACACACACACACACACACACACACACACACACACACACACACACACACACACACACACCATGATGAATCCACATAAGGGCCTTAGAAACACAGGCATATCAAAGCCTGAATGGATTTCTGATAACCTTGCTCTTTGGCCATTTTATTCACTTGAGACTGCACTCTTAACAACTCTCAAGGATTTGGAAGAAAATGAGAGAAAACAATCTGCAGCACCCAAATTGGACAAATAGGACGAATCCTCAGATGACTCCATGCTACCTCCAAGTCATGCAATGTGAAAATTGTTGCTTGAATGTGCTATATGTGGGCATGAATCAATTTAGATTATTTAGATTATTAATAATACAGCTATGAAGGTCTTGCAGGATAGTGAAAACAGTACATGTGTCACAAACTCATATAGAAAACATAATATAATGAAGGGAACGTCTGGTCTAGAAGTCTCATTAATTTCCCCATGGGTAAACAATTTAACCACGGGGAGAGATTATACCGTAAATAACAATAAATACCTAATAAGAATGCTTGATGGTGGCTAAATAGCTTTAGTGTTATTAGTAATTTGAGATCTGTTTAGCCTTGAAATTAAAAACACTAAATGAGATTTTTATTTTTTTCCCCCAGAACCAAAAGTATGTGCATAGTCCCGCATAAAATACATGACAACAGCAGCCCAATTTACCATTTGTAAATAAAAGGGGGGGAAATCACTTTAACAGTGCACATAACACAGAACAAGAATAGACAAAGTACGGAACACAAGTAGCGGCACATAAAAAAAATGAAATAACTAAAGAGTCCCATTTAGCCCATGGTGAGTCAAAGAGGTAAATGTTCAGGTTCAGTCCATTTTTTGGTTGCCAGTTACAATGTTGGTCGAATCCCCGATTTTTGAAGCAGTCTGTAGCTATCCTCTGTTCCCCATTTCCAGAGATATTCACTGAGCATGTCATCTGTTGGGGCCTAGACCTTAATATAATTATAAACCTTGGATGTTTCATTAGCTGGTCACGTTACAATGTTAAACAAAATTAATTTGCATGTAGCAGTGTAACTAATGTATAGTTTCACTTAGTGTCCACATAGGGAATATATTGAGATGCACAATACTTGGTTTGTTGAATGAGAGCAGATGCATACAGAGAGCACAAGTACCTAATCCCAAATAAAGCTTAATCTTATAACGTCACAGTTGAACATAGAGATTCTCATTTCTGTTTGTGGCCTTCTTCTATTCAAAGCTTTTTAAACTTTAAATAGGTCATTTCTCGCAACCTTAACCTTATGTCTCATGTCCGGATCAGTTCTGTTCAAGTGTAAACAAATCAATGACCACCAGCTGATAATTACACATCCGATCCATAAACAAATTTGATATGGTTGACGGAAGAAATGGAATATCAGCATGGGGCTGAGAGACCCCATTGATCACAGCTTGCAAACTTATCCTAAAGCTTCAATAAACAATCACACAAAACATGGTTTGTATTGAGGAAAGTGACCTCTTCGCCTGATTAATGGTTTAATCATGAATATGTGGCTTTGGTGTTACAGACCTGATTACCATGCTGCATCCCAGTCAATGCGGTTGGATTAGAGAGTGCACGTGTGTGCCTATATTTATCCAGTAAATTATGTTTTAACTTTAAATCAATTGTCCCCTTTTTTGTTTATTTAATGTCTAAGTTTAGCACATTAACGTAACACATAAGATCATTTTTAAGACATTTAGTGCGCTTGCATTTGGACTTAAGCTAGTGTTAAAATAAATAACATTATTGAGAAGACTTGTAAAGGTGGTTCACTTATTTTAACTATTTGCACAAACAATTCATGTATGTGTCATTGAGATTTATGTATGAAATGTGTTTTTGTTTTTTTGTTTGGAAAATGTAATATTTTGTTGATTATTGTTCCTCATACTGGTAAAATATGTCTTTGTTTCGTATAATATTTTGTAATCAGTGGTGTAGTCTACGTGAAACACAGGTACGTTGTATTATACCTACTACAAATTGATCACTGATAGGCCACAGTCATTACCCTTGGGGCACTTTTGTCCTTTCTCCCTGTTAGAGACCAGCACACACTTTAGATCACTCCTTTCCCGCCGTCACTCTCACTCCTCCTTTTACTTTTTTCTCTCTTTGGGCGCAGACAGCGAGCTAGGTTAGGTTTAGGAGCAGACTCAAATAAAGCAGATGCGCGGGCTTATCATTGGGGGAAAACTGACTGCACAGCCCTGTTCCTTTAGTGTCAAGCTACAAAATGTTGTTTATTTGACGAGCCACTGTCAATGCTGAGAGTTGAGCAGGGGCAGTGCAGCGAACCTGGTGGTAAGAGGGCACAAAAAATATACACCATATCATGTAACCAAGTGAAAGGGCAATGACCTTCTAAAATTCACCAGAATACACAAAATCACAAGTGATTTCTTAAAAATATTCTGTGGGGGGACCCCCAGACCCCCCCTCCCCCGGTCAACTAATTTGTGTTTGTATGTTGTGGGATTTTTGGGTACTACCTCATCCTATAGGCAAACAACTTGTGAAAGTGTTTGCCTATAGGAAACACTTTCACAAGTTGTTTGCAGCAGTTAATACAGCAGTTGTTTATTTCGGTTTGGTACCATTGGTACCAACAAGAGTTAAGAAATGTAACTTCTTGAGCTTAACCATGTTCTAACATTGTTACATCATCAAAAACATATCTGTGGTAGCATTTAGCTTCATTTACATTAGTTTGGTGAATCCTGGTTAGAAAGTCCTCCCCTCTACAAGCATCAAAAACACTTTTTTTGGTTGATGACGTGGCTCTGAAAATCTTCTCTGCTGTTTCTAGACTTGTTCTATACATTTCTCCCACCTAATCAGGATCAGTACAACGGCGTGCTGACGCCCGGAAGTGAGAGGCCAGCTTTAACCTGTTACCGGCGAGCATTTTCTATATCTCAAATATTCTCTTACATCATCACTTTTATTTCCGTGGTCAATACCAGCAAGCCATACATAATTTTAAAGCTTATTTTCTCAACAAAACGAATATGTCATTGATTTACATTGAATAATATGCCCCAAGAAGCAATTGCCAATAGTTTGTGAGAAAGTCTCAACTTTTACAAACGCATGTCCTACCTGTTTGCTGTTTATGACGGACGAAACGGCTTTAATTCTGTACATCCTTGTACTCAGTCTGTCCGTAAGGAATCATTGAAAAACAATATCCACTTGTATTTTTCTAAAGTCTTCCGATTTCGAGATATTGTCAAGTAAACAAACTTTTCTTCGTTTCTCGCCGAACGAGAATGCGCTTGTCCGGCGCATTTCTCCGTCCATAACAAATGACCTGTTTGACCTATAAAATAATGTTGGGTATCCTTCTTTTCCTCAGACTGTTACCTACAGAATGAGACCATCCACGAGCACATGGATTAGTCTGTTTACATCTAAATAGCGCCGCATGTGAGTGACGTAGAAGAATTTGATTGACATATTATTCTAGCCAATAAGCTTTAGAAAGAGGGGCGGGACAAAGGCCTAATTGACACAGAATCTTCTGTATTATCGTGCGTAAGGCTCCGGGAAGGCTGTAAAGAGCCAGATTTCTCGGCAGGATTTTGCGCATAACGTTTTCTGATTTTATAAGCCTTTTGGACGTGCATTTTGTTAGATATATGTATTATTATACCAATACAAAAATAAAATAAAAATATTATATTTTTTTCTATTTTTTTTTAACCTCTATATGGGAAATTCATGGGTAAACTCATATTTACACATTTTCACATATATTGTTTTTAGCAGTTATAATTGCTATCAGTGGCCTACAAAACATCAAAATGTATGTTTTATGATCATAGAGGAGCTAAAATTGTAATAAAACAGTTTGGCACATATTTAGATCACTTGTTCCGAATATACTTTTTGATACAAAAAGGTCAACAGCACCAAAATGCCTGTTCCTAGAGATCTGAAACTGTACACAGTTGTTGTCAACAAGATAAACATCATGTACAGTGAACAGCATATGCACACAATGAAATATGTCATGCTCAGGACCATTACAAATTGACAATATTCAGGCGAGACTAAAAAAGGATGTTTTGTTTATGTTTGGGCCTCTGTAGTGTAAGTTCTGAAGCCATGTTCATGTGCACATCTACAGAAACTAGAAGGCCTAAGCTTTCTAATGATGCATCACACTTGCATGTGGAACATAAGATCCTCTTTTAATAAGCAATGCCATTTGGGTATGTCCAACCATTGTGCACAGGGCGAAAATAGGTGGATGGTAACAGATTAAATGCATTGAAAAATGTTCTCAAACTGTACTAAACTGTACTAAAGAGCACGTTTAAAGGCCAATAACAATCCAATGAATGCATATCCGTCCTTTAAGAGACTATTGGGCTACAGGTACAATACATACACAGCTCAAGAGTGAGAGCCACGCTTTAGGCAGCTTACAAAAAGCTAGCTAGCTGGTTTTTACAGTTATAAATGTAATTGTGAAAGTTGTTGTGTCTAACAGTGGCATATGTGTGTCAGGGTAATCAAGGCAAGCGGTGAATGAGCAATAAAATCTCAAATTAATTTGTGTCACAGCTATATTCATATTGTTATGAAATATATCCAAATAAGCAGCGCTGCGGCAAGCTTCAGAGGCACGTGCATGCTCTGCTCTCTAACATGAGCTTTTAGAACCAGAGTGGACAGCAACTTCTTCTAGAGGTCTTTGCACATGCTCTGAGGACAACACAGCCTCAAACCCATGCTGAATAAACCTGTGTGGGAATCTTAGATGTTTGCAAGTTGTGCCTTACTGAGCATGTGCAGGAGAAATGAAGCAACAGCAGAGTCGCTAATCTGTGTAATGAATTAAGGAAGTGAGTAAGTTAGTTTTGCATGCATGTTACTTACTAACTATTGATGAACACACCGAGTCTGCTTGCCCATCCATAAAAGTCACCGCACGCTACTGGTGTCTAATTGCACTGTTTACTCTGTCTTTGTGGTTTTCACAGTGTGTCATGACATTTAAGTAGACTAGCACGTGCCCCTACTCGAGATACCGCCAGCAGTGTTGTAGTTGAGCTACACTTACATGACTCTCTTTGGTGACAGTGGCTTTGGTGGTTTGATAAAAGCTTTGACAAGAGTACACTGTTGTTGTATCCTTGGGCTAGACCTGTGAACGAACGTGAGTGGACGATTGGTGGTAATCAGAGAGGGAGATCTGCAATTTGTCGATGTATAGCGCATTTTTTTTTTTTTAGAGTAACACAGCATCAGTGAATTCTGTGATAAACTTCTAATATGGTACATCGTTGAGTCCCAACACATCTTCACCCCTGACTTCTGTGACAGTGAGCATGGCTGCCAGAGCATCAGTTCTTACTTTGACAGAGATATCTCGGATGCTTGTCCGAGAAAGCACCAAGGCTACGCCAGCTCCTAGATTTACACGCCCCCACCGGCTCAGTGCACATCATTAAAGCACGGCCCGCTCAGCCCACACAGATGACGGACCACACAGCCTGATTTATCTGAGCTGTCTCCCCAAACGCCTTTTCCCGCCAACAGAGATGACGTGGAGAGCTGGAGAGATTTACGCATGTATGTTAGGAGAAATTCATTTTGGGAAGAGTGGATCCTTGTTCTGACAGAAGAGGAGGTTTTCTGCTCTGGTTTTCCTCCATGGTGTCTCTTCAGCATAGCACTGCGCTCCATTTCCACTGTGCGGCATGTGATGGATGTTCAGGAGTACGATGGCGCTAAAAATACCATCAGTCCGCCACTGTTCAGCCACTTTTTAAGCTCAGAGTCTTGCAACATTCACACATTTTGCAGTTTAAGTCAAAAAATAATTATGATGCCAAAAAAAAGGTTTTCCGCATGTGCTGTGCTGCATGACACAATTAAACTTTTGCAGATGTACAACTCCTTGCAACTTTGGGTTGGGTTTGGGTTTTGCTCAGGTGATGTGGTTCTATCTTGTACAGACAAGATAAATAGCTTGTCTGAGCATAGACGACTAATTAGGGCTGTGTTCAAAATATCGATACGGCGATATATCGTCACGGGCTCCGTATCGGTATCGATACGGAGTCGCCGTATCGATACTTTTCAATAACGTTAATTTATTACAAATTGTCCGGGCGGCCGTTTAGAAGCTCCCTCCTGTAGAGGGCGGTAAACAGCGCGGAACTACTGAGACAGACACACACCGTGCACCAGCGTGTACACAGGCCTGAAGAAGAGCTTTTGGCTCGAAACGTCGCTACTGTTACACGCCTCCCTTTTCCATTCTATTTGGTTTCCTTTTTCATTGATTTCATTGATTTCACCCCTTTATTTTATACAAATTCAACGCAGCCCCGGAGCTAACTTAGCCCCGAGACTGCCATTTTAGCCCCGGAGCTAACACAGCCCCGAGGCCACCACAACAGCCGAACCGGAGGCAAAAAAACAGACACAAACCTGACACCAACATCACACACATCTTCCTTACTCTACACCGAACGGTTAAACAATATAACCGAGCGGTTAAACAATACAACTATCCAACAGGGCCCCGCTGAGCGCCTGTTAGCGTTAGCCGTGGCCGCTTCCGAGCTAGTGCTACTTAGCTTAGTGCCGAGCCCGACCCGAGAAACGGGATTTTAAGACCAAAACAACAACAAAAAGACACAAACAGAGGGTCAACAGACTCCCACACATCACACACATTACACAGCTGACATACCATATAAACCACGTCCATTTACTCCTACTCCTTATGGACCCACGAAGGACCCGCCCGCCCCCGCGACAGGGGAGTGGGGCAAGGCCAACCAGACCCCACAGGTTAACTACTTCCAGGAGTATCCCAGTCCAGCTGAGGCCAGCGCATTGCCGGTCCCCACTAGGGGATGGGCCTCTACTTTTTCATTATTAGAAGGCTAATTAAGATAGCCATGTTTACATTCATTCAAGTTACTGCTATTATTTATTTTTTTCAGACCTTGCCAATTGTTTGGCAACTTTACTTGAATGTGTTCTTTGCATAAGCTTTGTGAATAAACATGAAAATTCATGCATTTTCTTATTCGGAATAAAACAAATGCCCATTTGGTAAACTTTAAGACCCTTTTTTCAAAAAAGTATCGGGATACGTATCGTAATGAGGGAATTGTATCGGGACAGGTATCGTATCGCAATCCCTGTATCGGGATACGTATCGTATCGCAAGGGTCTTGGCAATACCCAGCCCTACGACTAATGTGGCTCACTATAGCGTAATAATTGTGTAATTTTGTCATTTGTAATACAGCTGGTGCAATGTATAGAGAAGGACATTTGTGTTTTTTATGAAAGAGTAGGTTTTCTTTAGGGGCTGTGTAGGAATGGGATTTTCTGTGTAAAATAGTAAATAATAGACTGCTTTATATGTTTGTCCTTGATAGAGATTGAAAGATTTTTTTATTATTTTTTTTTCCCTGAAAGCATTTGAGGCTGTGATGCTTTATTGCAAAACTATTTGCACCATGTGCTCTTTTCTATTACATGTTGTGTTTAATATAATAGACACATATTAAAACAATTTTGAGATGTGGTTATTATTATTTGCAATTAGTGTCACCCATCAGACATCAGAGAAATTGAGTCCCCAGTGTGTTTGCTGAACTTCTTAATCACAACATTCTTTGCTTATTCTACATATTTTAAGGTTAATTAAATGTGACTACTTGTATGTGAATTCAGTAATATGGTGCTGAGGCCCTTTTATTATAACTACTGACATTTTATTGAATAAGAAATATGTCCATAGCATTTAAGCCAAGCTCCAATGCCTTATTCTTAAAACGTTCCCATGTGAGTACTGCTCGTGGTCGAGTGGAAAGCACATATGCCTGCCGTGTGGGGTACATACACCATTCACGCTCTACTGTCCTATCGAGTGCATTCTTGATGGTAAATTTAAATTTGTTGGAGCATTTACGTGACATTTAGAGATGGTCGCATAATGTATGAGTGATAAAACATGTGTCAAAGGATTCCCGCTGCGTTTTTCTATCTCAACTCTTAGCCAAAAAAGCAATTCTTCCAGCTGGGTGCATGGGTTCTTGTTTCATCTTAAGTGTTTATGTAAAAAGTCTTTTCTCCAAACTAAGAATGGGCTGGGAGAAATTCTTGGATGTTTTTGGCGTCTCTAAAGCTGGGCTTACACTGTGCAATGTTGATTGATTTACAGTTGTTACAAATTACTCCCAAACTCACACTGTGGAATTGACTACGAGAGTGTGCACACTGTATGGAGCGATGAACAGATCACTTTACCTGCTCACACTATACGAGGGACACTAGACCGAGGAGGTGCATGTGCAGCTGTGGACACATCTATGGTCCCCCCCATCTTCCCATAGTGTGCATTTAAACTCCCCAAACATCATAGAAACCTGTTAGAAAACCGTTGAAACTTTAGCACTGCTTTGGTTAAAATCAGAGGCTTTTGGCACAAACCTTTTCTGGCTTTTCCCGTGTGCGTTGAATTGTTCAGAAGTGGGCCTAAGATGCTTGTTGTGCCCTGGCTTTCACCTTTGTGTCCCTGGTTCCACTGCAGCCTCACAGAGCAGTGTTTACTGCCACCTGCAGCTGTAATTTATCCTGTCTGCTCTGCTTTCACTCGGCTTAAGCCTCACTCGGACTCACTATAAATGTAAAACATGCCTATTATCAGCAGTCATGTATTCATCATGAGCACGTGATCTCAGCTCATAACCACCGTACAATGCACAACGCAGACGCATGGTGGAGCTGAAGTTTTGGCATGAAATTGTTGAGGACTAAACTTCCTAAAATAGACTGAAAATTGCACAGTGTAAGCCCATCTATAAACATACCTATAGGCCCAAGGTTTTTGACGAGACCACACTTTGGGCCTTGTTAATCAGCCCAGGTGTACGGATTGAGTATAAACTGAAAATAGCATATTTGTGGGTGTGTTGCATCTGATTTACTACAGGAAAATCAGCGAGTGCAAACGTGTGCCTGGGATTTTGTGTGTCTGGGATCAGTACAGTCACGCATAAATAGTTATAATGACGTATGTTTGGATTGAGTTGCATCTGATATACTTCTGAAATGTTTAAACAGCAGATTAACCATTAGTGATGAATCAGAAATAAACTATTTTCACTTTGTATTTTGATGCAGGATGACTGATCACGGCGATGCACACTGAAAATCGTGCACACCTGTTGCATTGGAGCAGTGCTGACACAAAAGCCTCATCCAGGATACTTCTATGCACTGATTTTACGTGTAGCAGAATATTGTTTTTATGCCTGCGGTGCACAAATTGCAACAGCTATCCCAGGGCAAAAAAGTTTACACCTATCTTATGTATTTAACACACATCTATGTAAGACACAAATGTCAATTGCGCCCTTAGTAGCGCATTTGACTGAGGGTTCTACCTATTTGTGACCAAAGCAATTTAGGTTTTTGGTCCACTGTACCTGTGGGCTGTATTTTGCCCCCCAGACTTAGTGTTAACGTAGCCTTGGCCTAGGGGCGGTTCCAGGTCAGGATTCGCCTACCTTCACAACAAAGCACCGTTAAGCACGGCTGAGTACCTGAGTGCTCGGTGGGATGCTGCGTGGTCCGGAGGGGCGAGGACAGAGCCACACACTGTATGAGTGATGGAAAGTCTGATCGTACGTGCGGATCAAGTCCTCTTCTGTTGTGCCGTCAGTCTGTGCCACTTTTACATAAACTGGGACAAGGATTTGGGGTTTCTCTCAAAGCTGAGCATATGCAAGTCCGCACAGCATAGTCTGGCCCAGTTTATGCAGTACAAGTGTCCAACCCGAGAGGTGGAGGTGTCCAGCAAAGAGTTTTAAGAGCTGAGAGTGTAACGTCGCTGTGCCCTGTTTGCATGAGTGGCAGTGGTAAATATATAGAGAACTTCCATGAAGACCACCTCAAAGTAGATTTAAATAGCAATAAGTTATATACAGTATATAAATGCTTTAATGATTTGGACAGCCAATCTTCTAAATAAATGTGAATAAAGTGGGGAAAAAGCAGGTACTTTTGACTTACAAGGAGTGGTACAGAAGTTATATGTACATCACAATGGAGGATCACAAAGTCCCATGTTTAGAGGGATTTTTTTGGGAAGAATGTGACCCATTTTTCCACCATGTCAAAGTTCTCATTACTCACTGGGAGGGGCCGAATGAGGGAGAGGCTGTGGTTGCCAGGAGACAAACTATCATCATATGTTTTGGGACTGTCCTGTTGCAAAAACAATACTGGAGACTCTTACTCCATAGTCTGTTAAATGATCTTGTTTATTTCTTTGTGCAGATCAGAGGAAATGCTGTGGACATGAAGTCAATACCAGGTGCTTACACTTTGATTGGTGAGTATTTTAATTTTTGAAGTGATCATCTTAAATCAAGGCAATTGCACACACTATATTGAGGTAGGACACAGGGATAAGTTAAGATAATTGTGTGAAGCCTGATTTGTGTGTGGTCTCTCTGTGTGGAGACTTGGTGTGATTCTGAATTATTGCAAGTTGAGAACGTTTGTTTTAAGTAGCTGTGGAACTTTGTTATACTCGTCCATATGATTGATATATTAAAATAGCTATTATTCACTTAGCAAAAGCACAACATTATATTGCATTCTCTAAACAAATGTTATCGTAATTAAAGATGCAATGGGTAACTATAATTTCTTCATTGAGATCATTGAGGTTATCCAGGTGGAGCAGGTGGAATCGGAAAAGATATTTGGTGCATCCTATATATATGTATATATCTGTATGCAGTACTATGTTTCATATTGTCTACGTCTCATCATATTTCAGCAGCAACATTTTAAATCTAAATTAAAACCATTCATCACAATGCACAATTCAAGAAAGAAGGAGGAATGGTGGATTATATCTCTGATTGTTGCACAAGGCTCATCGAGCTAGTTAGCTGCTCGTCACATTAGACTGTTAAATAATGCTGGGAAATAGTTCAGCACCACAAATTTGCTCAAATCTTTATCAATATCAGTTTCTCGTTCCAATGGTCTACAACACAAAATTAAGCCATAAGCCTCCTGTGTGAATAACATTAGACGTTTGCATATTTTATTATTTGATCTGACATCTCCAGCATTGATTGACATTTATTTTGAGAACATTTGGTTGAATAATTCATCGGAGTAATTTTGCGTCCCCTTCAAACGGCCTTGAGAGGATTCTGGGAACGAGATATTTACACCTCATGAATATTGTATTTAGCTATTGTGCTTCCTAACTTATGGAGACTGAAATGACTGAGACTAGAATGAAGTGAATGTACCGGAGGAATCCAAGCGCAGCGACATACCTTTTGTTAACTGAAAGCAATTTACGGGAAGGGTTTGTGTCATAATTTATAGAAAATGATAATATGATTGCAAAAAAGGGATAAATACATTCAAGCTGTCTAAAAGGTAGTAGACAAACTGGAGTGGAGTTGAGTGTATCCGTAGTTTTGTTTGTAGATTTAATATTAGACATATTTTAGAAATTATAATATTTAAAAAAGAGTTTTTGGTCAATTAATGTGTGCATGGGGAATGAATAAACAGTTTTGGTAACAATAACACATCTGAACATTAATTGAAGTTCATATTCCTTATCTCCAGGGATACACTAGAGCAGTGGTTCTCAACCTGTGGTACGTGACGCTGTGAAATGAGGTTGCCAAAACTATGGAAAAAGTGCAATTTATAATCCAGGAAATACGGTACTTGGGAAGCCAAATGTTCTTATAACATTTTCCAATATATTTTTTTAAGAAACTTCTCCTCACTAGTACCACACCTGAAGGCCCCATGTGAATAGATTTTTGAGGTGGCGCTACTGGGCCATCTTTCAATAATGTTTCACGGGGTCTTGACTCAAAATTAGAGCTCACTGAAATCTAATTTACCATACCACTCTCAGGCATATTTACCTTTGCCGACTACTTGTTTTTTTTTTATATTCTGGCCCCCGGATGCCATTTTGAAAAGTCCCTCGCCGGAACAATTCTCATCCTTCGGCTCGGGCCTACTAATGTACCGGTAATAATGTAATAATAATTATCTTAGCAATATTCACAATCTTGTCATATTCTTCAGGATACACATGATAGTTCAGTTTGATTGAGTGTTGCACGATTTCTTTACATTTTAAAATTTAAGTTGTATCTATTTTTCTCTTTCACAAAACATTTTTACCAAAAGTCTAAAATAAAAAAATTGCTTCAGTCATCCTCTGGTGTGTCCCCGGCCTTAGCTTATATAAAACAACAACAAACCAGCGAGACCATGGTGACAGCAGGTGTTTGTGTCCTTATCACACCGGAGTCACACCATCTCCACCAGCACCTTTGAAACGTCTGATCCCATTCTGTGATAAAAAACATCTGAGCTGGGCACAAAGCGCATACTGAGCAGAGGAGATCATGCACCTTGCAATTTACTTGTGGCTTATAGAAGATCAGGACAATGTTTTCCACCCTGTTTGCATATGCTACAGAGAAGATGGTAGAGTCACAATTGCCATCACGAGCAGATTTGAAATGAATAATTTGCAGTGGAGTGATTGAATTATACATTGCAGTACATCTGTTTGACAAGTTGCTAAAGGAGGGCTGCTTGCTCCTTCTGTTCCCTGAGTGGGATAGAGTTGTCACAGACAACTACATTGTGAAAATTCATGTCGTTAACGTGACATGCAAATGAGCATTTACAAGATGTTCTTGAAGTTAATCACATACAGTTGTCATTGTTGCTGCAGAGCGTTAGGGCTGTAGTCGACTAAAGACATTCTTGGTCGACTAAAGTCATGGTTCGGCATTGATTAGTCAACTAAAATGGTGCTGACAAAAGCTCTGAAAAGTTTTGATGTATCCCTGATACAGATGTAGATTTCACCAGATTTACCCAAGACATTCCTTAAAATATTGAACTTCTCTTGGACAGCTCAGCTTTGATAATTCATGTTTTACTGCTTAAAACAATTCCAATCATTTTTTTATTTTATTTTTCCTTTGCTTGGAGCTCCGCAACTAAATCTTAAATCCTTCTATCTTTGAATGAGACAGGACCAGACAAGAGAAAGAATTTTAATACAATTTTCCATGGGTTTGTGGATTTTACCAATTCCAGGAATAATTACATATCATTATTTTTGTATTTTTATATTTTTTTGTGAAGTGATTTATAGAATAGACATGTATTCATAAACCTTACTATTCAATATTATGCAGCTGGATTAGACATTCTTGGAGACAAAACAGACTTTAGCCCAGTGTGGACCAAAATTGTCCTGAGGCGCTTGTTACTACAGCAACTCAGTGCCAACTCCGGTTTGCCACGTCAACTGAATGGAACTAAGGATTTCATTGCCTGGATTGTCCAAATAATTTAGGGTTTTATGCTTCTTTGACTCACACATCACACTTTTCCTCTAACACAACAGTGTGCAATGGCAGAAGTAAAACCAACATTTGGGGGATAAGAGCAAACCTAAATCAGCGAAACAATGATAATCACTTTTCAGAACACGTTGCTGTGTTTTTGCCTGAATTACTGTGACGATTATGATGAGCACACTCTTGTTGAAGTGTAGTTGAAGTGAAGTGGCGCATACCAGTGGCGTGCGGTGACTTTTTCATTCAGGCAAGCAGAAAGTCAAGTTGTCACGATGCTACAAATTCAAACTTGATTTAGTTTTAAACTGCTCCTTTTACGTGACAATCTCAACATAAAATAATACTTCTTTCTTTATTAAACATTGCGGTCTTGTACTTGTAACTCAAGATCCTTAAAAATGTTCACAAAAGTTCTAATGTATTTTAAAAGTATAGATACAAATTAATAATATGGTGTCGACACTAGTTTTAGTTTAGTACCTGATGTTTGATATTTTGCCAACCCTAGCAGAAAGCATAGATACGGACCTAAGTTAAAAAAATAAAAAATATATATATATATATATATATATATACTGCCACTTAAGTATTAAACAAACCGATCATTAACTATAACAGCAACATCAACAGGTCTTTAGTACAAATAATCTAAAATACTTGTAGACATGCTCAATGCATCGGTTCTTCTTCAGGAAATGGTCGATCCCTCTATCATCAAGGTACTCTCAGACTTTTCTTTTTTCCTGACCAACAGTTGTGCAAGTAAATGCTTGATTCTTATATATAATCAAGCATTTACTTGCACAACTGTTGGTCAGGAAAAAAGAAAAGTCTGAGAGTACCTTGATATATATATATATATATATCCCCTGGTCCGCACCAGTTCTAAAGCCTCGTAACCTGGGTTCGATCGAACCCCAGGGGTTCGGCGGAGGTCAAGACACACATCGGACTCATATGATTCCTGACACGCCCCACTTGTCTGCAGGGAATTTGGTGCGCTCAGTAGTTGACTTGTGACGTCGTGATGTACGTCCTGTGATTTCTTTCTTCATATTTTAGACTGAATCAAAGACCACCCTTCTGGGCAAAGTATTTGTGTGGCTGAGGTCGTGTTTTTGCAGGAGCAGGCCAAAGACTACAAATACATTCTACAAATAAAACAAATGTAATCAAATAAATTTAGCTTATTTAAACAACCAAATTATTAATCCGTGAAACATAAAATTACACATTTATAACAAAATATCAACACTGTGTAGATTTCCATACGAACGTATACATAAACTAAACTTGGCTCGCACAGGCTTTGCACCGGCCTGGCCCCAAAAGGGCCAAAAGGACCACGGAAAAGGCCCTTGAGTCGAGCCTGTATCAAAGCCCTCCGTTCTGGGCTAAGTTTTGGCACCAGTCTGGCCCCAAAAGATCCAAAAGGAATTGGGAACAGGCCCCAGAGTTTACCCTGATTCAAAGCCCTCCTTTTAGGGCTAAGTCTTGGCACCAGCCTGGCCCCAAAAGGGCCAAAAGGTCAGCCTCTGGGGCCATTTCCCTTGTCCTTTTCTATAACTACTATACTATAATATACTATCTTTGAAGCAATCCTTTTCGAGGATGCTGGACATAAAAATTAAGAAAAGGAACAGACTTTGTTGCGAAAATGACGGTGAAGGTGCATTTCTGAACTGGTCTCTAGCCTGTCAATCTTTAATGATTGTGGCTCAGGATTTTGTGGCAAGTGAATACTTAATATTTGCTACTGAATAAAAATGCTGATGCACTTTACACTTCTTTTGAATTCATTTTGAATTTTATGGTGACTGGATCGATGCTCCCGTGAGGCTGCCGTGTGCAAAGAAAGGACTCAAGTTGACAAAGCTCTGTACCTTCAAAGTTAGTTTAATACAGATTTAGCAGTGTCAGATACAGGACAGAAAAACAGCCCCGGGTCTCCAGATGATCAGAAGAACCCCGTCTCTGGGCGTACCTCGCCTTTTATATGTCTACTTACACAAAGACCTCTAAATAATCACTTGACAGCTATGATATCATCCATGTACAAACGGTTTAGCCAATAAGAGAACAAGATGTAAAGAATATCCATATTTGGGTAGAACCAGGGGAGAAGTTACAGAAATGAGATCATACGTATACACAGATGTACACAAAGCGTCTCAAGGCCTCTCCGCCTCCTCTATACGAATGGAAGTGTCTCCCATCATGGTAGTTAATCAGATGTGGGCCCCTACATTCCGTGGAATAGACATTTTGGTAGAAACAAACATATTCCTAAAAGCCAGCCTCAGAAGGAGGCCTAACCTTGCATGGGCCTAGTTGTAATACACTTCAATTTTGCACGTAAAAATGTGATTAATCGTGATTAATCAGGGAAATAATGTGATTAATCGCGATTAAAAATTGTAATCGTTGCCCAGCCCTAATATATATATATATGGCTAGAATGTAGAATGTAGGCTGTGCAATGGAGGCCCTGAGACAATCCCGCGCATAACTGCAGGGATAGTGTACAGAGGGCAGTCACCCCCAAACTGGAGGAAAGGCTCGAACAGATCCCAGGAAAAACATCATACATCTCGGTCCAGAAAAGTGCAGTGCTAGGAACAGCAAAGATACTGCGCAGAACCATCAAGCTCCCAGGCCTATACACACATATATACATATATATATATATATATATATATATATATATATATATATATATATATATATATATATATATATATAGTGAGTTTTGGCAGGAAATTGTGTGTTTAATCTGCCTTCTTTACAGATGATACATTTACTAATTGTGTGATCTTCTGTAATCCCATGGTCTTAGAGCACTTTGGGCACAGATATGGTCTGAACATAAAGATACCTCATAGGTTAGAGAGCTTTTGTCAGAGTTACGCCACTCCCCACTTTTAGTCGACTGATCGATGCACTGCAGGCGTTTGGTCAATAGCCCTAACACACACAGCCTAATACTGCATGCAGCATATGTCCCAATAGAGCGTCCAGGTGTGTGTGTATGTGTGTGTGTGTGTGAGTGTGTCTGTGTGTCTGTGTGTCTGTGTGTGTCTGTGTGTGTCTGTGTGTGTCTGTGTGTGTCTGTGTGTGTCTGTGTGTGTCTGTGTGTGTCTGTGTGTCTGTGTGTCTGTGTGTCTGTGTGTGTGCGTTTGTCTGCTGCAGCTGGCTCCTCTGCACTGAACCACTCGGACAGAGCCCTTCAGCATTAATTACTGCGGCCATTAATCAGAGCACACAGATCGTGCAGTAATCCCTCTATAATGCAGTTTTCTGGAGGGGGGCAGCTGTGTTAATTGGATTTGATTGGAGACCAGTATGATGGCACACACACAACATCTTAATAATTAGAAGGTGGATCATTTGGACCTTTGTGACATTGATGCTTCAGTCAAGGCACCACTGAACCCCAATGAAGCGCTATTACAATGGAAATTATAGGCACCTTATAAAACAATAAACTTTACCAAATTATTTCAAGGCAGTCCCACTTTGATCAATTTACTTTGGAAGAAACTGGTAGTTTTAAGTTTAGTAGTTTTAAAAACAATCGTTTCTAAACTTGGTGACAAAAGCATAGTCAAACCATTAACCATAGTGATGATAGCTATTCACTGCAGAAATTAAATGCATAGAAAATGAATTCAAACTTGAATAGTTTGAGATTAGACTACTTTTTTAAGTAGTTTTAAGTAAATTGTATCCATATTTTTGTCATTGTTTGAGCTAGTCCTGGTATAGAACTAGTAAAGCAATAGTTTATTCCAATTTCAGACCTTGTTTTGACCTATAGTAGACCAATAGTTTCAACCAATAATAGTCCTGTTTTAGACCAGGTTTAAATCTGGTGTAACTTGGAAGGGAAAATATTGTCTGGTTGTACTCTGGTCCATCAAATAAATACCTTTAAATGAGTCAAAACTACAAAAAAGATCAAATGCACAAGTACAATATTACACTTACGATTGTGGCAAATGGTTGCAATAGTTGAAAACTAAGTTATATTGCAGTTTTGCTTTTCAGGTATGTAACAGTCTCTTTTAGAGAGCTGAATTTAGGGCAGACGTGATGTGCATTCCACCCACAGTCACTAACTTACCGGTGTCTATTATTTGAGTCAGCCCGAATCTAAAAATACTCCTCCCTCCAGTGCCAGTGCTCTTTTATTGCTGTATAGTTGTCTATTACACATGTTTTGTATTAAAACAAGCCTAATACTGCACATGGTTGTTGTGGAACACATAAAAAGCCTGACAATTACTACCGGCTGCTACTTGTGTTACTTGTGATATACCTGTGATATATATGCCCATTACATGGCTCTTAGGGTAACAAAGAGGATTAGGGCTCTAGAATGTTGTATACAATCATATTACAACTTCAAACCTCAAATTATAAAGCTTTAATTGGTCATGTTATGTAAGTGCTTAGTGAAAACTTGTTGTGTGCTAAAAACTTCAAAACGTCAGAATCGCTCTGGCAATATCACGAGATTAACGTCTGTCAAATATATTGTCCCGTTTTTAAATGTGAAGGGCATACTGAACATTTTTGCTCCACAAAGTCATAATTTACCTCACTTTATGCAGACTTTTTAGCATGGTCACACTTTTGCCAGCCCCACGTTCTAAATCCTTTAAGTTTTTTACCAAATAAACCCCCCCGTCTGTGTCCTTGACTCTCCAATGGTTCCTCCGCTTGCCAAATAAATGAGAGGTCTCTTACAAGAAGCCGCCATTTTTTATTTGCTTATTGCCAAAGCTTTTAGAGTCAGTTGCGCTTAGGGTTGAAGCATGGTAAAAAGATGAGCTAATACTTTCTTCACCTCGCTGAGATTTAGCCGCGGGGAAAGTGAAAACCCAGGAGAGTGTTTGAAAACCAGCAGCCATCTGGAGCAGCTGAGAGCCTATAGCACAATGTGAGTAAGCAGGGTTAGAAGTTCAATACATGTAATGATTTGGATGTGTTTGGGAACGCGATACAGTTTGGTGAAAAAAGCAATATCAGGCAAAATTAATAAAGTTTGAAGGCCCTCGGAACTTTATAGACTTTTAGAATTCTACGGTGCTAGGTTTATTTAACTTTTTTGTGACACATTTTTTATCATATTTTTTGGGACAACCTATAGGTGTTCTGAACATTTTTTACAGCAGTGTCACAATAGATGCTCATATGCACGGACCTGACACCATTGACCCGCATCTTCTCAAATTGTGAAAAGAGAAATAAATAAATACATCCACTCATCAGTATATATATAAATGATGATGATTAGCAAAATAAATACATTAAAATAACAACAACAGCAGTAACAATAATAGTATTGACAACAACAGCAGCAACATGCATTATTTAACTTATCATGTTGCATACGCATGTTATGTAAATGTTTGTGCCTCGCGAAAAGTCACCTGTGTGTTATTTTTATATTGTAAATCCTCGTGGGAGTTTGCAGCACAAGGTTATATACTATAAGAAAGTATACTTTTTAAGGTCTGCCTGCACCTTTTTGACTTTGTACTCTTCACCTTCTAGAGTTCCTTGGAGAATCGTCCTAAGGGAGTTATTTCTCAATTTAATGTAATGCAGTGGTCTCAGATTCTAATTATAAGTATGCTTGTAATAAATAACAACGGAAAGCGGTGCAGTTTTGTTTCTTAAAGTAGTTCAATGCCCTGGAAAAAAATCAAGGATAATTGCCTGTGTTATTGGAATTCATTTATGTAATAAATCTGGATGTGCGACTAATTTCCTCCACTTTCCTTGAAAAAAGAACAAAAATAGAAAAACTAAATGTTTTTTCTTCAGACCATAAATGGAGCACTGCGGCCTATTTTTTTCCTCTCTTTTTCCCTCAACCCTATCCATTTGATAAAACGTATCTGCCACTTGCATGCATTGATTGGTTTGTTGTTTTAGGCTGGATGACAACACCAAACATATTCAGCAGTTGAAACATTCCGTGGAAAGAGAGTGTTACACTTTTACTTGCTTATATAATTCAAATGTATTTTTTTGTACTGTATTCAGTCAATGTTGTATTATTGTTTTACATTTGTTTTAGTATTTAGATATGTGTCCTCTCCATATCCATTCGTATCAGATTTACATTCAATTGGCACCATTGCTAGTGCAGTCACTTATGTAATAAATCTAGTAGCTTTTTTCTGCTGAATCTCTATACAAATATTTTTGCTTTGGACCACAATGCAGCGCTGTAAGCAAATGATGCCATTTGTTTTCTTGTGCCGCTCACTCTTCACCGGCATCAATCAATGTGTGTCTGTGTGCTGTTCGCCTGCTCTCATTACGGCGCAGATCCACCCCGAGTTAGCACGCTGTGCTCGCAAACAGGCAGCACTGAGCGGGGAAGCAGGGATCTGCCTTCCTCCTCCATCTTTCTCTGCTGCTTCAATTGATTAGTTTTGTGTGTTTTCCCTCAGCGTAGAAACACTGAGGGAAAACAGTTGCAGGATACAACAGGAGGAAACAACGGTATTCCCTCAAAGGACATTTAACCACAGATTAAGTGTCAGAACCAACCATTCTTTACTAAGGAGAATATCATGTCAAATCAGATTTTATGGGCATTTAAAAACGTTAAAACTCCACAATCACCATGCTCAAAGTTGTATTACGATGCATGTTTGAGTATTCTTGTAGTGT
This sequence comes from Eucyclogobius newberryi, assembly GCF_026437365.1. Classification (NCBI taxonomy): domain Eukaryota; kingdom Metazoa; phylum Chordata; class Actinopteri; order Gobiiformes; family Gobiidae; genus Eucyclogobius; species Eucyclogobius newberryi. The sequence continues at coordinate 12,309,612 of NW_027316389.1, forward strand.
CTTGCATTTGATGCTCGAGTGCTCCGAAAATCTCTGTTTAATTACTTGCAATATTTTTTTTTTATGGATCATAAACGTAACTTGTAAAAACATGTGACAGTGGTGGGAAGAAATGTTGGCTAAAATCTTCATTGTTCATTGTCCCCTACAACACCAGCGCACACATCCAGAGAGCAGAGCACATGCAACAGACCATTTATTGAACAAGTGCAGAATTGTGCAATAATTATAGTCGTTGTTATTCCTATTTTTTTAAATAAAGTTGGGTGATTTAATGCATTCTTTTTTTGCATTCTCTTTTGAATTGAGTTAAGCTCTTCTGTGGATAAACAGCTTTAACTGTAATTTGATATGTTGAATGTTCCTGTACATGTCTAAACCATCTCTTTAGCCCATTTGGCTTATTGACTTAGCTCAGTTAATCCATATTAAACATAAGTCCATATTTCCCTGTTGCAAGCATTCTCATTATACAAAAATTCATTCAGAATTCATTCATCTCGGACTACATTTACACATATCACTCTGAAGACAAGATGTAAGATACTGGAAGAAACATTGGTTTTTAACTTTAAATGATGGGCACAAAATAAGACAAAGCAAATTGTGTTTAATTTAACATTTTCTTTCATTATTCTGTGGGTCAGAAGGAGTCTTTCAAATGGTTTCAGTTTCAGGCTCATATAAAACTAATAAATTACAATTGCTGAATTGGTACAATTTTCTACCAAACTAGTACAATTCAAATAATGTTATACAACATATATTTCTCCATGAAACTCTGTATTTGGTGCTGACATACATCCCACATGGAACAGCAGCTCATCATTTTCAGCAAAATACTCGACAGCTGAAGGTGCTTTACATAATGAATGTAAACGATACAACGTTAAGCCATTCAAATTCAAATGAGAACGCCATACATTAAAAGATTTGAGTAACGTACAGCCAACTGGACATCTTATTTCTCCTCTGATCTCATTATTGTACAATGGGTTACGTAACACGCTTCACAACTGCTCACATGAAAGCCACAACCGATTGAAGAAGTCACCGTTGCTTTTATGGAAGAGGTCAATTGCACGAGACAACCTAGATGACAATACAAAAGTACAAAAATAATATAATAGAATAAAAATAGAATAATATTGATAATATAATAATAATAATAATAATACTATACAGAGGTACAATAATAAGACCTAGGTCAACATCTTAAAAAGGACCACAAAATCACATGTTTGGAAAATTAGTTGGAAAACATTATCCTAGTATCCAACACAATGTCAAACAACACAATGTCAAAGTGCACACTATTCACAGGGATCAAGTGGCTCCTTTATTATGTGTTCTAGAACTGTCTGTTTCCCTCATCACTAAAATACGGTGTGTAAATATATATAATCATTGTCGGTCGAGTCCTTGATGGTTTTTCAGGATGGACTTACTGCTGCCAGAGTTTACATTACATTTACATTTATTGTGTCCATGGCAAGAGCTTTGCAGCCCAAAAACATTCTGAAGTCAAATGGGATGGAAATATTCAAAACTATCTGCAGTGTTTGTTAATCTCTGTCCGATATTGCTGCATAAATATATATATATATATATATATATATATATATATATATACATATATTATGTATATGTATATATGTATTTTATTAAAAAAACTGTGCATATAATATACTGCTATTGACAATTAAAATTGTGTGATCTTGATAATAGTGAACTAATTTTGTACTCTTAACTAATGTGAAGCTGAAAATTCTTGATTTAATTTTAGTCAATTACGCAAACACTGTTTTGGAACTACTCTCTTTTGCTTAATTAATAGGTTCATTAACCTGTTGTAATTCTCAATAAAGATTTTAAATTGTTATTGATGGAACTCACTACTCACATAAAGGCGCAATGGACGATTTTTCGGCGATTTGAGAACTCAGGCGGATATGCACATGCACACTCCCCCGTGCACATGCGCACTCCCCCGTGCACATGCGCACTCCCCCGTGCACATGCGCACTCCCCCGTGCGGACTGATACAACACAACGTGCGTTTGTTTATTAGCGCGACTGATCGCATCGCTCATCTCCCGTAGATTTCCGTCTCTTCTGAGTCAGCTCGAACAGTCTTTCTCCGTCTTCATTTTGTCATGTACACTGAGGGAACTATATTATGATAGATCAATGCGCTTAGACAAGCTGAAACGTGGGGACGAGCCACACGCGGCTGCAGATGAGCGGTAGGTGCGTTTTATGATTGATACGTGGCAGGACTAATCGGCCGTCCACACCACGAGGAAATAAGACTCAGATTTGGGCAAAAAAAATCGTCCATTCCACCTTTAAGTTACAGAAATCCACTTCTTCAATCTAGAGCTTTTGTGATGACATAATGTAATGACATCTACAGGAGATCTATAGACCATTCTTAACCATCGTCACAGATTCCATGACTTATACTTAAGTGACGTTCGTGGGTAGCAAAAAAGACTGAGTGCACAGCTTCAACAGCGTCTGCTCGGCTGCATTGACCGATATACTGTCTATGAATGGACCTTAAAAGTGTTGACAGAAGTGAAGAAACTGGACAAACTTCTCATTATTCTGTACTCTGTCCAAACATGAGGACGTCCGACACCATCATTGTGTTTGATGGGTTATAGCTTTGGTTGTAAGTTTAAAAGTATGTATGTTTGTGTCTGTATGTTTCGCATGGGCTTCGTTTTTGTCTCACATAACAGTCAGCTGTACCAAAGCATGAACAAAATCGTCTTTAATACGTGTTTAAGTGCTAATGGTCTAATCATATCTTTCTGCGGTGCATACTTTGTGATTCAGTTGCAAGTCCAGTCTAACAGCTCCACACTACGAGACTGAAGCAGCTGCGACTGTCTTAAACTAGAAATGACTGGGACTGACTAGGCACGACTGAAAATCTGAGGAAAATCGGGCTAAAAATGTGTCCTCAGTGCAAAACGAGAGAAACAGCTGTTCAATTTATAGCTTTTTGCCAACCAGTGGACAAAGAAATGGATGTAACTGAGAATGGCCTGTATATGATGAAAAATAAAACAAAATAGGATTATCTATTGGTTGTTTTCAGATTATAGAATGTGATGATGTCATACTCTTAGATTGTCAGAATTAGAATCAGAAAATACGTTTATTGCCGTTGTCAATTAACAAAATTCATAATCTAGGAACTTGCTTTTGCAATAAGGTTCAACATACAACAATAAACAGTAAAAAAGCAAATCATAAATAAGTATGGCTATAAGGATGAAATCAAGAATTTACAAATGCAATGAAAATAGACTACAATGAATAGTTATTGGTTTGAATAATAGTTGAAGTGGCAGGTGTTAAGTGTTGATAAGTCAAGGGGGAAAAAACTAGTCTTGTGTGAAGAGGTGAAGGACTCAAGGACTTTTTTTTCAACCACTTGACCACCGGGCTGCACCTCCTTTAGTATTATATACAAATTTAAAATTCAAATCTGCATTTAAACAGCATTACTTTGACCAGAAACCCAACAATACGATCTAAATTATTTGTGCTGCTGGTGCTGGTGTTTTACTTCACTTGTGGTTGACCTGCTACTGACCAGGTTTCTGTCATAATTACATCATTATAATAAATAATTATAATTATACTATGATTGAAGCGTAATTACACTGTAAATACATTACTTATATAATTATAGATTGTGGCACTGTAATTATGTAATTACACTTTACTTTGCACCAGTCCTCCTATTGCTTGCGTGCATATTTAATTTGGGTTTTGGTTTTCAATCATTATTTCTTAATTCTTGTGGAGTGGGAAAGCTCTGGTGCCGTGAATGGAATCTTACAAGTCTCTTACTGTGAGAAAATGTCGACTTATTCAACTAAAAGTTATAATTTGAATGATACTACTAAATATGTTACTTTGCCGCACTAAATTTGAAGTGCTCTTAGCATCCATTTGATTCCATTTAGACAAGTTCTGAGTCCAGGGTACACTCTGCATATATGAGCAGCATACACAAGGATAGTGATGTTAGCAATGTCAAGAGAGAAATTGCTTTTCTCGGACATGCTCTGTACTTCAAGGATCTGGCATGGCTTATATGATATCTGTTATGAAAGGACTGCCTTCTGGATGTTGATTTCATATATAACTTACAGTAAACTGGCTTCATTTGCACAAATGCATCATATTCTTGCTTCTGCCACAAGCCATCACATTATATTCGATGCTTGGATTGCTGCTTGCGCCACCTGGCCCCAGATAAGAGGAAGAAGATGGATGGACAGTGTTTACGTAACCGCATATCAAGTTTGATGCCTGTGCGAGGAATGTCTTCTCTGATTTTATGTAATTTGATTTTTTTTTACACTTAATATACTCTTTTTTTTTAGCAACAATTATGTTTAGAAAAACTGAAACTCAATTGAGGTAATTTTGAAAAGCGAATGAAAAAGAAAATGTAAAACTGCATCTAAATATTGATTTTTCTGTGTGTATTTAAATCAGTGTATTGCTACTTTCGGCATAATCCCTCCCAAATAAACCCAAGTCCTGAGCCTCATAAAAACCTTACATTTTCTTCTCAGAGCGCAGACTTTTATCGCTTACCCTTTTCAATTTAATGCACCATTCTTTAAAGGAACAATTATGAGATTTATTTTATAGCTCAATAGAATGTAATGGTGACCCTGCTGGCCTTAAACAAATGAATAATGCATGGCAGGTTTGAAGTGACAAAGACTGTTTATCAGAACCCTTAGGCTGCATGTGACTCGCACTGCAGATGTCTGTAGTTGCCCTTTATAAAACATCAGTAGTTCAAAAAGGTAGCAGAAGCAGTTTTGTTCCTTTCATGTAATTATCCTAATCCTGTTCACAGGGCTGTATTCTTCAGACTTACTTATGTTTTTTGTCTGTGACCACTTTTATTCCTGCTGGCTATGTTTGATCATCACTGTAAAATATGCACAAAACCTCAAATAAGAAGCATTGTTTTGTCATCCATAGGGTGTTTTGTATGTTTACTGTAAAAAGTCCAAAATGCAACACTATTACTTTAGTTTTTATTGTTTTATTTATTGTTTTTCTGTTTTAATCATTGTTTATTATGGAGCAAAGAGCAATTGTATTTTGTTTCGAGACAATGCATTCAGTAAAAATATTAGGCATTGAGCATAGTTTTGGAAATATGAAGCAGTCCTTGAGCTACAAATACCAGCTAATACTGGGCCTATCATCATGATAGTTGTCCAGTACAATTGTGTTTTATAAAAAATACACGTGTGACATAGGAGGTTGGTTAATGTTTCACTAAATTAAAGAAAAACAAAACCTACTATACCACCGGTGTTTAACCCAGAAAGAATATAAAATAAAACAAAACAAAACTGAATATGGCATGATAAGGCCTGCGTTTAGTCCACCTAGACCACTTTATAAAAATTCCAGAGGGTATTGTTGTCTGTTCTCTGACCCCTTGCCCTTTCGGAATGCCTGGTACTGATGTCGTTTTGTGGTCGTGCTGTGGGTCGGGCTGTGGGTCGTGCTGTGGATTGTGGTGTGATTAGGTCGTGCCGGGGGTCGTGCTGTGGATCGTGATGTGGGTCGTGCAGTGGGTTGTGCTGTAGGTCGTACTGTGGGTTGTGTTGTGGGTCGTGCTGTGGGTCGTGCTGTGGATTGTGATGTGGGTCGTGCTGTGGGTCGTGCTGTGGATTGTGATGTGGGTCGTGCTGTGGGTCGTGCTGTGGGTCGTGATGTGGGTCGTGCTGTGGGTTGTGCTGTAGGTCGTACTGTGGGTTGTGTTGTGGGTCGTGCTGTGGGTCGTGCTGTGGGTCGTGCTGTGGATTGTGATGTGGGTCGTGCTGTGGGTCGTGCTGTGGATTGTGATGTGGGTCGTGCTGTGGGTCGTGCTGTGGGTCGTGATGTGGGTCGTGCTGTGGGTCGAGATGTGGGTTGTGATGTGGGTCGTGCTGTGGGTCGTGCTGTGGGTCGAGATGTGGGTTGTGATGTGGGTCGTGCTGTGGGTCGTGCTGTGGGTCGAGCTGTGGGTTGTGCTGTGGGTCGAGCTGTGGGTTGTGATGTGGGTCGTGCTGTGGGTCGTGCTGTAGGTCGTGCTGTGGGTCGAGCTGTGGGTTGTGATGTGGGTCGTGCTGTGGGTTGTGCTGTAGGTCGTGCTGTGGGTCGTACTGTGGATTGTGCTGTGGGTCGTGCTGTGGGTTGTGCTGTGGGTTGTGCTGTAGGTTGTACTGTGGGTCGTGGCGTGAGTCGTGCAGTGGTCGTGCTGTGGATTGTGCTGTGGGTCGTGCTGTGGGTTGTGCTGTGGGTTGTGCTGTGGGTCGTGCTGTGGGTTGTACTGTGGGTCGTGGCGTGAGTCGTGCAGTGGGTTGTGCTGTGGGTCGTGGCGTGAGTCGTGCAGTGGTCGTGCTGTGGGTTGTGCTGTAGGTCGTGCTGTGGGTCGTACTGTGGATTGTGCTGTGGGTCGTGCTGTGGGTTGTGCTGTGGGTTGTGCTGTGGGTTGTGCTGTAGGTTGTACTGTGGGTCGTGGCGTGAGTCGTGCAGTGGGTTGTGCTGTGGGTCGTGGCGTGAGTCGTGCAGTGGTCGTGCTGTGGGTTGTGCTGTAGGTCGTGCTGTGGGTCGTACTGTGGATTGTGCTGTGGGTCGTGCTGTGGGTTGTGCTGTGGGTTGTGCTGTGGGTTGTGCTGTAGGTTGTACTGTGGGTCGTGGCGTGAGTCGTGCAGTGGGTTGTGCTGTGGGTCGTGGCGTGAGTCGTGCAGTGGTCGTGCTGTGGATTGTGCTGTGGGTCGTGCTGTGGGTTGTGCTGTGGGTTGTGCTGTGGGTCGTGCTGTGGGTTGTACTGTGGGTCGTGGCGTGAGTCGTGCAGTGGGTTGTACTGTGGGTCGTGGCGTGAGTCGTGCAGTGGGTTGTGCTGTGGGTCGTGGCGTGAGTCGTGCAGTGGTCGTGCTGTGGATTGTGCTGTAGGTCGTACTGTGGATTGTGCTGTAGGTCGTACTGTGGGTCGTGATGTGGGTCGTGCTGTAGGTTGTACTGTGGATTGTGCTGTAGGTCGTACTGTGGGTCGTACTGTGGGTCGTGCTGTGGGTCGTACTGTGGGTCGTACTGTGGATTGTGCTGTAGGTCGTGCTGTGGGTCAAGCTGTGGGTCGAGCAGTGGGTTGTGCTGTGGGTCGAGCTGTGGGTTGTGCTGTGGGTCGAGCTGTGGGTCGTGTTGTGGGTCGTGCTGTGGGTCGTGCTGTGGGTTGTGGTGTGAGTCGTGCTGTGGTCGTGCTCTGGGTCGTGCTGGTTTATTGTCATGTAGCTGCAGATCCGGAGAGGGCTTCAGTGCGCATGCTCGTGCACAGTCGCTGTAAATTAGATGTGTGTGCCTTGATGGTTTCATGAGGTGTGTTCGCCAGAGGGAATTATATACAGCACAGGACAATAAGATTCCTGCTATTTTATCCATTTAGGGAGCAGCGCCAGCCTTAGAACCACAGCTGCCTTTTTGTTAATGGCCTAAAGCAAAGCTGTAGTCTCGGTTAGTCCGTGCCTGTGGCTCCAGCGTACCGCACAGGGATGGTGGAGGTGAGGATGGAATCGATGTTGGCTGTGTAAAACTGCACCATCATCTCCGCTCAGCTTGGCTTTCCTCAGCTGCCGCAGGATGTACATCCTCTGCTGGGCCTTCTTGATAAGGGAGCGGATGGTGGGCTCCCACTTGAGGTCCTGGGTGATGGTGATGCCGAGGCAGCGGAACGAGTCCACGGTGGTAATGGGGCGAGTTTGTCAAGGTGAGGGACTGTGACTTTCCCACTGTCTTCTGATCAGGAAATCCAGGTTATTACCACTGCACCAGGACACCAGCCGATCCACCTCCCTCCTGTAGACAGACTCATCCCCGTCCGAGATGAGCCCATGAGTCTTGGCTGGAGGTACAGCAGTTTGGAGAGGAGAGGAGAAAGTACACAGCCCTGTGGAGAGCCTGTGCTAATCCGTCCGAGTGTCTGAGACATTCTTCTACAGCCAAGGGTTGATTTTCCGAAAGAATCTGCTCACATTTTGCCTTTGAACTAAGGGAGTGGTGGAGGAGGTGGCAGGGCCCGGGGTTGGGTGGGCAGATGCAGGGCCGGCCCAAGCCTTCAGGGGGCCCTAAGCGAAAACATTTTTGGGGGCCCCTCACCACGTCATCAGAATCAGTTTTATTGCCATTGTCAATGAACAATTCACATATGGGAACTTTCTTCAACGCAAACAAAGCGCACCAAAACTCCAGGGCATCCGTTTGCCAGTTAGTTTATTCTCAGCACCTCACAAGCTCAAATATTGATAACTTAAATCCCACAATGCAACTTGGTATTCCGCTGACATCACCTCTACTCCCTGTACAAATAACACACATCCCAGATATATTTTTGGGCGTATTTGTGGGCGTTAAGGGTCGACAGCCACATTAGCACATTAGTTTAAATTAATGAACAGGGGGGGTCTGGGGGCCCTCCCCTAAGAGATTTTCAGACCTTTTTTGGGTCTTCTGGTGCATTTTAATGTGGTCCAGCCAGCTAAAGTAAGAGTAAAATGTTGAGGTTGTAATGCTATAAAATGATGATGTGATGAAACTGTGCCAGGAGAAAATGACTAAAGCCAGTTATTAATACATTAGTGTACTTAATTACTCAATACAATATTGGCTATGAAAAATAATTATGGTCAAATTGATTCATTTTAACTGAAAATGTAAAAGTATTAGTTATCCTTACTAATTTATCTTTTACAGCTCCCAATTCTTCCTTCTTGCTAAAGTGACAAAACAAGTTATATTAAATTAAACAAATGGCATAAGCATTGCCTGATTAACAATTAACACTGATAAAACAGTGCAAACATATTATTCCCAGAGAATGAACAGAACAAGAAGTGAAGGTCCAAACCTAGTTATAGTGAAGAGACTGTTTCTGCAACTTTGCCACTTTTGTATAAAAATATATAGTATTATTCTATAACAGACGTAATCATAATATGTCTGGTTATTTTTCACTATCAATTTATTATAATTTATAACAAATAGTCTAAAGATGCTTTTTAAATAAATTGAAATGTTTTATTGCTCTATTAAAAGTGAATTACAATATAAATGTTTGTTCTGATCAGAACATCACACACTGGACTCCTCTGTGTGAAACAATGCTGCGATGTGATTGGCTGATGGACCTTACACGCATAAACCTTTACGTTCCTCTCATTGCACGTTAAGAAGTCAAAGTAAAACAGACATCACGAGTCACGACTGATCTCACACAGGGTGATGTGAGAGAGAGGGACGCAAACTCAAACCCGCTCATCTCTGACTGAGGCTGCACAGGGGCCCGGGACAGGGGCCCGGGACAGGGGCCGCACACTGTTCACTCCAAAGTCTCACGTCAGAGGTTCTGGACGAGACGGCGCTCGTCTGGACCGGATCTCCGCCTCTTAGTGACCCGGGGCATAGACGCCCCTCACCGGCCTCACCTGCAGCTAACACTACGGGGCTGGTGTAAATGTTAAGCTTATTATCTTTCATTCAGACATATTATTATGCGCGGGGCAGAGCTCTCGTCGCCTCCAGCCTGAGCGAACTAACGTGACAGAATCGTGTTGTTTCAAACAGCAGCATTAACCGTCTCTTTGTAAGAGAAGTTCAATACCTGGAGAGTGTTGTTGAGTTTGCAGTTTCTTTACATCGTCGGCATCGGGGGGATATATTCCTCTGGACATGAGGACCATGTTCTGTTGTGTTTATGTTTTGCTCTCGAGCTCCTCGCGCACAATGAAGTTGACCAATCAGCGCAGGTTTGGTGTCTCGGTTGCCAGATTGTCATTACAAATAAATGCGGTTTGTGCGTTATAATGTTACCGCTGTGTGCGCTGCCGCGCCAGCAGCGCTGCTACACTAGTGGAGCACGCTGCGCTTGCACTTCGCATAAGACGGGTTGCCAGATTGGGGGCCCTATTAAAGCCTCGGGGCCCTATGCGACTACTTAGTTCGCTTATAGGCTGGGCCGGCCCTGGGCAGACGTGTCCACTGTGGGGGAAGGGGGGAGGTATCAAACCTGGGATAAAAAGTAGAAAGATCCTCGGCCAGTTTTCGATCGTCAGCAGCGTGGGAGGCTTTAGGCTTGTAGTTGGTGAGAAGCCGGAGCCCTCTCCACATTGAAGTGTTGTCAGAGAACTGCTGCTTCAGACGCATATTGTACTGTGATCTAGCTCTTGACACCACCAACTTTGTAGCGCTCTCTGTCACCAGCCCTGTGCCCTGCCTCCTCCTGCTGCCTTAACTGCCTCAGTTTTGTTGTGAACTTAGGTTTTTCCATGTTGAAAGTGACTTTGAAGTTCGATGGTATAATGCTGTTCAAACAGAATGGAATGTATGGCGTCACAGTGTTCGTGGCAGCTCTGAAAACCTCCCAGTCTATAATGTACAAACACACGTAGCTCCACAGCCACATTCTTAGAGCTCCTCACAACAGGTTTTGAGAGCTTCAGCCTCTGTCTGTACATGGGGATCAGGTGAACCATGGCGTGACCTTAAAAACCCACAGCAGCTCAGGCCACTGCACGATATGCGTTGCTGACCGTTGTGTAACAAGGATCACGTGAGTACTGCTCTCGGTTGGGACTTTAATAAAAGTTCATGGCTGAGATTCCCCTTGTTAAAATTGCCCAGGATAATACACAAGGAGCTCCACACAAATTTGGCCTCCTGCACGTTTGCTCCGTGGAATGTAAACAGCAGCCAGAATGAATGAGGCGAACTCACCTGGAGGGTAGAATGGTTTGCGGTTAATGAAAATATATTCCAGAGCAGGAGAGCAGTATCTGGAGACTCGTATCAATCATAGAATGCACCTACTGCTCACCTGCAGCCTCATCTGCTCGTCCCCAGGAGAGCAGCACGTTTCCCTGTGTCCAAGCGCATGGATCTATCATAATATAGTTCCCTCAGTGTACATGACAAAATTAAAACAGAGAAAGTCAGTTCGAGCTGGCTCAGAAGAGACGGAAATCTACGGGGACGAGAGATGCGATGCAATCCGTCGAGCTAAAAAACAAACGCACGTGTAGCCGCAAGGTTTTTCTCTACGTCCGCACGGGGGGAGTGCGCATGCGCACTTCCGCTTGAGTTCTCAAATCGGCGAAAAATCGTCCATTACGCCTTTAAGAGCTCTTCACGGGTGTAAGAACATGTAGACACACAAAAACAGACAAAACAAAGTGCACGGAAACACCAAGACGCCCATCTGCGGCTCAATCTAGGAGCTCTAATTAGAAGGCATCAGGGATATTCGACTGTCAAAATGTCAATTTCAGAGGATAAGGACGCACAGGGCAGGCAGGGATACAGGAGTGGCAATACTAAAGAAGCCAACGTTTAGAGTGGATTGTATAATATAATAATATAAGAAAATTGTTTATTTAACGCATGACCCAGAAGTGATCAAGGACAGAGAATGAGAGCTAGAGCTCTTTCCATAGGTGCCACCTGATAGCAGGAAGCAGCAGACATGCACTGCATCACGTAGGAATACTCTGTTTCTATCAGCAAAAAAGCTGTACTGATATCTTTTGATCCTTTAATATTTTCATATTGATCTATCCTTCAGTGTTGACAAAGTGAATGAAAACCTATTGAGGGAGATGTTTTTTGTATCACTTCACCCAACAGAATAAACTCACCTCTGGTCCAGTGAATCCAATTATATGTTTTATGTTATATTTTTTTCCCTAGTTTACAGTTAATACCCCCATAATTTGTATTATGTGATGTGTGTGCTTGCTGGAAATGTAACTTTAAGGATCAAGCATGATTTTTTTAGCAGTTACTGGAACTTTTATAATATATTTAACCAGTCCATATATTATTGTATAATATAATCACACAAAATCTGTATTATTTTTGTTTAATATTGTGTTTAATATACCTGGTATTTGTTTTTCTGTGCTGTCTTGGTCCTCCAGTCCCTGCTTCTTCTTCGTGTGTTCCCCTTGGCGCACTGGTACAACTTTGAGGGTCATGACTTCCTCTTCCCTTTTGATATCTCCGTGTGGGGAAGAGGTCAGTCATCCCTCGTGTCGTCCTTCATGTTTTATGTGTTATATATTGATTTGATTGTTGTTATCTCCTTTTTAGTTTGGGCTGGATTTGTGTAGTGGCACATCAGGGCTCATATTAAGGATTTTCACTTGTATAGCGGTGCTGCTAAACAATACTTTAATTTTTCCAAATTTGTATAGCAATTTGATAATTGCATAGCAAAACACAAAAGTGACTAACAATCAATATTTTCCATTGATATAACACGATTATTTATTTAAAATGTATTTGTAAACATTCTATTAATAAAAACTCTTAACAAATTAACTTTGAAACACTTTTTAAAAAAAAAAAAAGATCTTTAAATAAAACAGAAAACTTGCAAATAAAATTAGTTGTTGAACAAATTAATCAACACAAAGTCAGATTGCCTTATTCACAACTTTCTTCCATATCATCATCAATCAGATGACTATTTGCCGGAGTCTCATTTACATATTAATTGTCATTACACTCACAAAAATATATGTTAAGCTTCTGATGGAAAAATAAAGGTTGCTGTGGTGTCCATCATGGTGTATTTTATGCGTTATTCAAATTGTACCGCTCTATTTGACGTTCTATTCCATTTTTCGTTTTGCTGTTTGATGACGGTCCCTAAGTACTCTCGTCTCGGCTCCGGCTGCACATTCAGAGCAGTGTAATTCACTGAGCCCAAAATACGCATCTGATTGTTAAAAACGAGGTCGTAGTCACTTGGCAGTGTAAATATGAGTATTTTGGCATGTGTATGATCTGCAAAGACTTTTGCGTTTAGGAGTTATTGACCTCAGAAGTCCGAATCTGTGACGCTTACTTTAGCGCACGTGGCTCCTCCCACTTTCAGACTCGCAATCTGTGACAGCAGCGGGACTCGTCATGTCAACACAGCGTCCTACATGTGTCATGCCATTATTGACAATCGATTGACGAGTGATCAGTACTTTTAGGCGCTTTGGTTATACAATTGAACACACATTTTTGTATCGCAAAAGCTGCGATACAAACACCCTTTTTCTGAAGAATGCATTGCATTTGAGAGAAATTGCGTCGCGATGCGATACCGCTTATTCTGAACCCTGCACATGTTCACTTTTGTTCTGTATTCTGTTAACCAGGTATGTTTTCGCCCTTTTGATATCTCCGTGTGTGGAAGAGTTTGGGCTGGATTTGTGTAGTTGCACATGTTCACTTTTGTTCTGTTTTTGGTTAACCAGAATAAACGGAGGGTGTCTCCAAAAGCCATGTTCCGTGGCTACTCTACACACCACATCCATAATTACACAACGCAGGACCACACCGGTCACATATATACTAAGCTGGTTGCTTGCTTAACAGAGTTGTTACATGTTGACGTAACATCTGAGTTTTAATTTCATGTTATACACCCTGCCTAAGGCCCAAAGTCACCGGGATAGGCTCCACTCACCCGCGACCCCTAACGAGAGAAAGCAGTAGAAAAATGTTGCTGGTTGTTGTTGGTAAAAAAGAAAGCATTGTTTTTTTTTTAGCTGCAGATACATAACACTGTTTAAATTGCATGTATACCATAGTATAACCGGTGTATTTTCCTCTCTGCAGCTCATCTCAGATGGCTGAATATGCCATGACTAAACTTCCTTATTAGCAATCATATTGATTTTAAAATAAAACCATCCATGCATTATATCACATAAGTGACATCGTTTTAGAGACCAACCGCATGAATTTCATCTGAAAATACAAAATAAGTGACTCAAAACATTTGAATCTAAATGTGACAAAAGCTTTATGTTGACAATATAAAATGATTTGAGCATTTGTGTTTTTTGCACTACTACTTCAGTTACATGTCAGTGTAATCCCTCATTCGTCCAGGAGAGTCCCATTGTAGAAAGATACTCAGTTGTCTGGACACTAGAGCGGTACATAGGTGAAACTAAACCGCCACTTCACTAGAGGCTTTATCAGCACAGAAGACGCGCAAGTTCAGGACCCTAGAGGACCCTAGAGCACCTTGTAAATTCATCTTAATGCCACTTTATCGAAGACAGTGAGGTGAATATTTTAAGCAGGGAGAAAAGATGGTTTGAAAGAGGAGTTAAAGAAGCAATCTTAGAAATCCTTCCTTAAACCAAAATGGAGGTTTAAGATTCAACCTTCCAGCGGTATATAATAGTGTCTTGAAATCCTTAAGCGTTAGACACCTGGGGCATTCTGATGCTAATCAGGTACTCAGTGAGGAGGGAGTGAGGAGTCAGTTTACAATAGGATGTTGATAGCCCATTACAGGGCTGATAGTAAACATAGTGAATAGTCTCAAGTGAAACCAAAAGCTCACTTTATCAGGATATTTATTCTGATATTCATATCTGAGTTTCCAGACTCAATTCGCAGATTGAGAATGACTTGGATGAGAGTCGAAACATCCAGATGACTACAACTGAATCTTTTTTACAAACTACTTCAGTTAATTTATTTGAGTTCTAGCTTCGGAAAATATCAAGACTCAGATGTTACATCAACAGGTACTCTTACAATTAGTCTTACTTAGTAGTTTCCTCAAATACCGTTTTTAGAGTAATATCTTCGACCATTACTTTGTACTTCAACTTGAGCAAGTTGTAATAATAGTACTATTTTCTTACAATGTGCAGCCACTCTCTTGACTTATAACCAAATCAGTAGGTTTTCAGTTTTAGATGATGACGCGTGCCTGTGGGTATGACGCGGTCTTGTAGACACCCCCGTCAGTTTGGAGATTCGAGGAAAGGAGATAGTCTGTAGTATAGCTAAACACTGCGGGAATCTAAAAAAAAACACTCTGGGTACATATATGAAGCACAAATAGCAATGTAAGAAGGTTAAAAGCTCTGAAAAGTCGATTTTGCATGTTATGGGACCTTTAATGTAGCAGGGAGGTCTATTTAGGATGGATTATTCTGAATATTAACAGTTGGAAACATACATTTTAGCAATGCCACCTGAATTACGAGGACACAACACTTTCACAACATTTTAGGCACACAGGTTAATTTGATATGATGTGAGATATTGACATAGTTTCCATAAGTTTTATTAAGCAAAATAATTTAGAAGACCTGAAGAAGTTCCTTGATGCGTCAGTAATCTGAACTGTTCCTTAGTTCATTAGTAAGTGTTTGTGACATACCAAGGTAACGTCATTATGGAGCGCCACTAAAATTGAGTAGCCCAGCTCCGGGCCACGGATGCTAAAACACATCCAACATTAGCCTCACACAAGTGTTACTGAGCCAACACACACTTCGCCCCACAATTCGCTAACCCCCAAAATTACTAGGTTTGATGCCTTGCAACAGTAATCTTAGTGCGCCTAATCGTGGCCCATACAAAGCGTCCCGTGTTGCAGCCATGATAGCGCTGGTCCACCAGCGTGAGATGTCAGAGGTCAGAGTTCAGGAGCGTGTAACGTATAGTGCCCTTTTTATAGGTGCGCATTAACCTGGTTTACCTAAAGTAGGTATAAATTAGGGATAAACGGTTAAGGTTTTTTCAGTTCCTATGGTGTTCCTATAGTTTCTTCGAGACAACCGCTGTTGTGATTTGGGGCGTTATAAAAATATTTTCACACCTAGGCTTTAAGTACCTGCCTGTATCCAATTTGAATAGCCACATTTTACATTGGTATTGGCACATCTCTATAATTCTACCTAACTTCCTCTACAAAGTCATTAATCACTAGTATTCACGTGTATGCATTTTTGGGCTTATGCACAGCTTTAGATCAGGGTTTTTCAAATGGTGAAGCACAACAGAATGGACCACAATGTGTTAGTTAATGGCAAAGCCTTTAAAATGTGTATATATTAAATCTAATTGGAAGTAAAAAAAACATGTTTCTGAAATAGATCACTCAAATAGAATTAATTTAAAAAAAGAGAAAGGTTGAATAATGCAACTTTAATTAATGGTAAGAATGGCATAACGGTCTGTAAAGCATCCACAATTTAAAAAACGATAGCTGAGACAGGGGACTAACGATAGCTATCTACCCATGCCATGGCATTGCTATCTCTCACCCAGGGAGTAATTATCCATGAAACTCTGCTGTCTATGTTATTCTTGGACTAGCTTCGCAGCCTTGTCATACATTGCCCAGGTGTCACCAACAAACTTGGACTCCTGCCATGTTCTGTATTTTCATAAAATTGATGCCCAAGAGATAGTTTTCTGTTTGAGCAGATGTCCTTGAATATAACAACTTTTATTTTTGTGGATCAAAGGATGTATGCTATGCAGTTTTTAAGGGATTTTTATTTTTTTACACTGCTGGTCAGACAGGTCGGATTAATTTTTGGAGAGCGTGGGAGGATTGCAAAGGAAACCCCTGCTGTGCAGTATGGATTTCTGCCACTGATAGCTCCGAATGTAAACCATAGGGACTGCGATTGTGTATCAGAGCTGGATGAATAGAAGCCGAGGCCAGACCACTGAGCCCATATCTTGAGCTTGGCCCATATTGAAGCAGTTTTGTCGAGCACTTCAGCAGAAATACCATCATTTTGTAAAATACACACTTCCTCCCACTCAAATGTATCAGATTGCATATTGCCACATTTCATTGCTTGCACAGGCGCATTTGTACAAGACGCTGACACCTACCGATTACGTTTAGTTCAGCCCCTGAAATTGGGGTTGTTATATTTTATATGTTTTCCATGGTGCCATATCTGTTCAAATTAAGCTTGTCATCCTCAGAATAAGGTGACTGTCAAGCCCGGTAAACCAGCCACTGCTTGACAAGAAATAAATAAATATTCACTGAGCTCGTTGTCAGCAAAATCAGGCATGCTAACGCTACTCCACTTACCTCTCCAACAGAAAAGGACTCGTGTAGTCAGCAGTTGTGAGCTTAAATCTAATAATTCTTCTTGGCTCTAAAAATATGGCCATGTGTGGGGTGGGGAACAGATGTGGTTTGGTTTGGGGAGCAGTGAGGAGACAACCCTTTGGTGCTTGACAGATGCAGCAGTATCACAGGGATAATTTTACCTCATGAGACAGGAGTATTGGCAGCGATTCAGGCTTGAAATATGAGAAGTAAACAGCGGACGTTGGTGCTTGACCAAAGATCTCCGTGGAGGAACAATAACTCTCGCCGTTGCAATAAAAGAGTTGCATAAGTTGTTAAGTTGAAAAAAAGAATCTGAATAAAACTTTCATGTTTGTTCTTTTATTCTCACATACACTGTTGGTTCAGTATAATCTAGAATCTGTTATTTGTGGGATGATGAGAAAACAAAACACTTCTTAACACCTATATTTCACATAGCTGTATTTCATTTGTTCTTTGTCGATTTGTTTTCTCCTTTTCACAATTGTGACTTTTGTTGATGTATATTCCTTTTACAAACCAACCCTTCAACTACTTAAAGCAAAAAAATCTGCTTAATTTGACATCTTTGGATTCTGGTTTTGAATGGTCTTTTGGGAACTTACTTGCTGTAGAAAAATAGAGTGGGCTTCAAGAAACATGTTTTTGACCAGTGGTCTTTTCGTCCTCCACAGAGAATAGCTTGATATAAAAGTCATAAACTTAAAGTGCATGAAGCACTGAAGCAGAGATGAGAGCAATCATGTACAATTCAGGTGGAAGCAGCAACTCTCCACCTCTGATGCGTTTGGGGAACATTGGCAAACTAAAAGAGCATGGACATTAATGAAAAGAAAATGGGTACTGTTGCTATGGCAACTCATGAAATGGACAATAAAATGGTTATCACTGTAGTTAGTTATTTGAAAATACATATAATGTTCAGCCTTAAATAATGTTTAGTTTGAGTTAAAAAATATATATTTTATTATTAAATGTTATATAGGTGGCTAATAACATTATGCCAGGCTCATTTATTTAAAATGATCCATGAAACTCTTGATGGCCAGTTTGAGCTTGTCACATTATACAACTTTTCATTTTACAGCTGGGGCAAATTGTTGGAGGCATAGTTGTCTGTGAGGATAGTGGGGGTCAATTTGCAAAAGGGTAGAGAAAATCTCAGGGTTGGCCAGAACATCAGGCACACTGCTGTTCTACAAACACAAAAATGAATATAAACAGAAATAATAATGTTTGTGTGTTTGACCTCAGTAGAATCCAAAAAGTGGTCTTGTTGCCTGCTTTTATTCTATCTTAGCAGCATTGCATGTTTAACTTTCCTCTCACCTCAATGACAGCTGCTACAAAGCAAAATTCTATCTCCCTCACACCTTTAAAGTCGGGGGTTTGGGCGCTTGTCGCTTGTGTTGTGGCCTCTCTTTTCTTTTTGCCTGATGGCACAAAACATCTGACTCACTGACTTTTACCTGAGAGAAAGGAAAAGAAGCAGCAATCGTGTGGTGGTTGTGTGTGCTAAGTCTGGGATGACTCAGATTCGACTACAAGGGTTAGAGAAGGCCATTGCCCCGCTGGCAGGTCCTGGGGCAGCCGGTCACATCCCATCTCCCCAGAGGGCTGTGGGATTGTGAACAAGACACAAACAGAGTAAAGCACATGAAGGGGCATGTATACTGCAGCTTTACGTGCACTTATTAGGTGGTTTCAAGAATGTTAGTTTTATGAAAGCAAAAAATAAACGACGTGTCTTTGCTCACTATATCTTATTGTACTGTTTCACTGATTGTGTTGTTGTGGTGTTGTCTCTTTTTTCTGCAACTCTGTAATATATATATATATATATATATATATATATATATATTGCATATGCATATTCTATTACATTGTGTATGTTTAAACACATTTGATTGTGTCACATTTAAAGAGGAATGGTGTAAAAACAAGACAATGAACTTTCTTGCTTTGAGCTATTTGAAACAGACAAGAATTGAAGCTGACAGTACTATGTATCTATAACTATATACTACGTATCATTTGCACATGAGAGTGGGCACATTGGCTGCTGGAAAAGGCCACAGCATTCCCCTGGTTACAAACCAACACAAAGTGTACAAAACAGAAATAAATGTGTCACCTCGCAACATGGTTTCAATCAAGTCTTTATTTTGTTTTTTTGAGATAGCAAACATATATTTAATTTACATTAACATTCACCTAGCAACTTGTTGTGAAGCATTCACTGTTGCCAGAGGAACAGAGGCAGAGATGTTTTGTTTTGCATTGTGCATTTGTAAGTACTAATAGTTCTTTCATTTCATATTCAATGTATTAATTATTTTCTGCTCAATGTATCTTCTAAAACACTAATGCAATAAAATGCCCATTTTACACACACTGCTTTACATCAACCCATGCACATCTCAATTAATCCTTAAAACAAATACTAACAGCTTTATCTAAACTGTGCTTGCCTTTTGTCAACCACAAATTGCCAGTAAACATTCATATTGATTTTAATACCATCCACTCACTCAACTGTAACTTACTCTTGAGATAGGACAGTTTCTGCATCTGTCTCCGCACTGCTGCCGCTGCTTGCAATCGTACCATTACATACTATATTACGTAGAGATGTTAAGATGATTTGGTTAAACGACGATTGTGACTATTCAGGTTACTATATAAATCACATGCATAAAAACATAATCATGAGAATTGTAGGCAGCAACAATGAATACTTTCAGTTTAATCCATACTCCAAAATAGTATAAATAGGCAGGAAAAAAATAAATCTGGCTGGTTATGTATATGTTCACACTTTTACCGTATTTTCCGGACTATAAGTTGCACCCTTTTTTGTAGTTTTGGCCGGGGTGCGACTTATATACTTATAATTATACTTATACTCCGGAGCGACTTATCTGTGACATTCATACTCCAGTGCTTATATATGTTTTTTTCTTCTCTATTACGCACTTTTTGGCTGGTGCGACTTATAGTCCGGAAAATACAGTACTTGTTTGGTCCCTGTCAGTGGCGGCTGGTGATGCAAAGGGAGTATTTGACATGACCCTGAATTAATTAAGTAAACACACTTTATTTCCACTTTTGGTAATGGTAATACAAGGAATTAGAGGCAGATACAATTTGTGAGAAAATAAATACAATTGACATAAAATTACATTTTACACTTTATAAAATATCGGATTGTAAAGAGCAAAACAAAAACTTAGTGATACTGTACCTTATAGTATCAATAACTACATTAAGAGAATATAAAAAACACAAACAATTATTGGTGCCTGTTTCATAAAACAGCTTCTAAGTGACAATAGTTACCCTGAACTACATGTGTAACATTTTACATTTGTATATTTAATCATTACAGACATTATTGCTATATGGGAAGTTGGAATGTCATATATAGCATTCTTTCATGGGTTTTCTAATAGGCCGTGGCGCGGTCAGATAGCCCTAACCCTAACCCTGACCCTGACCCTAACCTTAACCCTAACCTTAACCCTAACCCCAAGACCTAACCCTAACCTGGCGCGGTCTAACCCGGCGCGGTCAAATAGCCCAGCAGTTTCAGGAGCCGCGGCAAAAAATAACATGGCAGTTTCGCGGCTCTGTAGACACTCCCTTTCTAATAACCAAATTGTCATGGTCACCGTCTGTCTGGTGATGTATAGCTTTGTCATATTTTACTCACAGTGTTTCTGTCTCTGCTCCACTCCATTTCCCACCTCCCTTCTTGTTCTCCTCTCTGGTTACCGCCCCCTTGTCTCTCGGCTCATCACAGGCTTTCCACACCTGTGCGTGGGTCCACAGCTTTATCTGCTTGTTAATCACTGGGTGTGGTATATTAGATGTGTGTTTCTCTGCCTCACCGTGAGATTGTCGGCGTTACCTGGTCGTCCCCAGCTATCGAGCTTCTGGTATTTTGATTAGTGTTTTGACCATGACTTGAGCTTTTTGCCTAATCCAGTTTAACTCCGGACGTTAATGACCAGTTTTTGCCCTGACCTCCCGCTGACTAAACCTCGTGACATTTGTTTGCCATTGATGATCTCGGACCTTCCTGATTATCCTTCTGCCTATTTTTTGACAAGTCTACGCCTGTGAATTGAACCTGGGACAGATACTACTACGCCTCTCGTCTGCTCCTTGACACCGCGGTTTGCTGGGACTGCCCACCGCTGGAAATATCATTTATTGTTTTTGTTGTCACACTTAACCAAAAGATTGTATATATTCTCTGTTCTGTTATCATTCAAATCTGTTACAAATCACCTCCTGTTTCCAGCTTCCGTAATTGGCTACGTTCTACTGTTCGTGACACAAACCTTATTTTTATGAATAGAAGTTCAGCAATACTTGATACTTAGCGTTAGCCTTATCCAGGTAATAAACTAAAAAAAAACACACACCCAAAGTTTGACACATCAGATTGATATGAAATCAGCCGCTTTCACATCACAAATATAATTTGTATTCACAGCCAGAGTTCATTCAGAATAATTTTGGACGTACCTTTTTGTACAGACGTCTGTAGAAGCAGTTTTAAGACAAACACGGAAAACAATGCGTGTGGCACTGCCACGTACAGCGTGCGCACATGTCTGTGTCTCCAGCGTAAACAGCGTAGCTCTGTGGCGTAAACACTACGTTGAAATGGACAATGACGAAATCGCCCATTTCAGAAAGTTTGACATTAATTACGTTACAATTTTATATTGTGAAATCCCTATTATTACCACATAAATAATAGCACTATGGTTACTGTCTCAACTGTAATGCATGGGCATTAATGAAAAATACAGGATTTTTGGCACGTAATCTGAGTCTCATTTCCTCGTGGCGTGGACAGCCGAGTAGTTCTCCCACATGTCAATCATCCCTTGCGTCCTACTGCACAACTGCAGGCTCGTTCCCAGGATAGCAGCACGTTTCCCTGGCGGTGCATGTGGTTGATATGCTGGTGTGTGTTTAGCGAGTTCCTTTAGTGTAAAGTACAAAAATAAGACTGAGTTCGAGCTGGCTCAGAAGAGACAAGGGATGCGATGTGATCCATCGCGCTAATAAACAAACGCACGTGTAGCAGCCGGGCTGTTGCGTGCTTCCGCACGTGGTTTGATGGTAGGCGGCCTCTTGGAAACAGAGGGTAGGGGTGAATGTGCGCATGCACATTTAAAAATAAGTGACCAACAGTCGCTTGAGTTCTACAATTGGCAAAAAAAATCCTATTTTTCCTTTTAAGTTAACTTCCTTGACAAAAGTCTGAAAGATAAAGTGATTAGGCTACTGCAAACCCAATGCAATCACTACCAGGAGCCTGTCAGTTTGGCTTTGGAGCTCCATCCTTTTATTGCCGCCTGTCGGACCAGCAGACCAGACAGAAGGTCAGAGAGTCGAGCCGCGCCAAAACTCTGAGGATTTCGACCCCCCCTTCTCTCATATCTCCCCGTTCAGATATGCAGATCCCGGACACCCTAACGAGAATATGTTCCTCCCAAAGACCATCTGCTCTGTTTGCACACTGGTTGAGAAAATACCCTAGATTTCTCTGATAATACTGATGAAATGAAAACATGAGGTTGTTGCCCTTTATTCCAAGACCTTAGTTTTGTAGAATACTAAAAAATACCAAGCGCTAATACCAAAACTACTATTATTTATATATTATATATGGGGAAAAACTGCAGCAACTGAAACTTCTCTTCAACCTGTGCCATTTCTGTTGCATTTTTGCATATATCATTCCTCTGTTCATTGTCTGTCTAAAAGCCAAATTAGGATTGAATTAACAATTGACTAAGGGGACTAGCATGTACAACTTGGAATGAATGTAAACTGAACTCCGATGGACAGAGGCGATGGCGTGCTGCTGATGCTCTGCTCCCGTCTGCGCCGACAAACGGAAGAAAAAAACGTGAAGGCCAGTGATTCTCTTTTGCAAGAAAATAGGACAGACACTCCATCTCAGCGAAAAGAAAAGTAAATAAAGCTCACCGTAAGACCCTTTAGTCCTCCCTCCATTAGAGGGCAGGACGCACAACTACTAAGATGGCCGTCCAAACCATAACAAAAACAAAAGAATATGCCAAACATTTGAAACTTGCGGAATTGACTAATACATGTACAACCAATGTCAATCATAATTTATCATGTACACTTACAATATGTACATGTGTGTGTATGTATGTATGTCCTTCATTGCGGCTGCATACCGGTAATTGTTTGCGCTGAATGTGTGCTAATATTGAGCTGGACATTAGCTGTTCCACACCAGTGATATTCCAATCAAATGAAGCCTTTCTGTGAGCATGAGCATTGTTCAGTTTGTAAATGATAAATGATAAACATTTTTGTCTGCTGCCCCTGACTAAGTTTGGCTTACAAATGTTTTACAGTAGGCGTGTTTGTTTTTATAGTCCAGCATCAAGTTTCGTTCACCCGAGTGCTGGTGTCCTGACGCAGACCTGACCTGTTCAAGCTTCTGTGGAGCTAATCTACTATTAGGGCAATATGAGGTTCATGTGCAGATTTCTGTGCCAAACTTAGCAGAAACAAGCTTCGTTTTAAAGTAGTTCTCTTAGTAGACCAACCAATCACCGTTCTTAGATTCCACAGCACTTTGACGTAAAGGAACTTTTTGCATTTACACAGTACAAACACAGCACAGCATGTCAGGAGTCACAAAACGCGTAGCAAACAAATCCAGAATGGAGCAGGCAAAAGAGATGGTCCAAAAAGGCAAAACAGGAACAGGCAGGATCAGAATCAGGATAACAGGTTGCTGAGAAAACACACCAGACAATCTGGCAAAGAACTGAGGGAAATGGACTGGTCCATATACTGAGGTGGGGCAGGCCAGGTGAATGAAATCAGTACTCAAACAGTTAAAGCCTGGCTGAAGTTGTGACACAGCAAGAGCCACATGCATTTGGGTCGCGGTGTCATGGAGCACAAAACATCCGTGTCAATTTTATGAAATAAACCACAGTTTAAACAGTGCCTCATAATAAGGCCGTGGCTGCAGAGCCGCGGCGCGGTCAAATGGCCCAGCAGTTTCAGGAGCCGCAGAAGTGCTATATAGCTTCATGGCTGACCCTGACCTTAACCCTAACCCTAACCCTAACCCTAACCCTAACCTTAACCCTAACCCTAACCCTAACCTTAACCCTAACCCGGCGCAGTCAAATAGCGCAGCAGTTTCAGGAGCCGCGGCACAAAATAACATGGCAGTTTTGGCCGCGCGCCGCGGCTCTGTAGACACTCCCAAATAATAAAGCCTTTAAAGTTATTATTAGATTGCTGGAAATTCACCAGTGTTCTATAGGAAAGTAGAAAACAACTTGTAGAAACTGCTGATGTGCCTTCCAACTCAAAACTAACTTGAAGGTGAGAATTTGACAGAAGAGCTTCAGGCTTTGCCAAGTTTTCTAAAAACAAGCCAAAAGAAAACTATCGACAGTTGACTTTCTAACTCACAAGTACTGGATGTACCTACTTTTCAAATTATTTTTACAGGAATTCTGATTTGAATATGGCAGCTGAAGACCTACTGTAGTTGATGGCAGTACATTGGAGTTCAGTTGTGCACAAAAACTGTGAAATACAATTTGCTTTCCTGAACATTTTGTGTCTGATGCTCAAATTGGATACAGCATTTGTATTTGCAGTTTAATTTTGCCTTTCCACAAGATGTTGTAAACATTCATATGAACCATGGTTGTGGATGAAAAAAAAACAAAACCAGTATAAACTTGCACCTTGATATATAAATCTTTTTTATTGTATCATGTTTCCCAAAATCCACCGACGTGTCTCAATTGTGAAGTTCAGATGGTGTCGTCCTCCATAACGAATTCTGGTGTGATGTCTGTGTGAAATGTGTGTCTACCTTTTGCAGGTGTGTACATGAAGCTCGTGGACCTCATGCTACTCTATTATTGCTCCAATACCAATGTTGTCATACATTCTGTTCATAACAAGTATCACAGAATCACTTAGTCAAAAAACATCTTATATTAAATGTTTCTCAATGTAATGAATGTGCTTCGTGTGTAGTAAGTTGTACAACAGCATTGTATAGATCAGATTGAGGATTTGTCGTGAGCAGTTGTTTTAAATCTTATTGGAATACATATGATGTGTTATTATTTCACTTGCACAAGAGTAATTGTACCTTGTATCTAATCATATACATTTTTATGCAGAGGTTCTTCAAAAACAGACTCAATACCATCTACTACATGAAGTCAGTTTCAAAATAGATACTTGATTTATGTTATTAATATAATCTTGTATCACTGCAACAGAGAAATCAGACTGATGTTGAAGCGGGTTTCACGTACAGTGGAAAACATACTTGAACTTGTAAAACTGCCGTCCTTGTGTAAATAAACGTCACAGAGTAAGGGTTTTCTTACAGTTGAATGTCTGGCTGTTATTTTTCCCTCAAGCATTTGCTATTTTTTGCTATTGTTGAAAATGACCAGCTACAGCAACAGATCTGTGGATGAGCCTACACTGGCCTTGAGCTGAGATTTACTTGGTGTCCCTGAGTTTGACTGTTCACTGGAACAATAGCTCCCATTGCGCTGCTTTTCTTAGTGGACGCCTTCTGAGTATTTGTCATGACCATTAAAGTGCATCTTTAATGGTCTTTTTTAATTCTAGTTCAGAAAATTCACATTTCACACATGAAGTGTATTGTATATTTATTTGTGGGGAAAATAGAGATACTGTAGTATATCATTAAATCACCTATCACAATTATGCAGACAAAACTCTATGTTTCACTGTCGGCAGGTGAATATGGACCAGTGAATTCACTCTGTCACTGCATCCAACAGATCATCAGAACTTTCTCTTGAACTCAAACTGAAAGATTGAAATCATTGTCTTTGGCCACAGAAACAAAGAGAAAGTGTTGGCGGTCACCTACAAAGTCTCGCTCTAAAACCTACAAATCAAGATAGAAATCTGGGGGTAATAATGGACTCCAAACGAGTTGTAAAACAGCTGCAGTTCATCCAGAACGCTGCTGCTCGGGTCCTGACCAGAACCAGGAAGTATGATCACATTAGTCCTGTTCTCAGGTCTCTGCACTGGCTCCTGTGGCTCAAAGAAGAGACTTTAAAGCAGCTCTGCTTGTGTACAAGTCTCTCCATGGCCTAGCACAAGTCTGTCCATGGCCGAGCACCAAAGTACATCTCGGACATGTTAGTGCCATATGAACCATCTCGGACTCTGAGGACCTCAGGGACCGGCCTCCTGCTGGTGCCCAGAGTCAGGACTAAACATGGGGAATCTGCGTTTCAGTTTCATGCAGCTAAAATCTCAACCAGTCTTTTTGAAGATGTGAGACAGGCTTCTACTCTAATAGTTTTTCTTTTTTTTAAACAGTCTTGTTTCACTGTGCATATGACTGAAATTATTTTATTTGCACTGTTTTATGTCTTAAACTGTTTTGTGATTTGTTATTTGTGTCATGTCTTTGTGATTTGAATGCATTATTTTCCTTTTGTGTGAAGCACTTTGAATTGTCTTGTGTACGAATTGTGCTCTACAAATAAACTTGCCTTGCCTTAAGATGAGATTTAAAGCACTCCACAGAGAAGGACCTCTCCCCCTGGTTTTAAGTCTCGCCTCCACCACGAGCTGGAGCTAGTCCTGAAACCTCAGAGCGTGTGCGGAAGTGTAAATTTAGATGCGGTCCGAGATGTAATGTGGGGCCACTCCATTAAAAGCTTTAAAAACAAACAATACAATTTATAAAATACCTTTTCTTGACTGAGAACCAATCACTTTTGTCCAATCATGCACTATTTCAGAGTTTTTTCTCCGCCATGGTGCAAAATCAGTGTGAAAGACATAGCTAAAAGTTCATCCTACAAAAAAAGTCCATACTTGCGGTTCAAAGCCAGGTACAGAATATTTTTTATGCTATAAGATTTTTTTATACATAGGATTTTGCACATTCATACACAATTCTGAAGCTAAAGTGAATGATATGAATGAGTTAGATAAATTATGTCCAAAAGTAAATCATACATATTCAGAACATGTTAGTCATACGTACAGAATTCAGAACATCTTGTTTACTGAAATGCAGCTGAAATAGCTGTTTTTATATTTAATCAGACACTGTATTGTCGAGAATTGGAATCTATACCAACGGTGCTTGACTTTGCTCCCGGGGGACCACTTGTGCTTAGACAGGCATTGACAAGCAGGGGTGTAAGTTCACATTTCACACCACTAGAATTTGAAAGCGCTCATTGAAGCAGATGGCAACACTTGATGGAATTGCAATTCTGGGAAAGAATGCACATGTTTATTCTAACACAGAAGAACTGGGTATTCACAAAACAGTGGCCACAACCAAAAGCTAAAAAGCCATGAATATGTTTTCTGCAATTAAAATAAACAAATAAATGACCTGCTGACTAGTGATGGACAGATTTTTAATATGCACTATATAAACTTTTTGAGAACGGTCAGCTGCTTGGAGAGTTATATAAGGCATAACAACTAAAACAATTACAGCGTTTAAAGCTCAAAACATGTCTTGAAAATAATATTAATATTATGCTCTTACTGTGGGTCTGGTTGACCCTTCACTGATCTGATCCGGAAATCACTCTGGCGGTGCCACCTGCTTGTCATGGAGATAGGTATGTTTAATGTCAAATTGTGGAACATTACCTCACTATTGTCACCTCAAATATAAAGTATGAACATCTTAGTACATTGTCTTTATCATCAGGATGCGGTGGGATTAAAAGATGACAAGAATGTTGGCAACCCTGGCAGCAAACGTGTATTCTTACGCCATAGTTTGAAATGGATTTTTGTTGTCAGCATAAATCAAGGATTGTCCTCAGTGAATGAGAATGTGGGTAATAATGAAGGAAAAGAATAATCCAAGCGGTGGCTAGAAGCTTGCTTGTCACATTTGAATCATGGAGGTAATGTACTCAAAAGACTAATATTGTGATGGGAGATGAAAGTGTTATGAATTCAAGGCCAGTTGGCTTCCTGTGTATGCTATGGCAAAGGGAGATTTATTTCTATCCGTCCAAGCTTTAAGCAAAGGTATATTTGGTTTGGGTTTCTCTCGCTCCATCCACCTCGCTGTTTCAGACAATAACAGCCTCTGCAATATTACACTAATGACATCATGTTTGGCTGTCTTCCTACAGATGAGCATTGACATGGTAAATGGGATGTTTCAAAAATGTTTTACAAATACGCCACTTTCCTGAAACAAGTGGCGTAAATGAGTACTAATGTCCATGTCGGAGCATTTACCCAAGGCTGTTATGGACCAAAATGAAACCTTTGCAAATAGGTATTAAACCTTGAAAAGTTCAAGGTCTGTCGAAACATTTCTTAGCTAAACGCATCATTGTAAATGAGTATTTGCAATTGTGGCATGTTATTTTACATTAAAAAGATACAAAGACCATCAGAGAAAAGTTGGTTGTTTTTGTTCAAGTGTATTGTGAGTTTGTGAATGGGTGATGTGTTCGCTGTTTATGACTTGGGTGATGATTCCTGCAACATGAAACATGAATAGCAAGACATACGTCAGCTCTTTCTCAAGATGGTGACAAGGTGGCTGTCACTTTAAAACATATTTGCATCAAATTATGTTGTGGGAGGTTCTAACTTTAGCAAGGTAGCTTGCTTTTACAACAGTAATCATTTGTTCATCAAATTTAAAACACAAGTACGAAATCACCCACATTTAACATAGGGGCTACAATATGATGCAAGTGACCCAGTAGCACTTTCAATGTACAGACTGATCATCTGTTTCATTTTTATTTAGAGATGGGGAAAAAAATTGTGTTTATCCAAACACATTTTTTGATTTTGCTTAAAGCACTTGGCTAAGGATGTTAATGATGATGCACTGTTTTCCATAGGTAATGGCATACATTTTAATATTAGTTAAAAAATATTAAAAACCAAACAAACAGTAGTGGCAGTATATACAATGAGAAAGGGATAGGGCCCAAAATAGAACCCTCGGGTTCAGCTAGGAGGAGACACAGTGAAAGAGTACTGCTCCAGGTGCACAGAGAAAGTTCTATCCGTCAAATATGAACAGAACCACTGGAGCACTGTTCCTTTCACACACAAAAGGATTTCGTGCTCAACAGTGTCAAACGCTGCTTTGGGGTCCAAAAGCACAAGGATTTCAGCTTTTCCAGTGTCAACAGCTCAAATCAAATCATTAAAAACTTAATTAAAGAGCTGTTTCTGTGCTACGCTCCGTCTTAACTAAACATGTAGCTTTATACCATTGTTATTTCTGAAACTAATCACTGGAAACAATGATATATTTTGTACGTGATCATTATAATTAAACAAGACTTTTACCTGATCCTGTGGCTTTCACGTCTTTCTGTCCTTTGTCCTGTTATCGATCTCACACAGGAGTTTGTTTTGAAGCTGAGCATCCATGTGAATGTTAGTGTGACTCACTTCTTGGTTTGGTTCCGCTCTCTGGTTCGTTTGCCAGAGGTAGATTCAACCGGACTGTGACTGACCTTTCCAACTAGACCAGAGTTGGTTTCTTTTTTTCGTCCGGATCAGAGTTCAATTGCGCCTTCACAATTACCCAAATGAACCAATCCAGCCAGGCAAACAAATCCTGTTTTGAATAAGAATTCTATTTTGAATGCACCATAAAATCCACTCCTCAGAGAATCCCAGCAACAGTTCACGTGGCCAAACAGAAAAAGCCCTCAAAAGCCTATACCAGGGGTGCCCAACGCGTCCAGTCGATCTCAGAGGCAGTGAGGGTAGATCCCAAATACCTGTCTGTTTTTAGTTTACAGCCTGACATTATAAGTGAGCTGTGTAACGCACGCTGGAGAGAGGAGAGAGCGTCAAGGCAAGAAGCAGGAGACAGGAAGTGCCTAACCTATCATTTAGCGTACTTGTTGGCCTCAATATTTTATTTTCAAAATACTCAGCTGTATTAAATGGTCTAGTTAAATAGCAGATTGCCTTTTTTATATTGCACATTTGAATATGATAAACAATATTAGGCTCTTAATGAAAGCCTACATTGTGTTTCTACAGCCTAATTATGATTAAACAAAAATAAAAAAACAGTTTAATACTGACAATCAAAATAATACTAAATTATACAATAATTTAGATATATAGGTTGATTTTCGGGCTTTGTTGAATATAAAAGTAGCTTGTGAGCCGGAAATGTCTGGGCACCCCTGCTGTATACAGTGTGTCTCCAAATCAATATTTGTCGGCTCAGAAGCCAGGGCTTCACACATGTGGAATTGGATGACAAAGAAGACGTTAACTGTTTTGTGGCAATTCCTTGGTTATGTCTTATTGTATTTTGTTGTTTTTTTTTAAGTTCATTGTTTTGGAGTGTTTGTACATTTTCTTTAATTCTTGAATTTCTTTCTTTAATTTCATTATCCAGTTTTTGTGTTTGGACGAAACTGTTTCACATTCTTCTTCCCATTGTCAAAACTACGGAAGAGTATGAGTTTTGATGACCTGAAAGTATAAACAGCAGGAAACATAAATTATTTTTAAAAATAAGATGGAGAAAAAACACACATTTGCATATCCCCAAACGCCCACGTTTAATTACCATTCTTAAATATAAATAGCAATCAAGCTCATGTTTTTCTTCTACAATGAGCTCAACAGTCACTTCAAAACCTACCGAGGTTCAGGAAGTAAATTAAATTAAATTGGAACCAGGTGTTTTGTGTGTATGTATATATATATATATATATATTAAAAACACATGGTTCCAGAGCCTTAAAACTATTTTGATATGTATATGGAGGTAAATTCACTGTTGAGCTCCTTGCCATCATTAAATGAAGGGCACAAGATAAATGCAGTGTGTCATGTTTCTACACAAAGGAAGATTATTTTGTGTTTACAAATACACAGACACCATTCATTAGTATTCTGCCCCTTACCTCGTCTGTTTGCTGTCTTTTATCATGCTTTGTTTAGGTAAACCCAGGCATCCCGTCCAATTGCATGGCAATCTGCATATTTTCCTAGTCTGCATGAGGACAATGGTGGCAACATAGCAAGTAGAGGACCAAGAACATCCATTCGTTGCTCATTTACTCTTCTGGTTTCTGTGTGTCTAATTATGTGGGCTTTTTAGGCTGCCATTTGGTGCTATTGATTTGCTCTACCTGTTACGCACTAGGCCCTAGCCCTTCGGGATGACGGCTACAGAGAGCTTGTTCTGAGTGTAGTGATTATTCGCTTAGCAACTGTGGTCCAGGATAGCTATTGCACAGGTAAGGCATTATCCACAATTATATTTCTCTCTTGAGGTTTTGGTGCATGGGCTGTCTTCAAGATAAGGGGGAAAAAAGGACAAAAGGACCTTATTTGGTGACGTGTCGTTTTAAAGGGTGCATGTGTCAGGTGTAGTGGGAGATGCAGGAGTGAAGACGCAGAAATGAGGAAGTAATGTAGCACGTAATGGGCCATATGCTGACTGTTACCTCAAGGGAGAGTCTATGTTTGGTCAGGGACAAGCAGCGAAGAAGAAGGCAACAGTTTGCTGTACAAAACAGCATTCATTTTCATCTACAAAAATGCAGTTTCACAACATCATCCACTGTGAAAAAAGAAGGCAACTTGATGAAATACTTATATAAAAGTATTTTGTTGGGATATCTTTATTGGGTTATTTTTGATGGTTGGGGGGGGGAACTACTTTGGTGGTATACTTTCAATGTGTATTGTTATATATTGTCATAGTTATATTGTTTAGCTATGTAGATCATCACTCCATGGGACATTGCAGGACTACACATTTGGATTGTCACATTACCTTTTTATCATATAAAAAAAACAAAGACCTATCTATTCAGAGTATAATTTGATGTAGCAATCAAAGTTTTATTTAAACATTTAGATACAAGTGCCCTGCATTGAAGAAAAACGTCTATCTATGGTATAATTTGTTTGAATAGATAGAGAGATAGATTCACATAGATTTACACTGAATAAAACAATCTCATCAGCTGGAGGTGACTTTGTGGGGGGGCATTGCATATTGCACTATAGGTTGCATAAGCAACCTATAGTTTGAACTGCATCATGGCTTTAAAATGGAAGAGTTCATTCTGAATCCACATTGCTGCTGTTAGTGCTGTTCATGTGTATTTATATGACATATGTGTTTGAGAGTCTGATAGCCTCAGGAAAGGAGAGCCGCGCTTGTGGCTGTACTATCAATGCCCAGAAGGTAGCTCCAACAGGCGGCTGTGGTAGCGTGGCATGTCCCTGGAGATGGTGTGGCATCTAGGACTGGTTGTATTTGAATATTGCACTACCTCATACAATGCACAATTTCTTTTGTTTTTTGCTGCAACAATGCTAGCACTCTCATCTAGCAAGAAGGTTGCAGGTTAAACTCCTGGGCCTTTCTGTGACAAGTATGCTTCTTCAATCAGTCTGGTACAAAAAATCCTATCGCATAATCCTTTTCTAATCAAGTACTATTGCCACCCAACTGTTGACTCCCAGGTGTCTGACCAGCCAAATATTCAAGGCTACGTGGACGCAGTGGCCTCATGCTTTGGTTTGCACATGGTGGTGTATTCAACACTTTCTTCTCTGGTCATCACCTTCTGTGAGAGACAAAAACATAGGTATGAGGTTGATGTTTTGAGGGGTATATGCATCTTGCTCTGATACAGAGTTTTGGAGAGAGAATTAACATACTTACTTTGTTTTCTTTCATGCACTGCCATGTACACTAAACAACAGTGAACCAAATTCTCAAAACTTTCAGGGATTCCTTTCAATTAATGACATGTCAGGTTTTTGTAATGATGTTTCCGGAAGAACAAACTAAACTCTGCCACTCCACATCCCCATCTATGCTTCCAGGAGACCCTAACCTCCTCCTGTTGTGCATTTCCTGTCATTGATTCTCCTCTCATATAAGGATTCATGGCTGAATTCCCGCTTCAGATTTTGCTAATAGGGTATGCATTTTGACGTGGCAAAATAAATGGATGCTGCACAGCTGGACCTGTAAATCACAAGCATTTATTTAATTTACACTTTCCTCTGTGGAGTCATCAGGCAGTCAATCTAAAGACAGAGACAAAGAAATAGATATCAACAAAGTTTGCTGTGACATACACAGTGTTCGGAAGCTGCACAGAAAATTGTAGTTTGTAGACCTTAGCGATACAATTGTGGAAAACTGTATATAAATGCATTTTGTAATTAATAAAATGTTCATTCATTTTATTTATTTATACAGGGAATACCTAATGAGAAAAGTTCTCTTTTTCACGGTCAACAAACACAGGATACTAAAACACAAATGAAACATTCACTAAAATTAACCAATGCATAAAAACACATTTAAATATACATTATGAGATCAAATGATATAAAACAAGTGCATAGGCACTGCTGATAGTCCTTGACTAGTGCTTTAAAATCATAAAAGGCATAACATGATTTACTTTAAAAAGTCTCTGTTTTGTTCCACAGGAGCAAAGTTATTGAAAGCCTTTTTTCCTGTCTCTGTGTTGACACGATAGGATTGTAAGATGAAAATATCCTGAGACCTCAAACGGTGAATACTTGAACTGATGTGCAATAAACTTGATAAATAATCAGGCAAAATGCCAAGTAGAGCCTTGTACACAAACAAAGGCAGTGCTGTTTTCTTCTTGCATCCAATGATTGCCATTCTACTTTAGAATATAATTCACAGTGGTGAGTTCTGTATTCTTCTCCTGTAATGAACCTTAGAGCTGAATGAAAAACAGAGGTTTTACCACTGTTGCTGTAGAACGCACATATATATAATATCACCATAATCTAGAACTGAAAGAAATGTCCCCTGGATAAACTGTTTTCTACAGTGAAGAGGAAAACACGTTTAATTTTTAAAGAAGAATGACAATCTGGCTTTAAGATTATTTGTCAGCTCTTGCATGTGTTTGTTGAAGGAGAGTTTATCATTAATACAGAGGCCCAAGTATTTGTAATAGGGTATTTGTTCAATCATATAGATATATAGAATGGATACATATTTTTGGGGGTCACTAGAGTGTCTTTTGGAGAACAGCATACATGTTGTTTTATTTAAATTCATTAAACATTTTAAATTAACACAGTTTTGTTGGATGAAGTGAAAATCCTATTGAATATTTTGAATCACTTGTGCACAAGAAAGTGCCTTAACATACAGAATTGCATCATCCGCATACAAATGGATGCTACTGTGTTTTAGATGATGTCCAATTGAGTTTATTCATTCATTCATTCATTCATTCATTTATTCTGAGAAACACATTTATTAAGATAAAAAAAAAGATTGAAACCCATCAGCAGAAACAGCTTGAGCTCTACTTGTTAGGTAATCTCCAAACCATTTTTTTAGAATTCGTATCGAATCCAATAGGATCCAGACAATCTAAGAAAATACAGCGATCCACTGAATCAACAAAAACAGCAGCACATAATGAGAGCTATTTCAGGGTAGATATTATCCCTGTAGATTAACTTGTAGACTGACTTGTCTGTATATTTAAATTGTATTAAAATCATGTTTTGTGCCCATACTGAATGCTTAGGCCTTAATAAACTCTTTGTCATGTGCTGTTTCTATTACTGTCTTCAGCTGTGTAACTGGTGTCAGCACAGTTAAGACACCGACTGGAGACATTTCATTTGTGGGCAACTCACTTGGCATTTGGCTTCATACCATTATCTTCAGGGCACAGTTTAGGTAGATCCTCTTCTGCATGTAAGCCAATAGTCAGTCTGGGAGGGATTATGTCAAAGGACAAGTCTTAAATTGCTGCAAGTGAGTTCGGAGAAAAAGCTTATCAGTGTGCGAGCCCCAGCACAATGTAATCCATTTGGGGTGAGTCTGCACTCGCATGCTTCTATTTAATATACAGGCCACACAAGGAGATTTACTTGTTTGTTATGAAATATTAAGCTGTGTTAATTAAGCAAAATTTAAGGCCATTATTTCTTAACTGATTTTATTATGCCCACGTTTTTTAACTGTCGCTGTCTGACAAGGACCCACAAATCCCAAGCTTAACCAAATCACATCCCACACAAAAGTCCTGAAATATGATACAATATATATAAATCAAGCTTAGCAGTGAAGTTTTACTTCAATTTTTGACTTTTTGGATTCCGATTGCACATACTGTTTTTGTAAACATATTTTGGCAACGACCAGTAAAGCCCCCACTTTCTTCCTACTCCAAAGGTAAATACAGTTTATGCTTTTATTTTCAGTCAAGGAATACATTTGTCATGTTGGTGTGAATCCAAAATATTCTATCCCATTGCTAATATTGTGTTTAAAGCATGGATTGGCAATAACCCATAATAAGCACACTAATTATCATTATAGGGAAATATAATTTTTATTTTACTTTATTGTATTATTAGTTTATTTATTGGCCTTTATTTATTCAGGACTCTCCTGAAAAAGATCCTACATCTCAGTGGGACTTTCTATCAGTGGGAAGTCAAATAAAAACACGCCATTACCTAAGAAGAAGAAGAATTCACATGTATATCCATGCATTGTTTTATTATTTATTATACTATTATTATATATTATTATTACTGCACTACAACATTTATTTTAAAAAAAACAATGTACTTCCTGTGTTCCAAAAAGACAATTTAAAATGGAAATAAACATATGACACTAATTCCAACTCAGATATATTCATGGTGCTGATTGACTTGAATATTTTCATGGAAAACCAAGAACTTTGACAAATCCATTAAACCAATGACTAATGTTAAACAGTTGCCATTATTTTGTGAGAGAATTGAATAGGCGCTGGAGATATGTCCTGGCTATTAATTATGTTAACCGGTTAGCCTTTTTCACACGTTGTCACACATCAGGCTCAATATTCCCTTCCTCACATCACTAATGCCTAAAAAATAGTGTTCACATGCCCATCAGACATTAGCACAAGCCGCTCCTATGAATGTCATCATTTACCAGCCATTGATTCTTATTGTGCGTAGTTAAGCAGACTGTAAAATGACTTTTCTTCCAGCTCTGAAGGATGATTAAGGCAATCAGGAGTGGAGCTTGTGGTGTTTAACAATTTCCAGCCTTTCAAGGTGAGATGGTGCCGCAGCCAAATAAAGTACGCTGAATGAACTTTTTATCCCTTTGGATGTTGCCTTGGACTTTTCGAGGATGTTTGCCATTGTGCATTCAGCTGCTGTGCTCTCTGAAAAGCTGTATGTCCCCTAATATCCTTAAGCTGTTTCAAGATGTGCAATCAAATGCAGCTTATTTACAAGTTATAGGAATTATCAAAATGCGCAATGGTATATAGATACAGTCGTCATCTGAGAGAACATCCTATATAAGAGAAGGTTGGACCGCCTTTGTCGGCGTAAACAAGCCATTAATCTCAATGTACAAGTGCCGTTCTATCATCCACTATTCCACAATGGCAAAATCAAATGCAAACTCTTGTTACAATATAACTATTGTAGCAAATACAGACAAAAAGACATGAAGAAGAATAAAGTGGCCCAACCAAAAACATTATATAAATATTCAAGAATGCTGAGGGTGCTGCTACCGCAATGCCGAAAACCCTGTGTTAACAAAGTCTGTTGAGACTCAATTGTGACTCAGATTAGTTGTACATAATATATTCATAATTCTTAAATATCTTAAAAAAAACTAAAAAGTGTTTCCCATTTTTTTTAATTTGATTTTTTTATGCCAGACCACACCCCCAACTATAAACCGTTGCCATCTGTATCTGTAATGCATAATATGTGAACTGGTGTGGATGTTATAGAACTATAATCGACCTTCCTCAAAACCTTTTATTAAGTAATACAAACACAGGGCTCAGGGTTTAGAACTACAGCCTCACAGCATATGAGCGTCAACCCAGACCACGCTAACTGCACATAAACCTCAACACACATCAACAGTTCATGCTAATACATACAGTAACTGCTTTGGTATTCATTGCATGTCTCTCACGGCTGATACTGTATTCCCGACAGAGTAACCCATTAATGCGCAACTATTAAGGGCTTACCAAGTTTGCATCAGTGCAAATCTTGACTGACAATCAAAGGATAAAGCTATAAGCATGACATAAACCTTATAATCCTGTATCATTCCCAGTGTAACCCCCCTTTCACCTTGTTTATCTTCTCTATGGCTCTGCTCAGGCACAACAGTTCTGTAGCTCACAATGAGGCGATGGTGAGACAGTGCGGCGGATTTGCAACACCTGGAGGGAATGGACAATCTTCCTTGTCACCTGTAATCCCCCACGTGCATGTGTTTTTGCTCAAACATACAGGGCTCAAGAGGGGCCATCCATTCAGAGCCCCCCGACCTGACATGGGGCAAGATAAACAGTGAGACATCAGCAATTGTCACAAAATCAATAGCAGAAATTGTACTTAACTACATGTTGTTTCATTGCCAAAATACACAATATTTATGATGCAACTTAAATTATTGTTTTCTTAAAGGTACTATGTAACTTCTGGTGGAGGGTCAGCCACCTGCTTGCCTCCATTGTTTGCCTTAAATGTTCCACAAAAGTTTATCTTTTTTGCTTTTCTCTTTTATTGAACATGTTTTTTATTGCTCTGGAGTCCTTGCTCCTCTTCTCACCTGCATTCCATGCCACACTGTAACCCACTAAAGTAACAAGAATTGGAAGGTTCAACATTGGGTTAGAATACAGACAGCTAAAGACACATACCAATGAACGAGATCAAAGCATAAACCGGTTATTGCAGTGCAGAGGTCAAATTAGTTTCTGTTGCAATTTCACTTTTCACAACATGGCAATATATTTTCTGTGAATTTCACTACAATTACAATCTATGTTCTATCAAATCCAAGCAGTCTCATTTACAAACAAGTTTGAAGGATCCTGGATTCAAACATAAACATAGACGTTTTACCTAAAAATATAACTAAATTTTATCATGGATGCAATGTTATGTTTTCAAACAGAGAAAGGCTATTTCATGGTAGTGACCAAACCATAAGAAAAATGTGAAGACATTTAGTATTTACTAAGAATAAAAAGTGTCTCACTCAGTACTCCATGAGTTTTAAATTAAATAAATTTATTCTAAAGTGAATTACAACTTAACAAAAGGACGTGTCAGGAATACCCCCATCTGCTTTGAGCTTGTTTACTCTCTCTAAATGCGGGGGATGGGGAGCTTTCACACTTGACATGGTGGTTGAGTCTGGTTTGATTAAAAGAAACTCAAGAGCAGTTTACCATGTTTCATTTGAACTGGAGAGAAAAATGTCACTGACAACGGTCTAGGTTCTGTAAAAAGACAGTACTTACAAATAGGTAACTTTGAGTTCCATTCGGGCTTTTTAACAGCGTTCCCTCATTTTTAGCTTGGTTGTATTTTGATTGATTGATTGATTGATTGATGCCTGTTTAAAGGTCCCATAACATGCAAAATCGACTTTTCGTTTTTAGCTATAGTATAGACTATATCCTTTCCTCGGATCTCCAAACTGACGGGGGGTGGTTGCAAGACCGCATCATAACCCCAGGCACGCGTCACCACCCTTTCCCCCTGGCTCCGCGCTGAGGGGGGAAAGGGGAAGGGGCTATTTAAGTTAGCAAACATGACTTCTTTTGTTTATTAGCTGCCGCGGACACAGCTTGTCACCTCTGCCTCTGTTTACACCCCGACCGTCTCCGGGGTGGGCGGGGGACACACGCTCTTGCTGAGACTACGTCACGGGTTGGGCGGGGCAGCCAGATCGCTCTTCACAAGGGTGGGGGCGAATATCAAACCAAGCTGTTTGCATTTCCGGGTTGGTGAGGGGGTCCAAGGTCTGGGTGACATTTCTTAACTATTATTTTATGGGTGTTGCACAACCCTTATTATTATCAAATATACACTTAGGATATCCTGCGACAAGTTGGCCACTGTCCAGGGTGTACCCCGCCTAAGGCCCGAAGTCACTGGGATAGGCTCCAGTCACCCGCGACCCCGAAAGGGAACAAGCGGTAGAAAATGGATGGATGGATGGATGGACACTTAGGATAGACTACGAAATGTGAAAAAAGCATGATATGGCACCTTTAAGTAATCCTGTATTGTCCTGAATATGAGGCTTGAGCGCTCTGAACATTTCTGTTTTCACCCACATATACCGCCCTACCACCCAGCACGGTCCTTAGTATTGATTATTCAAAAAATCAGACCACAAGTCATATGCAGGGTTCTAAATTTTCACAGCCATTTTCAACAATATAGTTTTTTTTGTTTTTTTTTATGAAAATCCAGTGCCTACTACAGGGAAATGCCACTTATCTGTTCTGGAGTCAATGTTATTGACTCTGTCTATTACTAAGCTGTTTTAAATCAATATTGTGATTTACAATGAACAAAATGTAACTGAATACCCAAATAAATGACAAATATGTCAGGGAATTTGAAGACATGTTTATAGATTAAAATTCCCCTTT
Source organism: Eucyclogobius newberryi (assembly GCF_026437365.1). Lineage (NCBI taxonomy): Eukaryota > Metazoa > Chordata > Actinopteri > Gobiiformes > Gobiidae > Eucyclogobius > Eucyclogobius newberryi. The sequence continues at coordinate 12,349,137 of NW_027316389.1, forward strand.
TCAAAATGTCTATGTGAACTTTGATGCGCTATTATTTTTCTGATGGTGATAATATATATTTAACTAAATTTGATGCATTCTTAAAGTTCATTATTGCTTCACTTTTTAATGTAAACAGATCTGTGAGTTTTAAAGTGTTGTTATCATAACTTCATTCATACTTCCAACTGTTTCTAAAATCAAGGCTGTGTTCTGTTAAGTAACCACCAGAGGGTACTCAAAGTCATTTAGAGAATTTACCAAAACAGAAGAACAAGAGCAACTAGAAAAAATATATAATGTTTTTTAGATCACATTATTTGGAGACTCGTTTTTTTTTTTTTTTTAGCTTGTTCTAATGTTGCTTATATTATTAGACTAAGTCAATTTTTATTTTATTTGTGAATTCTTAATTGTATACATGCATTATTTTACATATTTTGCTATTATTATTAGCCATTGTTGTATGTTGCACCTTAATACCAAAACAAGTTCCTAGTTTGTGAATGTTGTACACTGACTGGCAATAAACCTCTTGCTAATTCTGGTTCTGATTTTTAAAAAGCTGAGCATCCACTGTTGTACTGTATTCATTAGTTTCCCCAGTGGTCAGCACCTGCTCTTTTGCTACACATCCATAAGCTGTGAGCATACAAATCACATAAGGTCCAAATGTGGGACAGAACAACACAGAGGATAGACAGAAACCTCCATGCATATCCCTATGTGTCTCAAATGTAGAGCATTAATGAACCTTTTACTTTGAGCGGAATCATTCTATCTGACCTGTAATGACCTGCATCATCGCCTATTGCCATGAAAGTTTAAAGCTATATATATGAAATAAAATATCCAAGAAAACAAGCAGGTGGCCTTCATGGAAAAGTTAAATAGTGCAGATTTAATTGAGATCAAATGTCCAATGTACTCCTGGTAATAAAATGACAACTTGCTATGCTAACTAACTTGCTTCCTATCCCAGTGACTTCAGGCCTTAGGCGGGGTACACCCTGGACAGTGGCCAACTCTCTGTGACAGTGGCCAACTTGGCCACTGTCACAGAGACATTACAGACAGTTCACTCTCACATTCATTCACTAGGGCCAATTTAGAGTCACCAATTTTGCCTAACACATGCATGTCTTTGGACGGTGGAGAACCCGGAGAGAACCCACGGTAACACGGGGAGAACATGCAGACTCCACCCAGAGAGATCATGTGATGTTGGTCTGGTCCGGGAATCGAACCCATGATCTCCTTCTTGGGAGGCAAGAGCGCTAACCGCCTTTGCCACCGTGCACCCCACGTATCAGCAGTTTATTAAAAACTGCTGACACCGTATCAGCAGTTTATTAAAAAAATATATGTGCTGCTCCTTCAGAGGGCATTAAAGATGTTCATGGGAGGGAGTAAAAGCATAATTAACGATTGAAGAAATAAAGACTGATAAATTAATTTATTATCTGAACTGGAGCGGTGGCGCTGGTTTGTGCACAACATTTCACTCTTGGCTTTTATTCACTTACAGTAAATAGCAGAGGAGGACATTTGTACTTAATATAAATATATAAAGCTCATTATAGTGAGGGATGGGCAGCGTCCTCTGAGCTGCTTTCCCTTCTCCTGCCTTGTTGACCCCCCTTATCTCCCCCTCTCTGCCACGTCATCTGAGCACACCGGAAGTCTCCCTCCAAAATCCTCTTATGACTTTTCCTTTTTCTTTTTACAGTTTGGGGTGATAATTTTGGCATTATATGGTCTCGGTCGTCTGAGAGAAATGCTACTTGCTTTACAGTCACGGTCAATGTCAAGCTTCTAGAGAAAATTCCATATTAGATTCCTCCGGACATAAACGTGGTGTTTAAGATTCACCCATGACTGCAAATTTTAGATCTCTCAGAATAACGCCTTGTGACCCTTGTATGATTAATTGTGATTCACACTTGTTAGTTAATCACTTATTAATCCTCATTCACACATTCACACTTCTCTCTTACTTACTTCGCTCGTGCACAGCGCTTACATTCACACATCTTTATGTCAGTAACAACTCGGCATAAAGCATACATTAAATCACTTTCGGTGAGAAACTTAACTCGTGGTGAGCAATTTAACTCCTTCATGTGAGAAACTTATCTCGTCCATAAGCTTACAATATTTCCTCAGTAATATCAAACTGGGCATTTCCTCAGTAATACCTAACTGGGCATTTCCTCAGTAATACTTAACTGGGCATAAAAGCCTATAATATTTCCTCAGTAATATCAAACTGGGCATTTCCTCAGTAATACCTAACTGGGCATAAAAGCCTATAATATTTTTCCAGTAAATATCAAACTAATGCATAAAACGTTTTATGGCTAACTCTTTCACACACAAAGTTTTGTCTGACCTTCTTTGTCGCCTGTGTTCTCCTGCTGCTTCGAAACGAAGCGCTCTCCTCGCGGAGAATGAGGTGCGATGGGCGGCCACGGGAAGAGTGGACTTCCTTTAGCTGTGCACAGACTTCACTGATTCACCCGTCAATCTCCGCGAAGGGGCTGCTTGTCGTCCGGCTCGATAGGACCAGAAAATGTCATGGAATCAGATAATGTCCTTGGGAGGAGACATACACCGATGCTATTCCGTAACACAATTCAACTTAGAATATGAAACGACACAGAAATATCAGACATTTGTATGGCAAGCTTGGGAGAAAACGCGGGGACTGATCACGCAAGCTGTGGTACGCAGCCTGCGTGATCCTCCTGCGTCTCACCCCGTTTTTTCCCATGCTGGTTGGTTTTATTAGATATTCTGGAATAGGCGGGTCACATTTCTCATTGGTCAGCCTCACATCAAGGCACTTGGTATTTTTCCGTAGAGATCAAGCCTTGGGTAAACATTACCCAAACTCCTCTGGGCTGTCACCCCCCCTAGGGTAAACATCCTTTGGCCCATCTTTACGACCCCTTCACAAATGCAGTTTGTCACACACCCGTTCTTCTCTTAGACTAATGATGCAGATAAAATATCACTATTATGCAGATAAAATACATCACAGAAATATAATCATATATTCACATTTTATCACACCTAGAGCAGAGACAACAAGCTAGTTGATTTCACACTGGTACTTTTTGAGGATTTGTTTTTGTATGTATAAACAATTGAAAAAATATACACTAATAATTAACAATTTACCACTAGTACCAATGTATTTGCCAGTTGCCCGCGTTAAGCTATGATTATACTTCCCACATGTAAATTCTGCGCGGAAATGAGACGTGCGGAGGGCAGCGGAGAAGATGTTGGCGGTATTTATAGTCTGCCTGAGTTTCATGCGATGTCAACAGTAGAAATCTGAGCTAGCTGCAATGAAATCCCATTCATTTCCACGCAGAATTGTCTGCATAGTTACATTTTTTTTCCCTGATACCAATGCAGAAAATCAGGTCCGGGCTGACAGTGGGCAAGGGGTGTGTTACCGAATTTTGCCGCACGACATAGGGACTTGGCAATGTCCCAGTATCCCGTGTCCTTAGACAAATGTCCCAGCTCCCCTGTCCTTAGATCCTCCTTCTCGACCAGAAAAAAACTATCAAACCTCTTTGGGAAAAGGTAGAAACCTGGAGGAGTTCCTCAATGAAGGAGAGACCCGACTCCCTCAGACAGACAGGTGGACGTGAGATAAGACAGTGGAGCTGGAACCACTCAGGAGGAGAAACAGTTCTTCGAGGCAGATGAAGAACCGTCCATATGGAAGTTGAGGAGCATCTGGATCTACAGGTCATCAATGTGCCTGTCCCACTCCTGGCGGGGAAGCGGGAGAAGAGGAAGGGAAAGCAATAAACAGATTGCAAGTGAAATTTAATATTAATTATTGTTTGATAGAAAAAGCAGTCAGAAGCAGAGGATAGTGCTCAAGCTGCCATACTTCTCCCAGCATAGTTGCTCCTAGGGCAGCCTAACTGCGAAACTGTAGGTTTTTATTTCTGTTCGTAATTGGGCTGTGTCGGGCTCTTTAACATGGACAGGGAGCTGATTCCGTAACACAGGAGCTTGGTAGCTAAATGCTCAACCTCCTACTTTTAGAGACTCTTGTAACTCTGTTACATGATACACTGAATCTGCGTTTCAGTTTTATGCAGCTAAAATCTGGAACAGTCTTCCTGAAGATGTGAGACAGGCTTCTACTCTGACAATGTTCAAATCTAAGCTAAAAACAGTTTTGTTTAGCTGCGCATATGACTGAAAGGATTTTTTCTTTGCACTCTTCTCTTTTGTTTGTGATTTTATTAGTTTAGAAAATCATTTGGATTGATAATTTTTAATTTAGTTAATTTTATTGTATTTCTGTTTCTGTAATTTCTTTGTGATTTGAATGCATTTTTCCTGCTGTGAAGCACTTTGAATTGCCTTGTGTATGAAATGTGCTCTACAAATAAACTTGCCTTGCCTTGCCTTGCCTTACATCTACGGTTTTATGAAGGCTAGAATTGTTAAAAATAATCAGAAGGCATCATGTAGAAATGATGATTCGGTCATGGCACAGAAAAAGGAGTGCAGACGGGCCGAACGGAAATGGAGCAAATCAAAACTCCAGGTTCAAAAAGGAATTTACAGAGAGAAGTTGTACATGTACAACATTTTATGTAGAAATAGGGAAGGATGTTTTTCTGAAATAATTGGAAGCTGCTTTCATGACAAAGTTCAGGGCATTAAAAATGCTATTGATTCCACAATGCAAATAACCTTAAAACTACCTAGACACTTAGAGCTGACTCACTTTGCATCTGTAACTGATCATCGCCAGTCTGAATTCATCTACATGCTGCCTCAATGTGTCACCCACCAGATTTCTAAAGTCTGTGCTGAACAGTTTACTTGCACCACTCACTCACATAGTTAACATGTCGCTTCAATCTGGAACATTTCTAATGTCTTTAAAAGACGCAGTCATAAAGCCTCTCCTAAAGAAGAGCAGTCTTGATGCCGCAGTACTGAGTAATTACCGGCCCATCTCTAATCTGCCATTTTGGAGCAAAGTCCTTGAAAAGGTTGTTAACCAACAGCTCATAGATTTCCTCTTAATAAACCACTCATTTGATGTTTTTCATTCAGGTTTTAGACCTCATCACAGCACTGAGACTGCTTTTGTCACGGTGACAAATGTCATCCTCCTGAACACTGACACGGGCAAAGCCTCAGTCTTAATTCTGTTAGATCTGAGTGCTGCTTTTGACACTGTCGATCATGGGATCCTCTTACAGAGACTAGAGGACTGGGTGGGCATCACTGGCACTGCAAAGTCCTCTTTGGAAGACAGGAAGTACTTTGTTTGAATTGGTAACTGTGTATCAGACCACATGCCCCTGACTTGTGGGGTGCCCCAAGGGTCAAATCTGTTCAACCTCTACATGCTGCCGTTGGGTCAGTTGATATGCAGTGAAAATGTGTCCTATCACAATTATGCAGACGGCATTCAAATCTATGTTTCACTGTCGGGAGGTGAATATGGACCAGTAGATTCACTCTGTCACGGCAACAGATCAGTTTGTGGATGCAAAACAACTTTCTCCAGCTGAACTCATACAAGACTGAAAGTGTCATGCTGGTGCCCAGAGTCATGACTAAACATGGGGAATCTGCGTTTCAGCCTTCAGTCAGTTAACACTACTTACTGAAGATGTGAGACAGGCCTCTTCTCTGGCAAAGTTTTGTTTAGCTTTATGACAAATTATCGTCTTTGCCCTCTTCTCTTTTATGTCACAAACTGTTTTTGTGATTTCTGTCATGTCATTGTGATTTCAATGCATTTTTTTGTCCTGTTGTGTGAAGCACTTAAAATTGCCTTGTGTACAAAATGTGCTCTACAAATAAACTTGCCTTGCCTTGTGTTTTACAGGCTTGATTTATATGCGCTTTGAACGAGAGCTCCTGGTCAAATAAGACTAAGGTTTCTTACAGTAGAACAGGAGACACTGACACTGACATTGTCCAGTTTAACTATCTGCTCTGATAAAGAGTCTCGTAGACGTTTGCACACTGACCTTGGTTTTCTTTATATTATAAAGAGTAAACAGAATTGGGCCAAGTACTGAACCCTGAGGCACACCATAGGTTACTTTAGAACAAGGAGGGGAGCTCTGGTTTACGTTAACAAATTGGTACCTATCTGATAAATAGTATTTAAACCAGCTGAGGGCTGTTCCTCCGACATCTACATCACATTCTAACCTCTGCAGTAGAATGTTGTGGTCGATGGTGTCAAAGGCTATGCTGAGGTCCAAGAGAACCAGGATTGAGACCAGTCCATCATCTGCAGCTAATACAAAAATAATTTGTGACTTAAACTAGTGCAGTTTTAGTGCTGTGGTGGGCTCTGAACCCTGACTGGAAAACCTCAAATAAGTTATTGCCCTGTAGATGGCGACAAAGCTGTTAATCTACAACTCTTTCAAGAATTTTAGAGAGAAAGGGAAAATAATATGTCTGTAAAAAAATAGGTCTGTACCGTATTTTCCGGACTATAAGTTGCACCGGGGCAACCAGCCAAAAAAAGCATAATAGAGAAGAAAAAAACATGTATTAGTTGCACTGGAGTATGAAATGCGTGTGTGAAAGTGTGAAATTAACAAATAAAATCACCCATAAGTCGCTCCGGAGTATAAGTATAAATCTATAAGTATAAATTTAAGTATAAGTTGCACCCCGGCCAAAACTATGAAAAAAGTCTGGAAAATACATTAATTTACTCATAGTTCAGGATCTAGATAAGGCTTTTTCAAAAGCAATTTAATTACTGCATGTTTGAAGGACTATGAAACATAGCCGCTTTCTAACGAAGTATTTATTATATTAAGAATATAATCTATTGGGCTTGTTCAGGGCTAATAGTGGGAGTAATTACATCTAATTCATTTCTGATCATTTTTATTTTATTGTTGAAAAGCTGCGAGCTGAGAGTAGCTGGGATTGAGGGCTCTGATGTGCTGTGACAGTTTGTTGGACTGGCAACAGTGTGGAAAAGAAATCTTCTGTTATAATTGTTGACTTCTATTCAATTTGAATAGTATCTGGTTTGGGCCTTACGCAGAGCCTGCTTATGGGACAGTAGGCAGCTTTTCCATTCTTTTAGGGATTCTTCTGTGTGGGAGCAACGAAATGGTCTTATTTTTTAACTCTTTTGACCTTCTGTTTTAACGGAGCTGCAACATCAAGAGCAGACTTCTGAGAATGCATGGTCAAGTCGACAAATTGGTCACTTACACTGGGACTAAAGCTGTTCTCACATAACATGTCACTGAATATTGGCTCTATTATTTCTTTGAACTTACATACATACATATACATATTTTGGATATTTTATTTTTCATTATAACTTTATTCTGTGGGGCTGGATAATCTTAAGAATAAACTAAAGATAATTAGGAAATGATCTGACCCTATAGGGTTTTGAGGGAAGACAATTCGGTCAATAATCTCTATTCCATACATTAGGACAAGATGTGTGCTTATGACTGTGAGTCGGTTTATTTACATTTTGAACAAAACCAATGCTATCTAACACTGAAAGAATTCTCACTCACGTTTACGTGAATATTGTAACTTCAGCTATCACTAACACAAAGTTTGATATTAAGTCAGAAAACGATGTGAAAAACTGAATAGGGACCAGGAGGTTGGTAGATAACTATGAACAAAACTTATTTTTGATTTCTCCAATTTGGAAACGTGATTGATAGCATGAGGCATTCAAATTAGCGAAATGCATTGTTAATTTTACGTCATAAAGTAGGCTTGAGTGTGAGATCACTGCCAAACCACCACCTTGGCCTGTGCCCCTGGCGGTCTGAAGGTTACCACAAGACTACACAGCGGTTGAATTCGCCTGATCCTTCACAGCATAAAGCGAGAAATCAAGTGCTGTAGGAACATGTCGGTGTAATCCCTCATTCGTCCAGGCGTGTTCCATAGTAGAAAAAGCTTCAGTTGTAGTCATCTGGACTCAGTTTGAAAAAGTAGACGTTTCGACTCTCATCCAAGAGTCATTGTCAATAACAGAATTTAGGTCGAGAACTCCGATATTAATACTGTTCTGTGGTAAGACCCGCCCATTGGGAGGAGCCTTCCTGAAGTAGAAAGAGTTGTTGGTTTCAACAGAAACTCCCCCCTTGTATCTACCGAGCTAGCCTATTATAGGTCAGGTACTCAGGGTGGTTGAGCCAGGGTCTCACTAAGACAAAGAGGTTTTAACAGCCCATTAAGATTCTGAATAGGCTAGCTCGGTAGATACAAGGGGGGAGTTTCTGTTGAAACCAACAACTCTTTCTACTTCAGGAAGGCTCCTCCCAATGGGCGGGTCTTACCACAGAACAGTATTAATATCGGAGTTCTCGATCTAAATTCTTTTATTGACAATGACTCTTGGATGAGAGTCGAAACCTCTACTTTTTCAAACTGAGTCCAGATGACTACAACTGAAGCTTTTTCTACTGCTGTAGGAACAGTTTAGAGACCATAGAGTTGTTCTACAAAGCCCCAAGCTTTAGTTACTTTTTATCTCTTGATAATTTGCCTCATTTGCGTTGTTAGATGTGAATACATAAATGCCTGCGAGTGTAGTTGTAATTATGGCACTAAAATATTTAAAGACAGCGTAGAATATAAAGGGCATGTGAAAGCTTCTTTAGTGTCTCAAACTTCGAATGACAATAGAGTTTTATTTAACTGCAGTTTTCTGGAGCCATAACTGCATTAATCAGATTTTTTATTTTTATCTCAAAGAAGTAAAAAAAAAAATAGAAATGTGGTCTGTTCTATTTTTTTTAATGGTGGAGGAGGACCACAAAATCCATCCTCAGAAAATGTGTATTGCTAAAGTGAATAAAATCTAAATTAATTTTGTTTATTGTGAAGAGCATTAATCAAAGAAAACATTGAAAATATGTTTTGTACCAGACTATTGCTCTCAGAGATAATGTCTTTCTCCAGTCCCTGCACTTTGGGCATGAAATGACATAACACATGGACTAATAATAGTAGTATAGTTGGCCCTCCCAGACCCTCCTAATCACTCAATGCCACACTCAACATTTAATCTAGTAGTTTTTTGGCCTCCAGTTCTGTTCTGGTTGTGACGAACAACTGCTACTGTACAGATTCAATTAAAGCTATAATTATATCTAATGTTATTGGAAATTATTTTTGTTATTATTGTGAATGATCTCAGTTTAAGAATAATGCCAATGTAAACTAAAAAGGCACGTGACAGGCGCACACCTGTCACAAGCTGAAGCTTCAACCCCCACAGTCTCACTGAAACCTGTGGGAAACACTTCAAGATAGTGTTCTTTTTATTAAGGTACACTTTATTTTATCTGTAGGGAAATTTGTTTAATGTCATTTTTTGTATTAACAGCACCCATTGCATTTCTACCATTTGTTCCTGTTGGAGGGTCGCGGGTGACTGGAGCCTATCCCAATGACTTTGGACCTTGGGCGGGGTACAACCTGGACAGGGGCCAGCTCGTCGCAGGGTTAACACAGAGACATAGACACAGAGACACTGACACAGAGACACTGACACAGAGACATAGACACAGAGACATAGACACAGAGACATAGACACAGAGACATAGACACAGATACACTGACACAGAGACATACACACAGAGACACAGAGACATAGACACAGAGATACTGACACAGAGACACAGACACAGAGACACGGACACAGAGACATAGACACAGAGACATAGACACATAGACACAGAGACATACACACAGAGACACAGAGACATAGACACGGAGACACTGACACAGAGACATACACACAGAGACATAGACATAGACACAGAGACATAGACATAGAGACACAGAGACATAGACACATAGACACATAGACACAGAGACATAGACACAGAGACATAGACACAGAGACAGAGACACAGAGACATAGACATAGACACATAGACATAGACACAGAGACATAGACACAGAGACATAGACACAGAGACATAGACACAGAGACATAGACATAGAGACATAGACCTAGACACAGAGACATAGACACAGAGACATAGACATAGGGACATAGACATAGACACAGAGACATAGACATAGACATAGAGACATAGACACAGAGACATAGACACAGAGACATAGACACAGAGACATAGACACAGAGACATAGACACAGAGACATAGACATAGAGACATAGACATAGACACATAGACATAGACACAGAGACATAGACATAGACACAGAGACATAGACACAGAGACATAGAGACATAGACACAGAGACACAGAGACACAGAGACATAGACATAGAGACATAGACACAGAGACATAGACACAGAGACATAGAGACATAGACATAGACACAGAGACATAGACACAGAGACATAGAGACATAGACATAGACACAGAGACATAGACACAGAGACATATAGACATAGACACAGAGACACAGAGACATAGACATAGAGACACAGAGACACAGAGACATAGACATAGACATAGAGACACAGAGACATATAGACATAGACACAGAGACACAGAGACATAGACATAGAGACACAGAGACACAGAGACATAGACATAGACATAGAGACACAGAGACATAGAGACATAGACACAGAGACACAGAGACATAGACATAGACATAGAGACACAGAGACACAGAGACATAGACATAGAGACACAGAGACATAGAGACATAGACATAGACACAGAGACATAGACACAGAGACATATAGACATAGACACAGAGACACAGAGACATAGACATAGAGACACAGAGACACAGAGACATAGACATAGAGACATAGACCTAGACACAGAGACATAGACACAGAGACATAGACATAGGGACATAGACATAGACACAGAGACATAGACACAGAGACATATAGACATAGACACAGAGACACAGAGACATAGACATAGAGACACAGAGACACAGAGACATAGACACAGTGAGATTCACTGCTAGTGAAGCACTGACTCAGATTTACAAATGCAAATTAACCCAAAAAAGCACCTTAAACATAATTGGATTGACAACAGACAATGAGTTATGCTATATATTTCATATCAGCATTCTTTACACAAACATGTGACACATTTACATATCTTTTATTTAAGGTCAAAATGAATTCCGGTTGAGCATATTTCAAGCCAAAATAAATACAAATGTATTGTCTTAACTTTACATTTTGATAAGCCGGATTGTGCATAAGAAATACCGAGTTCAAGAACAAAGAAAATAGCACAACAATCCATATTGGATTCAAAGAGAAATGGGATTTGTAATACATACCAGATGACAAATATTGAAATGTATTATATTTTATAATCAGGTTCCCCCCCCCAAGATTGACAGGTGCGGCTCTGCCTCCCCTGAATGCACGTCACTGCATAGACAATCAGACAACCATTCACAACTTTTGAGTTGCCAATTTACCTAACACATGCATGTCTTTGGACGGAGAGATTATGTGGTGTTGGCCCCATAATATCCTCTAACTGCTCTGCCACCGCGCACCCTAACAACAGTTAACAGAACAGTAATGATAAGAAAATTGCCAGCCCATCTCATAAACTGCAATGTGAAATTTTAATTATATCCTGTACCTTTGAATCATTTAAAGGCCTTGTGGATACTCTGAATAATTCAAAATACTACAAGTATCCAAAGCATCACAGACATATTTACCCTTGTCGTTGTACTCATTCATACAACGACTTTACACAGCACATTTCAAACATCCACATCATTTTTGCACCACACAATTCTGATACATGGATTCAGTCATGACCTACAAAAAAAGTTTAAATTTCTTGATGCCCACACAGTCCAGCAACTGCGGTTCTGCATGAATGTGTAAAAATGTGTCCAGCTATCCTGCCGGGATAGGAGCTGGTCTAACTGTTAGAGGTTTAGCAGTGTAATGCGAAACAATGCAAAGGTGGAAATGTAAAATAGTTTTCACACACCGCAGGACGTCTTTCTGCTCAGGGCTTTTAGTGTAATCATTAATCATACTTTTCTTCTGTCAGATCGCACAGAACATGGGCTTGGGCGGCATTCAAGCCAATATTGATTTATTGTACAGGTAACACACAAATAAAGTAAATCATCTATTACACAAGGCCAGATTGTTCTCCAAAGAAAGTAAATGTTGTCTTTCTTTCCCAAACAAGTTAGCAAAAAACATTCTTAACATTCTGAATACTGTCTGACTTTTACTTGTGTGTTTCTGGTCAAGATCTGGAGAAAGGAACTTGATATTGAAGGATCACATTTACAAAACAAATGTCCCTTTCAGGTTCTTCACATTCACTTTTAAATCGAAAGAATGCACTAATCCAGCAGCTTTCCTGACAGAGAATAAAATGTCTGCATGTAGCAAATGTGGCAAAGTCTATATTGAGCTAAGTGCAAGTAAGTAAAGTATTTTAAAGGAGACATCAGACAAAGGAGTAAAATTGATCTAAAACAGCTTAATAATTGAAACGGGTCCATTGACTGCAGAACTGATATGCACTGCCTCTTCATACGAGCTCTCCAACGTGTAAGAATCAATCAAACCATAAATATGAGGAAAATGATTACGAGGAAACAGGTTAAAAAGGTTAACATATCATAAAACTTGACTTTGCATAATATGTCACATCGCAATAAGTGCAATTTGCTTCTATCCTGTATCTATCATAGCACTTTTTAATGTTAAAATACACGCAAAGAATTCAGGGATGGCAAATCATACATTTTGTCAATGACGTTCACAATATACTGATTATGTAATCATAATCATCTCTTGATTCATGCTTGGCTGAAGTCGTGCCTCCTTCTCCCACTCCACCCTTTCATCTGCAGACAACTTCCTATATGTGTGTCAGCCTGCAGTCTTCTTCTACATTATCTTAAACAGCTGAGGAGAAAGTGTTCTTAGGTGAATTATTTTTACAAGGCGTGCCAAAAGTGGCCTAGAATCAGACAAAGATTTCATTCTTTCCGAGCCCTGTGGGCCAGAGGAAACCTTGGCTGAAACATACTCACAGATTAGCTTGGATCAAAGAGGAGATTAAGCAGGATGAACGAACACATTGATGCACCTAATTATTAGGCCCATGAAATTTGATTAATTGTTTTAGATACCACTGTCATCTGTAGTGCAGTTTGCCGAATGTGACTTTGTCCTGCGTTAGTGTGGCATTAGGTGTGTTTAAAGGTGCCATAACATGCTTTTTTTCACGTTTCGTAGTCTATCCTAAGTGTATAATTGATAATAATAATAAGGGTTGTGCAACACCCTTAACATAATAGTTAAGAAATATCACCCAGACCTTGGACCCCCTCACCAACCCGGAAATGCAAACGGCTTGGTTTGATATTCGCCCCCACCCTTGCGAAGAGCGATCTGGCTCCCCCGCCCAACCCGTGACGTAGTCTCAGAGAGCGTGTGTGCCACGCCCACCCATGACGTAGTCTCAGCAAGAGCGTGTGTCCCCCACACCGTGAGGGGGGATGATGACGCGTGCCTGTGGTTATGACGCAGTCTTGCACCCACCGCCCGTCAGTTTGGAGATTCGAGGAAAGGAGATAGTCTGTAATATAGCTAAAAACTGCGGGAATCAATCAAAAAAACCACTTGGGGTACATATATGAAGCACAATTAGCAATGTAAGAAGGTTAAAAGCTCTGAAAAGTCGATTTTGCATGTTATGGGACCTTTAAGGAAAAAACACCTTTCTTTCATTGTATTATTATTTGTTTTCTTTATTTTTTAAGTTTTTGGAGAAAAAAACAACACAAAAAGAACATACGAACATGTTACATAGTCCTAAACATGTAGTCCAGTGTAATTTTCCCTTTTGATCAACATCTATATATTTATCCTTTTTGAAATTAAGTTTTTTTGTTTTGTTTTTCATTTAGCAAATGCCAATTAATATGTGGGTCCAAGTTTTGACGCCCAGATACATAATAGTTCCGCACGAATATTGAACTACATTTTAATTATCCAGTGTTATTAAATGTACTATTGCGCTACTCATCTGCAAAAGCTTTGCACGTTAAATAATCACTAATATGCCATGACAGAGGATTCGTAACTTTATGTTGTAAACTGGGTTAAAGTGTGGCATTATTCGCGGCGCAGGGGAAAGCAGGGCACATCAAACACTCACCACTCTCTCTGTACAACCGAAGGTGACAGTGAAAGAACTGGAGCTGAATGAGAAATATCAGAGAGTGACACAGGAGCACACCACCAGTCTTAGTCCGTTGTTAATGTCCCACTACTACACCTAAAGACTGTCCTGGACGCTGGGGGCTCGGCAGAGAACACCAGCGGCATCAACCATGACTGCTCCCAGCTCGACAACTTCATGCATAATGAATGTCAGATCTGAAAAAAAAATAACACACATTATTAATATATTCAAAGCCTCTTTTTAAAAGGGGAAGCTGTAATACAGTGGGTGCCCATTTAAATTCCGAGCAGATGATTTTAGCTGTGTTTGTGGGAAGCAGCAGAGGAAGTGGCACTGTTTGTTTAACTGTGATGAGGATGATCGCAGACATACAAGAAAAAGAGAAGCTCAGTTTAATCTTCGGTGCAAACTGCTCATTGGAACATCTGCACAGTGTTTTTGCCATTATCTAATTCATATGTTATTTCAAGCATTGCTATGCTATTTTCACAGTAAACTGTTCATGTCTGCTATGCCGTTTGCCTGGTTGATATGAAACAAATAGATCTATGCTCCGACTATCTGCACATAATCCAACATACCCTCCTTACTTTAATTGTTTAATTCAATCTTGACAAAGTTCTGAGAGACATGCACATTTGACCAATCACAGTGAACAGTGAAGTAGAATGCTTTAGTTACATTCAAATGTCTTTAGTGCCATTTAAATGACTTTTAAATCACATTATCATATTATCACTAGACATTTTTTCCATGTTGCCCACCTTATTTTTTTTAACAATTTTGTATTTATTTTATTTTTTCCAAGTTTAAATCTATTTAAAATTCATATTTATGATGTTCTAATTATTACTTTGTTTGGTGGGCTAGTACAGAATATTTATCATAATTTTACATCAGTTGGGTGAACAAATGGCCAAACCAATGAAAAAAATACATTGAAAAGATTAAAAATAATATGCCCCACATACTACTTTCACAAAATGCTAGTGTGTGCCTTTCCATCCTGCCATGCGCTCTAAATGGAATACTCAACCGGATTATAACACAATCTGATTGCCGCCAAACATATGTATTATTCAGACCTTGACAGGGCTATATTATGTGAGGGAAATGAGCCGATGTGAGCACCTTAAGCCTTTTTGAGTAGCACTTTGCTGTCTCATCCTGTCAAAACACCATCTTCCCGCGCCTGCTAATAATAAAGATCATGAGAACCCAGAACGCTCTGTGCTTCTGCCGTGTCAGTAATTCCTATTGTTAACGTCAACCAGTCATTTTTTACCAAAACTAGTTACCCACAAAGTAGAGGTATTTCCTATGTATGCTCTTCAGTGCCACTCCAAGGATAACTAGTCTCTTGAGTGCTTTCTGTATTTGTGCCCTTTTGGGGACAAGGTCAGACTGTTTACAATAGCATTGTGACATCTCTCTAATGCTTCCCAAGGACACACTGATCTTTGCTATGACATTTAAGCAGGATTCTGGACGCATGTTGTAAAAACGTAACTTTAGCGGCTGTAATGGTAGATAATGAACTTTACATTTATGACAAGCTGGTGGAAGATGTCTAGTTTTGACATTTTAAAGTTTTGAGTTCTAGGACATGGGGCGTCTTCTCTCCAAAGTGACGTAAATACGGGCCATGGATGCGGAGATTCCCTGTGCAGCAAATAATAAAAGAAGAGTGCTCACTAGAGCTCCATAGACGCCAAGCTTATTGCGTAAAAGCTTTAAATCACAGCCATTAGCAGAGGCAACATGACACACATTATTAGAGTGATATTTCTGCATTATACGCAGTTGCTTTTATAGTGAATTCATTGCCTGTGTCAGGCAATTGTTATTATGAGCGCTATTTGCTGAACTCACCGAGCTAAGAGTAGACACGTGCAGGTGGTGTTCAGAAAGTGCTGTGACAGAAAGCAGGATTTTAAACATTTTTTATGAAACATCCAAAACCTGCTAATGTTATTGCTTTAGCTAGAATACTCCATAGAATGTAAAAAATAAATAAATAAGGGGTCTTTCTTGTGCTCCTGACTCAGCAGGTTGCACTTGTTAGTTTGTAAGTAATGCGCGCATGAGTTTGTAAGTTGTATGAGTTTGTAAGTTGTACTCACAAGTTTGTGCATGTGCATCATCTCAGCTCATGCTGCAGAACGTCTGATCTGAAGTGTGGTTAACATGAGTCCCTTTAAAATATATGAAATCTCAAATAGTTTGCTCCCTGTTTATGTCAAACTGTTTGTAAGTCTGTCTTTTAAATGGCTAGAGATAATAAAGCATGAGGCAAAAACATGGTGCGTAATCTTCTCATTGTATCCCATGTATTATTCAGACCTTGACAGGGCTACATTATGTGAGGGAAATGAGCCGATGTGAGCACCTTAAGCCTTTTTGAATGGCACTTTGCTGTCTCATCCTGTCAAAACACCATCTTCCCGCGCCTGCTAATAATAAAGATCATGAGAACCCAGAACGCTCTGTGCTTCTGCCGTGTCAGTAATTCCTATTGTTAACGTCAACCAGTCATTTTTTACCAAAACTAGTTACCCACAAAGTAGAGGTATTTCCTATGTATGCTCTTCAGTGCCACTCCAAGGATAACTAGTCTCTTGAGTGCTTTCTGTATTTGTGCCCTTTTGGATACAAGGTCAGACTGTTTACAATAGCATTGTGACATCTCTCTAATGCTTCCCAAGGACACACTGATCTTTGCTATGACATTTAAGCAGGATTCTGGACGCATGTTGTAAAAACGTAACTTTAGCAGATGTAATGCTAGATAATGAACTTTACATTCATGACAAGCTGGTGGAAGATGTGGCGTCTACTCTCCAAAGTGACGTAAATACGGGCCATGGATGCGGAGATTCCCTGTGCAGCAGATAAGAAAAGAAGAGTGCTCACTAGAGCTCCATAGACGCCAAGCTTAAGGCGTAAAAGCTTTAAATCACAACCATTAGCAGAGGCGACATGACACAAAATGACATTTCTGCATTATGTGGTTGCTTTTATAGTGAATGAATTGCTTCTGTCAGGCAATTGTTATCATGAGCGCTATTTGCCGAACTCAGCAAACTAAGAGTAGACACGGTGGTGTTCAGAAAGTACTGTGACATTGTATTAAATGTGAAGGATTCAGAACCTGCTAATGTTACTGCTTTAGCTGGAATACACCACAGTATGTAAAAAATACATATAAATAAACAAGGGGTATTTCTCGTGCTTCAGTAATTCACGCTCCAGAGTTGTTGCTCGTGCATCTTCTCAGCTCGTGCAGTCTGTTCTGAAGTGTGGTTAACATGAATTGTTTGCACCCTGTTTATGTCCAACTGTTTGTAACTGTCCACAGAGCAGCACAACAGTGACCATTGACCTAACTGTTTCTCTATAGTTGCTCTTTAGTCAGAGCAGGGCGGAAAACGATTAATATCTGTCTAGTTCTGATATTGGTGCATGCTGGACCTATATGTAGCGCTGGATCTTTATCTTCAACCTCCTATCCAAGAGCGCACAAGACACTGGTGGGCACCATTACTCCCAGCACCCCAGTCTAATGCCAACACCACTGTTATGACTATAAAAATGTGTCCAGTCAATAAAGCGTAATGTCACACTCATTCCTCTTTCTGCTCAGTATTGACCCAGCCATCTCATTCACAGGCCTGATTGGGGCACGTATTTTACCTTTCCAATGTAAAAACGTTGCCAACAACAACCAACCAGATACCCCCCGGTGCGAAAATCCAAGACCGAAATAATATTCTATAATTGTTGTTTAATTGCCATATCCCAGTCTAATAGCCTCTTCTACTAGTAATGATCCTTCTACACCGAAAGAAAATACATTACATGCTATCCCAAAGATCCAATAATATCCCTTAAAGAGTTCTAATACATCTTGAAGCTTTTCACACATGAACGGCACAATTCCGCGGCGCAGCTAAATCAATACGATATAAAGGACTTGTTCTTGAGTTGAGAAACCAGTGGAAGGCTATATTATTGAACAGGGTTACATGATAAGAGCAGCGGGGAGTGAAAGGTGAAAATGCACCCGAATAAGAGCAGTTATTTAAGGTTTCACTGAGAGAAGACGCAAATAGGGCAACGCTCTCTACCACCCCAGAATATGCCAGACACACGGAGGAGCGGACAAGTCGACAGTTATGAAGACTGATGAATGATGCAATGCCCCGGGCGGCGGAGGAAGATGAGTTGCAATTTTGACAGCTAGATGGACCAAAATGCCCTCGTCTGGCACCCAAATGTTGTCTTGTATCTTCATTTACCAGTCCATGGGAGATGCATTTGAAGTGTGCATTCAACCTGCTTCTACGGAAATGTATCCTCCCCATCTCCGAGCACAAAACACGTGTGCATCTGCTAGCCACAGATAACACTGTCCGAAAACTTTTCAGATGATGCACAATAAACAGATAAATCAATCTCGCCTGAGCTTAAAGGAAACATCAAATGAGGTAAAAGCTGAATATTGGACAATCTAAAAAAAAGATGGAGAATAAAAAGAATCATCCTTTTGTTGAATTATTTAAAATATTTATAACAGAAATTCTGCGGTTACAATGTGCTTACAATTGGCCAACAAAATACTTTGGAAACCCTTACTTCGAATTGTACAGCTTTAAAAAATATGAATATATACGAGAATAACTTGCATTGTATTTTTGTTGTTATTACACCATTTTTTTTTTAATAGTTATGAATGCATGTTCTCTCGTGAAAATGTATACTAAATCTAGGTATATTTACGTTATTCTTAATATACATAAATCTAATACTTAACTAATATTTTACAATGTCTTATCTGGTGCAGAATTCAAAACAATGTATAGGCATAAAAAGCATAAGCTACACTTGGTCATGGACTATTTTATGTTTTGATTTGTTAATGTAATGTGTCCAGTGGCCCAAATACCGGTAATACATGAAATTAAATGAATTTGTGATCAATAAAGTGATATATCATCACAACTAATCTCTTAGTTTATACCATGTGTTCCAGACTTGGCAAGAGCTGCCTAACTGCTACCACTTGTAGGAGTCTTACGCAGAGCTTTGCCTTTATTGACCTCCTTTTAGGGTGAGTGGCAGCATTCCTTTGGGTGCTGTTAGCGTATCATCATTGATTGGATGGGACTTGTATTGCCTCTGCGGAGAGATCTACTGTGTAGTTCTGATTCAGAGCTTGGCCTCCTTGTGTTAACATGGTGCTTCCATAATCCACATACTATTGATACATTACATGGAATGGTCACGTGTTTCTATAGCAGACTTTACATTTTAGTACTCGTTCCATGTTTTTAATTTGGAATTAGATTTCTCTGAGTGAATTCAGTAAATGACCCTGAGCTATATTTATACCCCAGCAGTATATTTGGAGCCACTGGTTGTTCTGGCAGTGTCTCCCGTTCCAGCCAATGCCATAACCTCACAACACAGTGTTTACTTTTCACCCCTATAAAACAACAGAGCACCTCTCTTAAATGGCACCCCTGAGCATTTTAATCCGCACTTTGTCTCCATCTTCAATCAAATTGAAACGTCGTGTCATGGGACATTGCCACTATGCGACAATCAGCTCGAGGCCACTATCACTGATTCTTTCGGCCCGCTCCGGTCCTGCGCGGGAGGTCGGTAGGTGGCAGTCGTGTCCTACTCGCATGGGAGGAATCTCTCTCTAAATCTCACACTGATGCACAGACGCGCGCTCCTGGCAAAGATTTCGATTATATTTTCTCGCTATTAATCAAACCGTGTATAAAAGGGAAAATATGTACATTTCACGTGATGCTGGGGCTTTGGAGAGAAGTTGAAGACGGAGGGGAAAGGCGCGTGAAGAGTTGCCTCCATCCCACTGCAGTGAGTGACGGACCGGTCTGACTCCGGGAGAGATGCTTGTCAGTGGGAGGTAACCTACATGATGGTCCCTTCTTGCACTTATCAATTCCGTGTCCATCCTGTCTTGCTGCCGGGGCTTTTAAGTGTCTATAGAAGCGGGGCACTGCGCGCAGAGGCTGCTCCGTAACGCGCACCGGAGGATGGTGTCCGTGCGTTGGACACAAGAAGGTAATTCGTGATCACATCGCAGTTGAAGCGGTTTGAACACACACTGCGGACGACTGGAGGGAAGGTAAACGGCGCTTCTTCTCCGTCTTTGTGGATAGAAACAGCTTTACCACCGGCAGCCGCGCTGGATGATGCGGGCATCGGGAGCGCACCGGCGATGAGACGTGATCTGTACCGTCCATACGAGGAGACGTGTAACAATTAAACCCTGCTTTGAGGCTTTTGGGGGATCTGCATTGGATTTTTCAACTCCTCCAACCTTTTTTTTTTACATGGCTTGGACGAAAGAAGGAAATTAACCACAACTTTATTTCCATATTTGAAGCATCAGATAGTGGATGTTTTACGCACAGACTTTTACAGGTAAAGGGAAAGCTATTTGTGGTGCGCACTCGGGTTGTGACGTGAAATCTAATCACTGATGAAATGGGGGGGGAAAAGTTGTACATTGCAAAGACCTGGTCGCTAACATAATGTCTTTCTGTTAGTCTCATTATAACTTTGCTTGAGCTGGCTGTCTGCTGCTTCCTCTGCTCAAAAAAGGACGTTGCATTCTGACACCATCAAATTATATTCCTTATTTTGGCTCGAAGCCTCGTCGGTTTTGGACAGTTTTTCACCCCCTTCACCGTGTGGCACTTGTGGGTTCCTCCCGTGAAAAGCGAGATGCGTCGTGATTTGTGAGAGTTCTTAGCCTACTATCCAAACTGATGTGTGGATTAAAAAAAAAAAAACGATGCATTTGACGAAAAACTATCGCTACGGATTCAGCGAAATTGCCTGAGATATGCGGATGTCTTTTTCTTCTTTTTTTCTTCAATGCCTTTTTTGGGGGGGAGGAGAAGGAGAGTGATCGTTCTCCGTCTCAAAAACCGGATCCTGCTCACGTCCCCGTCTCCATGAACAAGTAAGTTAGTGTTTAAATGTCTTGTGGAGCCACTCTAACAATTTTCTAAGGAAATCTTGTATTTTTTTTTTTTTCATTTGGTTTTAACCCCATCGTGTAAATGAAGTACATGTTGCTTTTGGGTTTTGCCGTGTCTTTCTTTGGTCCTTAACTGAAATAGCCTTGGCCAAATTACGCATGGTTTTAAAGAGAAGGGAGACGCGCGCGCTCGTGTGGTTCTTCTTGCCTTTGCCGCGAGCCCTTGAGAGCCCGGGCATCAGGCTTAATATCAGAGAGAGAGAGAGAGAGAGAGAGTATATTCCTTCTTTATCCTCTCCAAATATAGTTGTAAGGCTTTCATGTGTGAGACCTTCAACAGCTATACGGTTTTGAGTGCACACATCCACAATCTTTGAATCAGCCATATTCAGCGCGGTGCACCTGTTTGCTGTAGTAATGTTTCAGTAATATTTGATGGGAATTATTAAATATTTAGACAAATAATTTAGAATTCAAGGATGCCACTGCCGTCCCAGGCACCCACAGTGTCAGACTGTGTGTGTGTGTGTGTGTGTGTGTTTATATATAGTCCTTAGTTCCCACAGAAGCCGCTTGTACTCTGGCTCTGTAGCCTTGAAGGGAGCTGTCCTTTTGATGTAGTTCTGAAATGGAAATGTGCTCTTTTTGCACTGCTTTGCTCAGTCCTAAAACGGTAAAAGGACCTCCCACTAAAATGCAGTTTGTTTGTCAGTGTCAAAGCAACTGTTGAGGCAATGATAGCCAACAGTTATACGTGTGCATTTTACTTTTGATATAAGAATGTATTCTGGAATGATGAATAATTGCCATCTGGAAAACATTTGAGAACATGCAAATGACCAGTATGCTTATTGTGACTTTGGTCAGTTCATTTAACTATGTTGCTGTGGGTCATTTTCTTGAGATTCAATGGAATTAACTTTAATTAAAAAACACTCATGTCAACACTTTGTTACCTTCATATTTGTAAAAGACGCATTGAGAACATTTGTACGCACGTTTGGTAGGACTACTCATGTGTCTTGCTGGCTATATATTTAGTGAAAAATGTGATGCCAACATTAAAAAAATATATTTTAGGTATCCAGGGTAATGCATTTTTTATATTTATATATATATATATATATATATATATATATATATATATATATATATATATATATATATATATATATATATATATATATATATATAAGAATCCATCACTTATACTTGGTTGCAAAGGTTATTGCAAACTTGTCATCATTGCTTCTGATGTCAGTGCCAGGTGAACTTCTTAAAAACATCAAAATCATGATGTACCTCCATTGGCGGTGCAAACATAAATACAACTTGCTGCCACTCTAACGGTAAAATCCAAATAAATCACCTTCCCTACCAGTAATAGTGAAAATGCTGGCATCCTTCCTTCCTGAGGGAAAAAGCTGTGTGCATGATGGAGTCACATCACCTTGGGGAGACAAATTTGACTGCTGATTTTATGTTTTGGCCTCGCTGTGATAGATCCTCCCTACATATCCCCATGATTGCAGTTGTTTGTTGGCAAGCAGTGGATTGATTCATTGTAATAAGCCCAGGGACTGTTCAACCTCCTTGTTCCGACACAAAGCGCTCCATATGGACAGTTGTTCTTTGACAAGGGTGCTGCCACTGCGACTTATAAAAAAATCAATCAGTGCATCAGCATTTGTTTATTCCAGTGTGCTAGACTGACAATAGTTTGCCCCCTGGTGTGCCCCTATTGGTTTCCTCTGTAGATTTGAGGACGCGCCATGGAACTTGCTTTCTGCCGCTCACACAAAGCCCAAACCCCAACTCTTCAAACAGTAGGCGTCCGTCTTACGTCCATTTTTGCCAGCCATTGTTGGCAATCTACTGAAAATCAACCACAGCCACCATGAAGGAAGATTAATGAAGTTGTCAGATGGAAAAGGGCAGTGGTGCGATGGGGTGCCAGGGTCTTGTAAGGCGACAGCCTGTATATCTCCGGTCTCTCGTCTCTCCAAAAGCTTTTGTCAGTCCCATCAGGCTCAGTTCGGATCAGGGACAGATCTTTGGGGCATATAATAAAATGTTCTTTTTTTTTTTTAATCAGATTTATTTAGGACAGTATTAGCAGTCATTTCTTTCTTTCACCAGCACGGACTTGTATCAATAATAGAGCGAGCCTGAACTTTTTCATCTTCTCTGGGGTATTAGCTATCCTAAGGGGTTTCATTCAATGGAACGGAGAACAGTTAGAGTGATCTTTTATCTGGTCCCCCGGCTTTTGTGTTGGGAACTAGCAGTGCAATGTCGTAGGTCTAAAACATGAATCAGTGATATGGATAAATAGAAATAAAAATAAATACAAACCACTCACATAGGTGCAGAAGTAATTGGAGAGGTTCTTTAATTTGAAACATAAAAATAGACTAAATAGAATAGAAAGCGAAATAGACTGGCCACAGGTTTAGCCACTGAGAACGGGACTCTATAGGTTGATGTAAGCGTTTAAGATAGTCTATTTGACTGTTTTCAGCACACTTAAAGATGTTTTTGGCAATATAGTACTAGAACTGTTCATTTTATTTGTTTCAAGTGTTAGCAGTAATATCACTTGCATATCTTTTACAAGGTAGAAGGAATTCCTTTTAATCTCTATGTTTGGTATTTATAATTAATTCAATATCTTTAATTTAGTTTAGAAGGTGGCAGAATATAACCTTTTTTCAGCTTACTGCCAAAGATCCATAAATGTTTTATAAAAGTTACATGACTTAAAAGGATGAACTAAAACTATTATATAATTACACATCTCAAAACTGCTGATTATTTATGCATTTATTTTTGGATCCCCATTTTTTTGTAGTTTTTCCTGGCCGAGAAGGTGAGTCTAAGGACAGAGGACCCTGGGACATCGTCCCTCGCCACCACAGACATTGTCTGACTTCATCGCCACCACAGACATTGTCTGACTTCATCGCCACCACAGACATTGTCTGACTTCATCGCCACCACAGACATTGTTGATTAATTTCTCCCTGTGGCCCTCAGAGGCAACTGTTGTTGTGATTTTGGGCCTTACAAAAATAAATTGATTTGATTTGATTTGATTTAGTTATTACAACAGCAATAACTATGCTTCCTGGATTCTGACTCTGAAAAGAGGTTGTAAAGAGCAAAAGTCTAATTGCTTGCTTTGTTCTGTAGCACATGCAATCACAGGCTGAATGGGGTTCTTGGTAAATGCATACATGCCAATAATAGTAAAATGTACTTGAAACCATTATAAAAGGCCTGACAGATAAAAGGTCAATAGTTTGTTCATATAAATGCTTACAATTCACACCCAATACAATAAGTGGGTCCAGAGGAAGGGAATGCAATGTCAGATTCCCTGTTTATTGAGTCTTTTTTTTTTTTTTTGTGTGTCTTGTCACAATTCCTTAATGTCATTAATGTCAAAGCAGCTCATGAAAGGTGCACTGCCACTCTCTAACATGGGTTAGTAATGTGCTGATTAATTATACATGTATGCAGCGGTAGGGTTAAACAGTCACCTTGGGAAAAGGGCTTGAGTAAAACAGATGTTAGTAATCTCCTTTTTTTGAAACGTATTTGCAACAGATGATCTGAAGGCTGAGCAGTTTTAATGTTGAAGAACAGATTGAACATATTCTTGTGTGTATTGACTTGGCAGTACTACGACCCTCACTGGGTGGAAAAGTTTACAGCTACATTTAGCGTTTTATAAGGTTCTCAGTCACTATTTTGTTCTGGTCAAGGTTTCCCACCGTTGAGTGATGTCACATAAAAGGACTGAGGAAAAGCATGTAGTGGTCCTTTACCTAGAGACTACAGTTATTGTGTTCTTTGTGTTGGAAACTAGTTGTGAAACGCTGGAGCTTTAAAGCAAGAGTCACTGAAAGAGATTCATTAAATGTCTATATTCTTATTTATGTGTATTGTAGTTATGTGTACAAATTAATATCTAGTTTTGACAGTGATTTTTGAGTTTTAGAATCAAGTAGTAAAGAAGTACGTTTTTTGACAACCTCAGTCTTCATTTAGTCTCATTATAATCCTTGTTTACTGACGGATTACTTTCCTTACTTCAGAAAATACAGTATTTGTTGTCATTGTCATGTACTATTATGCATACTGTACTGCAAAACAAGGTTGTGTTATATGGTGACAGCTTGCTGTTGGACAGAAATGATTTACACCACAAATCAATGACTAACAACGACATACAATTTTTCTTCACAACGTAAATGTAGTCACTTCTTGACATGAATGCACTGTTCCGCCGCTACACCAGTTTGAAGGATCGTCCAAAACCTCCGGATCGTTCAATCTATTCTACTCTATCAACAAGACATGAGCAGCCAACATCTTAAGAAGAACATACACAAATGAATTCTATCTGCGCTCGCCCCTCTCATTAGTCATCCTGTGGCGCACGTCTGTCTTAACGTCGTGTCCGGTGAAGGAACAGCTGAGCAGGATGACCCCGGTGCATTCCCCAACTCAATGGATTAATCACGTTCCAGCTTCAACCCATCGATCTCAGGGAATAATCTGGAGGACATCATAAAAGTGCCATTCTGTCATTCCAGAGGCCACAGAGCATTGCTTATTCACTCAAATGCCTTTTCTCCATCTCGGGAGAGGGAGCAGACATTAAGAGCAAGCGGTATGAATTGACAAGAACAAGGAGGAGAAATACTAGCAATGTCATCGTCAGACATCTGATGATTTTGCGCTTTACGAGGAACGGGAGAAGATAAAACGGGTGATGAATGTATTCTTAGATTTTCTTTCCATACATTTGGCCACACATGGGGAAATTTCATTATTGTAACGCAGGTAGATACAGAGGAAAAGGACAGATAACATAGGAAGTTTAAAAAACACTCTTAATAGAAGAACTCTTATAAAAAAAAAAAAAAATGAGTTAATATTGAATCGACAAAGATTTACTCTTCATTATCACTTATCTATTTTTTACTATCTGCTGCATTCTTACTTTTATGTATTTATTTTCCCCGTGACCTCAGCAGAATGTCAGATGCTGCTAAAACTGGCAGTCGCAGCACCTGGGGCGGAGGCCTGACGTGATGGCACTATTAGTAACAGCTCATTTGAGAGACTGGCTCTGCACTTTCAAACTAATTCTTAGCTGTGTGCAGACACTTGCTGGAGGAGGACGCAGAATTCTTACATATGCAGTTGAGAGGAGTCATTCTCTGTACCTCGCGGCGATCACTGGGCCTGTGTGTGCGTAAAGTGATACTGGGCCCTGGAAACACATTAATTCCTGCTGCTAATTTAAAAGGTTAATGGGCTGGCATAGAGGGGCATGCTATCTCTCGCTGCCTCGCTGTATTTATCCAAAGTGTGCCCTCTGGAGGTGTGGATCTTAGTGCAAAAAGACAATATGGATTCAAAGAAGAGAAATGCTGTTTTGTTGTAAGGTAAAACCAGCTCAGTCCTGATATTCTCTCAAGTAAAAAGAGGGGAAAAGACACATTTGAATTGGAGAGATGACCTTTATGTTTTTGAACGGTCGCTTAGCAACAAAGCCTTGACTTGTGCATCTCCAGGCAGCACATAATCCATTTGCTAAGTTGTGGACACAAACCGTTATCAGCCGTCCTTGTCCAATTGTGGGCCAGTTTGTCAGTTTTGTTTGATAAATAAGAAAATGTCCAATACACAAAAATAATATCTTATGTCAAATTCTTGCTGAGAAAATACCAAAACAATGACAGAATGTTAGTGATGTCGGCAAACGAATGCACAAATTTAACAAAGTGAATTAAATAGTCAAATGTTAATGTGCAGTTTATACATTCTGACTGGGGGGATTTTCATCGACAACTTCCAAACCCAGATATTAATCGACACAAAAACTACTAACAAAATATTAACGTGAATAAGTATATACATACTTACATATTCAGATTTAATTTTTTCAGGCCAACAATGTAAATATAGACTGCCAAAGAGCTTTAGTCATCTTAACATGTGTTGCGTGCACTGCTTTTACCTTTTAACTTGCGCTGTGCTTTGGAGATGAAAAGAAAATAGCCTGTAGCTGTAACAGATACTTGACCTCCTTGTGCTTCTCCTTGTGGATAACAAAGCATTCTTTTCATATTGGGTTTTGTCCATAACAAATGGGAGAGTCTTACCTTGAGGGGAAAAGTTGCACGGATTAAGTCCCACACAATTGCCAACTAAGTAAAGTATTGAACAGAAATAGCCTTTCACTTTTTTCAAAATGTCTGATTTTAAGTTTAAAAATAAAAATAATACTAATATGTTCATCTAGAATTGAAAGTGTTCCACTTCCTTGGCAGTTTAGGAGCATCTGAATCTACAGGTAAGGGCCATGAGATGGGGCATCTAAGGTGCAGTCAGCACTGGAGAAGCATCAGCCGTGTCTGGAACAGTACCACTCCCCGAGGGGAGAAGGAGAAAAACATGTGAACAGCAGTGAACAGACTACAGGTGAACTCAAATATGAAATATTGCTGATATGAAATGTTGGAGGAAGCAGATGATAGTCCTCAAGCTGCCATATTCCCCCAGCATAGTTGCTCCCAGGCATATATATATTATTTGCAAAGCTTTTTTAAATATAAAACACAAAACATGGAACAAACGCAGAACACAACTAGAGAGTGAAATTCAAAATAAAAATACAAATAGAAATTAACTAGACAATAACAAAATTAAATCAATATTAATGTCATAATGGTCCAAAGTCAGTCAAATTGTCATCAAAAAGTGGAACTTTGAAAATAAAGTATTTCAAAGTGGAACGTTTTAAGCCTGGTCTTAAATGAAGAGACTGTGTCGGCCTCTTTAACATGGACAGGAGCTGATTCCATAACACGGGAGCTTGGAAGCTAAACACTCTACCTCCTACTGTGCTTTTAGAGACTCTTGGCACCACCAGAAGGCCAGCATTTTGAGAGCGAAGAGCTCTGTTTGGATGAAATGGTGCTATAGCATCTTTGAGGTAGGATGGGGCCATGTCATTTAAGGCTTTGTAAGTCAGGAGGATGATTTAAATTAGATTTTAAACTTGACAGGAGCCGGTGAAGGGACTCGAGCACTGGCGTAATGTGCTCTCTTCTTTTAGTTCCTGTTAGTAATCTTGCTGCTGCATTTTGAACCAGTTGAAAGCTTTTCAGAGAGCTTTTAAGAAATGCTGCCAGCAGTGAGTTACAGTAGCCTTATTTTTTTTAAAGTGTCATCCAGGTTTTTACACAAGCACTAAATCTGTCTACTTGATCGCTCTGATCGGGTTTCATTGATAAATACAGCTGTGCATCATCTGCAGTGGCAGTTAATGCCATGCTTTCTGATAATGTTACCCAACGGCAGCATGAAGAGTAAACAGAATTGGACCGAGCACTGAACCCTGCGGCATGGTGTAAGTTACTTTAGAACAAGGTGAGGAGCTCTGGTTTACATGAACAAACTAATACCTATCCCTCCGACACCTACATCACATTCTAACTTCTGCAGTAGAATGTTGAGACCAGTCCATCGACTTCAAATTCATTCAAATAAGTTATTGTCCTTTAGAAGGCGACAAAGCTGTTTAACTAAAACGCTTTCAAGGATTTTTGAGACTAAGGAAAGATTTGAAATAGGTCTATAGTTTGCCAACAGGTCAGGATCAACATTAGGCTTCTTGAGTGGTTTAATGACTGTATGTTTGAAGCACTGTGGAACATAATCGCTTTCTAATAAGGTATTTATTATATTAAAGGCGCAATGGATGATTTTTCAGCGATTTGAGAACGCAGGCAGAAGTGCACATGCGCACTCCCCCGTGTGGACTGATACAACACACACGTGCGTTTGTTTATTAGTGCGACGGATCGCATCGCATCTCTCGTCTCCCATAGATTTCCGTCCACTTCTGAATCAGCTCGAACTGTCTTTCTCTGTCTTCATTTTGCCCCGTACACTGAGGGAACTATATTATGATAGATCAATTAGCTCAATTCCGCTTAGACACGCGGAAATGTGGGACAATCCGCACGCAGCTGCGGGTGAGCGATAGGTGCGTTTTATGATTGATACGTGGCAGGACTAATCGGCCGTCCACGCCACGAGGAAATAAGACTCAGATTTATGCCAAAAAAATCGTCCATTCAACCTTTAAGTATGGAGTGTAAAATTAAGGGGAGAATGTTTTTCAGGAGTCTGCTTAGAATTGGGTCTAGGATACAATTTGACGTTTTAGAAGACATAAAGGGTGAATGTATAGCTTAAGTTTAACGTACACTTTATTGTCTCCGTAGGGAAATCTGTCTTCTGCATTTGACCCAACAGCTTGATCAGCAGCAGTGAACCTTTCTAGTGTTAGGAAATCATCAGAGCAGAGAGGAGCTGGAATTGAGGGCTCTACTGCTCTGTGACAGTTTGTTAGACTGGCTACAGTGCGGAAAATAAATCTAGTTTTATGTTTGTTAACTTCTATTCAATTTGAATAGTATCTGGTTTGGGCCTTAGTGGTCTCATATCATGCTTTTCAGAGCTTTTAACCTTCTTACTGTGCTATTGGTACCTCATATATTATGCCCAAAGTGTTTTTTGGATTGATTCCTGCAGTTTTTAGCTGTAGAACAACATCTCTCCCTTTCCTCGGATGTACAGACGGCCCTTTCTCCAGGAAGCACTCTGTACCTGTACCACGCCCCCATCCCCCCGGCCCCCGCGCTCGAGAGGAACCGCGGCAATTTAGGCTCAGTTAGCTTCAAACGCTACTTCTTTTGTTGCAACGCTGCTGCTGACATGTGCCGCTGTGTCATGCGCTGTGTAGGGCGCACGCCTCGGCTTCTGTTTACATTCCCACCTTCTCCACGCTAGGCTACGTTCCCCGCCCCTACGTCGATGGGCGGGGAAGGCGCACTCTTGCCAAGACTACGTCACGCGTTGGACGGGGGAGGCAGATCGCTCTTCGTAAGGGTGGGGGCGAATCTCAGACTAAGCCGTCTGCATTTACGGGTTTGTGAGAGATATTTTATAACTATTATTTTATAGGTGTTGCACATTATCAAATATACCTTTAGGTATAAATAGCATGATATGGGATCTTTAAGCAGAGCCGCTTATAGAAGAATAGGCAGATGTTCCATGCTTTAAGAGATTCTTCCGTGAGGGAGCGATGGAATAGAATCTCTAATTTTCTAACTCTTTGTTTATGTGAATGCAGTGTACCACGGGGAGGCTCCTTTTGGCCTAATGACCTTCTATTTTTATGGAGCTGCACCATCAAGAGCAGATTTCAGAGAATTCCTGGTCATCTCAACAAATTGATCTCTAAAGCTGGATAGCATTACATGTCACTGAATATAGACTATATTATTTCTTTGAACTTTGAAATAGATTTTCAGATATTGTCCTTTTTATTAAGGTTTTATTCTGTGCGGTTGAATACTCTTTAAGAGTAAACTATATGGTCACATTCTACCTCCAAGGCACTCAAACCGCTTTACATCAAGGAACCACTCACCCATTCACACACACTTTCACACACCAGTGTGCTCAGACACTGAGGGGTTTGCCTAAGGCAAGTGTCTTGCCTAAGGACACCATACTTGCCTAAGTATTCACCAGAGGCAGCTGCGATTGTACCGTCAACCTGTCGGTCAAAGGATCTGACCACTCTTCCTGCTTAGGGCAGCAGTAGCTAAGCTAAACTGAAATCTATGTGTAAAAAAAGTTTAGCAGTCCACATTTTACATGCTTATGTATTTGTTTATTTGTATCATCTGTAGTGACATCTGAAATATTTGTATCTGAAATTTGACTCTTAGACATTATTTGCACAAGGGATACACACAGTCTCTATTTGCCTTGAATCTGAACACTCAATTTGTGACAGTGCAGGCCAGAGCTTAGCGACAGTAACAGAGGCGCGTCGTACACTGCTGCTCCCCGCCCGGGGCTTTTCTCTGGCTGGTCACTTTGGCCGACTAAGACTATCGGTCAAATTTCGAAGTGAAAGGGATGTACCCTTTGAAGTCATATTGATGCCATCCCGTCAATATGACTTTCCTCAAAATCACACTGCAGTTGTCAAAAAGACTATGTTGTTTTCTTTCATGTTTCAAATTAAACAAGACAAACAGTTCTGTATTTACATACTGGTTAGATAATTGTAGAAAAAAGATTCTGCTGTAGTCATCTGGACTCTGTTTTTGGAAAAAAACGTTCCTCTGCAGATTTCAGATCGCTGCAGATCAATCTGCAGATTGAGAATGACTCTTGGGCTGGAGTCGACATGTCTTGTTTTTTTTCAGTCCAGATGATACAACTGAATCTTTTTTCTACAATGAAACACTCCTGGAGAAATGAAGGATTACACCGTCACTGGTTAGATAACTGGTACAATTTTATACATTCAAAATACATATGTTAAATGGCACACTGTGGAATATTCCAGGCAGATAACTTGTCTCCATGGAGACAAGTGGCGGAAACCTCTGCCAGAAAAGTTACAGTACTTTTTTAGATGATGATTCCAGTTTAATTAAATCAATATATAGTTCATAGTTAAGTTAACCACATTCTTTGCCAAGAGAGGAATTACAAAATGCATAACAACCGTGAAAAGAAAGCAGTTAGGTGAAACAGGATGAAACATGTACTTGTGATAATTCAATTCAATTTATTTTTGTAACGCCCAAAATCACAACAGCAGTTGCCTCGGAGGGCAACAAGATTGTACAAAGTTGAGATAAGAAAACTAAATGTTTTTTCTTTGTTTGTCCAACATTGTTTCAAAACCTGTGTAGCATACATATACATTTGCATATTCAAAACGGTTTCAGCATATTCCCCAGGAGGTCATGGCAGCAGACTGGATGGGGAAATTTAAATTTTCTGCTGCTTTCTTCAAAGACAAAATCATTTTGAGACATCAAGGCATAACATGATATCAGTTATTATTTTATTTCAGTTTCATTCTTTTGTTGATATTTTTTCTTGCATGTTTTTCTGATTATAAAAATAGCATTATAATAGTCAGTGATATTCAGTAGTGGTAGACTGCATAATATCACCATAGAAAACACTTGACATTTGAAGTTCCATATGTGAGCCCCATTCTGGAAAATCATGAACAATACAATCATAATTTAATGTATAGCTATTCGCATTTGCACACGGCCTTGTGCAGCGGAACTGCATCTCTTGTGCAGTGTTGTGGAGGGTGCAGACTTTCTGGAAATGAGCATTTCAGTCTAACTGCACAATCTGTCTCTAGATTTGCTCTTTAACTCCTAAATCCTGTCAGATGGTGAGGCGGCTCTCTTTCTCAGTGGGAGCTTGGTTGTCCGACAAGAGCCCCCTCTGCAGCACGAACACAGGAAGCAGACAGTAAGGCTATTAAAGATTGACACTCCCTAAGAATGGATAACAATTTACTGAATTCAATTGTTTGTATTAAATATTATACATATTAATTGTGTACATATTATGGTTACTCACATTGTTGATTCATATTCTATAAAGTCTGCAGTTGACAGAAGTAAGTGTTAATATAATGTTGAGAACATAAGAGATCTGGCCTGGTTCCTGATATGATATAAAGCAGTAGCTTGCAGTGACTTTTATGGATGGGCAAGTCGACTTGGGGTGTTATATATATTTAGTGGCTAACACCTACCTAAAACGTACTTAAAAGGATCATATTATTTTTACAATTATTCCATGATATTAGCTTTTATTATTGTACCATGTTCTACAGTTCCTGGTGCTTCTTTAGTCCCAGTCCCCATGTGATGCATGTTCACACAGAGTAGGGATTTGGGACTGGGACCAGACTTTGGGGACTTTTTTGGCTCCTGATCAGAGACAGATACAGTGAGGGAAATAAGTATTTTCACACCTTGCGATTTTGCAAGCTCTCTAACTTAGAAATGATGGAGAGGTCTGACATTTTCATTGTCGATACAGGTGATACAACGACTGCATCACTGCAGACACTGCACGATCTGCCTTTCAATCTCACGCTCCATCTTTCCCTCACTCGAGAACAAGACACTGAGATACTTAAACTCCTCCCCAGGAGAGGGACAGCCTTTTCAGTTCTAGAAGCATGGTTTCTAATTTTGAGGTGCTGATCCCAGGGGTTTCACATTGGCTGCAAGCCGACCCAGTCCATGTTGCAGGTTCAGGTTTGATGAAGCCACCAGGGCAACATAAACAGCAGAGATGAAATCCTGTGGTCCCCAAACTGGACACCCCCAACCCCTGACTGCACCTAGAAATTCTTCCCATAAAAATAATAAACAGAACTGCTGACAAAGGGTAGACCTTATGAAGTCCAACATGCACTGGGAAAAGGTCTGACTTGCTGCCAGCAACGCAAACAGGGTTCCTGCTCTGGTCATACAGGGACCGGACAGCCCCGAACGAAGGCCCTTGACAGCATACTACCAGAAGCACCCCACAAAGGACACCACGAGGGACATGGTTTAAAGCTTTCTCCAGATCCAGCACATGTGGACTGGTTGGGCAAACTTCCATGAAAGCTTGAGCACTCGGAGTGTATAGAGCTTGTCCAGTGTTCCATGGCCAGGACAAAAACCACACTCCTCCTGAACCCGCCGAGGTTGGACTATCGGTCGGACTCTCCTTTCCAGTACCCTAGAGTTGACCTTACCAGGGAGGCTGATTAGTGTGATCCCTTAGTCTGGCTTGTCACTTTGTTTGCCATGGGAGACCTTACAAGGGGCATAACAACAGCACAGCACCCAGGATCATCCGAGCATTCAAACCCCTCTACTACAGGAGGCGGTTCAAGGAGAGGCTAAGGATGATGATGATGAGGATGATGATGATGATGAGGATGATGATGATAAACTAAATATAGATAATTTGTTTTTGGTACTGCTATGTGTGAAAACACCTGCAGCGTAGGCTACACCTAAGTTAGATTATTAGCTACATGTAGCCTGATACTTAAAATGTGTTTTTATTGATTTTATTTTAAATGTTTAAGCTTGTTCACTGAAAATCACTAATCCTACACAAGTTTACACAAAGCTATAAGTTGAAAATAAGTGTTCTTCACTTAGTTCCACTGGTGTTCTCTACCGATACTCACATAATTCCAATGGAAAGAGTTGCCTTGTTCCACAGCACATCTCGTGGCCCATCCAATCCTCCTGTTAGACTCTGACCCTAATGTGTCACTCATCCTGGCACCTGCATGTGGCCTACAATGCCCTACTATGATCGTTTCGATCTGACAAGGATAGATTTACACTTGATTTAATCCACGTGTCCCTGTGGGGTCTGCTGCAGTTCCAGTCTGTTCCTCTGCTCGGGTCAGGGTCTGTGACAGTCATGATCAGTCCCTCTCTTTGTTCCAAATGAACAAAGACAAAAACATTTAGGATGGAAAATAGCTGTTTGAATCCCAGAAGATCAAGGCACATTCATTCAACGCTACAAACTGCAAAGTCATTGGGATTTTTTTTTTCAGAATTATTCTAGTCTGGTAAGGTACTCCATATGACATCTCATCAACAGAATCACTTTTTTTAAACTGTTTTAACATAGATCTTAGCTTTAGCCCCACTTGAGTAATAATAGCTCCGGAGTTAGAGGAATGGAGTTTGAATCCTGTTTTCCTCAAGTCATATTGTGTCTTTGGGTAAGTAATTTCATCAAGCTTACCTGTGTTAGAGTATTTTGTGATCAGAGTAGTAAAACATGTAAAAAATAGTATGAACAAATACATTTATTCAATTGCATTGTGCTGTTTTCTTGTGCCTTTTATGTTGCAAACCACTCGTGTGTAATGC
This sequence comes from Eucyclogobius newberryi, assembly GCF_026437365.1. NCBI lineage: Eukaryota > Metazoa > Chordata > Actinopteri > Gobiiformes > Gobiidae > Eucyclogobius > Eucyclogobius newberryi. The sequence continues at coordinate 12,384,171 of NW_027316389.1, forward strand.
TCAAATGTAAGCTATTTAAAAGCTTCACAATTTTAAGTTAAAATATCCATTGAAAATGCCATAAGGAAGTAAGGTCACAATAAAGACAAGCTAAACATAAACTTAAAGTGCTAAATAATATAAAGTGCTAATTATATATAAAATGTATATATATATATATATATATATATATATATATATATATATATATATATAATGATGAATCTCAGGCGTTAGCAGGGGAATTAGAGATGTAGCCAATCATGTTTGATGGGAGTGGGGGAGGAGGTGTGGTTAGCCTCCTGCAGCCTGTACAGACTCATCAGTATTAGGCTGCTGCACGTCTATCACGAAAGGAACACGCTGCATCATGTTTTTGTAAAGAGTGTTTCTTTTCAACTGTTTCTTGACTGAATGGCTGCATTTTAAATAACATATTTTATGTTTATTAGATTATATTAGATTAACTTCATTTTCCCCTAGGGGAAATTTGTTCTCTGCATTTGACCTATGCTTCAATACTGCTGGGGCATGTCAGGAGCAGTGGTTGCAGTGGGCAGCACCTGGGGAACCAGCTCCAGACTTTGAGCTTGACTTGGTCAGGACTACTGCAGCTGGAGGATTTTACCTATTGTGCATGTTTTGGGTTGAAGTGGGAAACCAGACCACCCAAGGAAACCCATCCTGACACAGGGAAAAACATGAAAACTCAACACAGAAAGAAGACCCAGGAGGTGAAGCCGCCAATTTCTTGCTGTGAGGTGGGAGTGCTGCTCTGCCGTCTTTATATTCTGGAAATAATAATAATAATAATAATAATAATAACTTTTATTTATATAGCGCTTTTCAGTGACCCAAAGACGCTGAACATAATAAAAAGGGGGGGGGGGGGTATTTACAGACAGGCGGGGACAACACGTACAATACACATTAATATACAGATAAAATGAACAAGACAGAAGAAGTAGAGAGAAAAAGATGGGGATGTAACAGGGGGTAGAAGAGTAGGCAATGGGGTAGAGGAGGCTAGGGGAGGGGGAGGTCATAAGCTTGGGTGAAGAGGTATGTTTTTAGGTGGGATTTGAATGTTGTGAGTGAGGGAGAGTGGCGGACAGGTTGGGGGAGGGAGTTCCAGAAATGCACCTGACTACTCATTGTCTTTCTTCATTTTTGATCCAATGAAGTACTCACACTCTGTATCCAAATATTCTACATAGTAGATATAGAACTTGTCTGTAGCATTTTTATGTTTTATCTAGTTGCTGTGCCTACACTGTAAAGAGTTTGCAAAGAGCAATGTTATAGCTGCACATGGGGAAAATATGTTTCAATGTACATGCTCCTAGAGGGGTGATACCTTCACGTTCATCATCATTTAAATATTGTATGCATGGCCTATCTATGGTATGAATGTGCCAATTAAGTCAACACTCATTTCAGTGCAAAATACACTGAACAAAAATATATTTTTTTTATGAGCTGAACTCAAAGATATTAAACTTTTTTCTTTATGCACAAAGGACCCATTTCTCCATTTTGTCTCTCAAATTTCAATTTTGTCTTGCTGAGCAATTCATATTAATAATTCATCTCAAGATGCTGATGAGACAGCATGAGTATTGCACAGGTGCCTTAGATTGGCCACAGTAAAAGGCCATTCTGAAATGCAACCATCACCTCATGTTGCAGCATGAAGGATCGGCATATACATACACTGTTTTTTGACCACCTCCACCAGACCCCACAAATAAAGCAAAACCAAGCATTTCAGAGTGGCTTTTTAGTGGACTTGTGTTGTTAAAATGTTGTGGTATGTTAACTGACACCTTTAAATCTTTCAAAATGAAGTCTTCTTAATGGTTCTTTGTTTTAAGTATGTAATGTGTGAATGTGAGCAACACACTATAATTTCCCTTGGGATCAATACAGTACATTTATCCATCTATAAATCTATCTTTCTACTGTATCCATCTCTCATGCATGTTCAATGACGTGCATGTTTTAGGTGAATTGGCAACTCTAAATTGCTCCTAGTGAATGAATGTCATGAATGAGTGAAAGGTCGTCTGTCTGTCTATGTCTCCGTTAACCTTGCAACAATCTTTATTTATTTTTCACATTGTTATATGCATGATCTTGAACTAAAATGTTACACACCACACAAATACAAATATACCACAACTGCATGATTCTATCTTTAGAAAAGTCCTTGATATGCCTCATGTGCTGTCTGAGGTCCCATGTTTTATGCTGGCCTGCCCTGGGATGTCCCTCTGTGATACAGTGATTATGTATAGTAACAGGGATGGAACGTACTTGCTTTATGTTGACTGCTAATTGGGCTCCTGTGTAACGACAGTGTCATATTAACGACCCACATCCAACTCATTGTAATATTCATGAGCTTCGAGCCTTGCAATTTTTCTGTGGGAGGATGTGATATTTTATAGGCTCAATCTGCTATGCCCCTTCAGTCTACCTAAAAACATGCCATGTTTTTTTGTTTCCAACTCATACTAGCATTAAAAAAATGTTATCCCTAATTGGCGCTGACGACAAGGATGTATTCTTTTCTGTGCTTTGTGGACAGTTTAAAGCAGTATATTTGTGTTTCATAAAACAGGTGGGACCCCCACGGTGACTGGCACAGGGTGCTTTTTTCTCTTCCCTCCCTCTGCCGTCTCTCTTATTTGCACAACACTAATGTGAGTATAAAAGCCAGTGAGGGATTCTTCCTGTACTCATTAGCTTCATCTCTAGGTGTCCTTTATTCTTTAAAATCCATGTTCTGTCCGTCAAGGAGCATATTTTCTTTCTGCTTTAAGGCACGAATGTGCTATTTTTCTTTCCGTACCGTGCTTGGATTGTAATGTAAATTCACGGTAAAAGGGGTCGTTTGAATGTGAGCTGTCCCTTTGGGCGAAATGGCGTTTGAAATCAAAAGAGGCAGAATAGAATTATGTTCATTGTATTGTGGACAAGTCAGATCACAGGAAGATATGGTTGGCTAACTCATGAGGCAAGGTGTTTTGAAGAGCAAACGGGCATTAGCCTGTGGGTCATTGGAGGTAGAACTGCTGCCAAGTGATTTTCTTATCTTGTGAATTAAGCACAATTGCCCTGCTTTTGAACTCCATCCTGCAAGTTTTCCAGTTCATTTCAGTTTTGAAGAGGAAGCCTTGAAGTAAATAATGCATAAAATCATGTTATAATATTACAATTGCAAACAAGAACTACTCAGATGATAACTGGTGAAGAAATTATTTTACTTTTACTACAATTGTTCTTCCTCAATAACCTTATCCCTTGAGAAGAAAATATATACATATATACTTGTATATTCCTTTTAAAGCGATGGCTTAATTCATTCTTAATTTTATTTTATCTTTACTTAAACAGGAAACGTCTCATTGGGATTAAAATCTCTTTTTCAAGAACGTCCTGGCCAAAAGTCCACAATTGTTACAGATTCAAATTCAAATTGTAAGCACACAGTCATATACATAATATGCCAAAATATTGATCAGTTAAAACAATTACATACTGATGATTCTAGTTCCTTGTTGTTTAAGATTAGACTGAAAGATTCAAGACAGTGAATCAAATCAATTCTCACACCATGTGTCCAACTTATGCACCGGTATTTTACGGGTGAAAAACTGTTCACTGTGAGACACTTTCACAATGATCAATATTTAAGTACAATTCAATTTACTGTATATTGTTTGACTGATATGTTAGTGCAATCTGCTGAAAAATATAAAATCATTATTTGTATTAATGAATCTTGATACCGCAATATATAGTCTCATTGTAGAATACGTTTCAGGTGCTGGCCTTTGTGCTGAACTCCTGTGTGTAAAAGGAACAAAAGCAAATATACATACTGTTTTATTTTCAAATCATATTTAATTTCTCACGCCATATATCCTGAGCGTAATCCAGTTTGTGCTGTGATGAGCAATTCATTATAGCCAGTTAAGATGACAGCTATCAATCACTAAATGAGCCGTATGTCATACAAAATGAATTGGAGAACAAATGTGAGATGGCTACTTATGGCTGTCAAAAATTCAAATAAGCTGAATGGATGTGTGTAAGGGGAGGAAGAGGTATAGCCGGCTAGATCCGCTTATTCAACACGCCGGAGAAAAGGAGATTCTTTGACTTAGGGGAAATCCGGTGTTCTTTGAGCGGAAATGGGAAGACAAATCTTCATCCATTTGTGTTCTCATTTGTCTGAACATCAAAAGGATCGGCTGTGGGATGATTGCGCTAGTCGTGGACGGTAACCCAAATGATTTGATAGCTCCATGCTAGAACACGCTTAGCACAAATGGGTCAGAAATCACAAGGTTTTATTGAAATTGATGCGTGGAGAAACTTTATGAACATCTTAAAAGACTCTTGATGTGATAGAAAATGTACAGTAATGAGTGTGCTGTGAAATAATAATAATAATTGGAAGACTTGAATGTGAATGTGCCTCAACGTTTTCATGTTTTAATCGTGCTGAATAAACGTGTGTCTGATTAACAGCTACATTCTATCATTTGAGGTTGGATTTGTAAACACATGCTAGAGTGTAATTACTGTTTTTTTGTCTGCCACATTGACTGTAATTAGAGATCCCTTGGGTACTATACATGCATAGTAAGTGGAAGGTATTGATGTTTGTGGTAACTTCACTTTTCACTCCACCAGACACAAGAATATATGCAAGAATATCAATGTAGATGTAAGTCTCCAAGTATTTCCTCATGCATTTTTAAATTCTGTGTGCAGACCTTTGTGAATTGACTCAAACCTTTGCACAGTCTTTATCTAATTACACGGCTAATCTATTGCAAACTTTTAATAAAGAGCCATGTGAGTCATTATGACACTAGGGATGTAATTTTTATTTGGTTAATCGATAATAGTGATTATCCAGGTCAAAATATAATTGTAAGAACTAAAAACTAATAATCATGACCGTTTTAGAACGAAAATTAAGTCATTTCAATTGTGATCAAAAAAGTACATATAAATGTATAGCACCACAATAACATTAAGATTGAATTCAAAACTTCAACCGCTTTCTTAAATTACTTTTTATTTCAACATGCATGGTCAAAATGGTGGCATATTACAGCGTTTTTGTTCAATTGCTTATGTTTTACTGTATTATTACAAGGCCCCCGGGGTTCCAGTTTGTGCCATCTTGCAGCAGATTTCAAAATGACATGGTATATAGTGCTCCATGACTTCAGAAATCAACTCTTCACCCTTGCTGTAGTAGACCATCTTCTGTCATCCACTGTTGCCCCATTATCACTTCTACTTTATTGGCTAATGCTTGACCCATTTGGTTTAAAGACAAATCTCACCTTGAAAGTGTTGAAGTGAGCCAAGAAAAGTGCCCTCCTGCACGCAGACTGTGGATTTCAAGATGTTAGTCCAGTCCATGGGCCCCTGCTGCAAGTTAATGCCCTCTTTACAGATGCCAACTGACGCTTTGCCATGTGCGACATTGGACTCTCGCTATCTTAACTGTGCCTTTGCTTGTCAAACAACTTGGTGGGATTGTAACACCTCTTTCTGCCTCTAATGTCTCTTGCCAGCTTATTTTGGGATTTTGAGCATATTTATTGTTGAATAATCAAAAGGTGCAGATGGAGAAAACACACATGTAGGAATAGGAAAATCTTTGGGGAGTATGGAGAATTAAAGGATTACTCTTTGACACACCGTAGGGAAGTGCCTCCCTCCTCGCCGCAGCTGAGGTCCAGTGTAATTTGCTGTGTTTTAAGCTCAACGCCCAAGGGTGTTGCAGGATTTAACGACCTAACAAAATGTGAAAGACTGCCTACTTATCAGGGAAACAGGGGTGTCATAAGAGGGGCTATGTGAAGAAGAAAAAAAGAAGATCTACTGCCCGGAAGATATGTCAAAAGAAATAGCTGAAGGGTTGTGTATTATTGACTGGAATAATAGTTTAGCTTTAGCTGCAGATAAACAATAGTCAAGAGCACTCAACTTACAAGCATATTGTCATTAGCATTCAGATAAACCAGTCATAAAGGTTCTTGACTCTAATAAAACACTTTAAACATGGACGTATAATTGTTTTATATATATATATGTATGTAGTTTAGAGATTGCTGTGTATACTGTAGGTATTGTTAGGTATGTATGGAGGTCAAGCGAAAGTAAAGAATGCAAAAAGAATTCCTCCTTGAATGTATTTTGCGAGGTTGTTACAGTGAAATGTTTGATTTGGAAGATTGAATGCTAGATGCCTTTCTGTCACACCCAACCTTGTACTATGACCGCACTGAGCGATGTGTGCGTATTGGATCATACAGACGCACATCAAAAATAGTGCAGTGTTGTTCCTTCAGTCAAGAGTGAAAGCTATCCCAAATATATTCCTCCACTGTTACTAATGTTGCTATTTTTACAACTTCTGACTCAAGCAAATATTACTCATCAAAGACATTTTCCTCTGCAAGAAATTATTTTTCTAAAGCATTGTTTATTATTTAACAGTGTACCACAGATCTGTAATCAAAAGAAATTACCAAGGCACTTTTCAGATTGTCTCTTTTGTCTTAAAATTTCTTGAGTTTCTTTTTTTGGCCAGACTTTCTTTTGCAACTCTCCCCGTCTCCACTCTGTTAAACACTAAGTACTGCCTCTTCATCTCTCATCTTCTCCCTCCTGCTTCACTTTTGGCACTAATCTCTATGCCCTCCATGCAAAGTAATTGGTCTTAGTGAACTGTTTATCCACATCCTTCACATTCTGGCAGCTTGTGTGTGATGCTGAATCCTGCATAACCTGTGGACTTTCAATCACACACCCTTTTCCGGCATTAGCCACAATACCCCGGTTGATTTTGGCTTTACTGTTCCCTGGATAATGATGAAAGATAAAGACTGAGCTGGCTGCATGGAGTATCGCACAAACAAGGCAGGCACAAGAGTTAGTGAAGAAATGAAGGCTTTTCTTTCTTTTTCCCCCCACAGAATGCAGCAGCATCAGCGCCTATTGTTAGCACATAGCGGGAGATAAGCGCTGATGTGTGAGTTAGCAGGCTTGGCTGGTATTCTGTGTGGCATGCTAACCCAGCCCACCCCTGCTTCCACCCGCCGCCGCCACCGTGTCACAATTAGCCAAAATAGCAGCAGACGTGATTACCGGCCCTGGTGGCAACGCAGTCAATCCATCTCCAATCACAGCAATATCCCGACTCCAGATCATTATCAGCATAATGAATATGGCACTCGCTTTGACTTAGTAGATTATGTACTTTGCCGGAATCCGTAGATAAATTGTGCATCACTTTGAATTAAGAGGCTAACAAGCTCATAGTGGCAGTTCAGGGAAGGCGGAAGAGACATTTTATGGGGAGGCTAAACTTAGCTACACATACAGTAGTGGCTGATTATGAGATTAGAGCGCCTGGTGTGTGGTAGACTTTACAAGGGTTCAATTCAGTTCCTTCCTATTAATATCTCACCTTCCTATTAATTTCTAATGTTTATTCATATAACCTCCCCGTTTATCATAACAAGAATATATGACGTGGTGCATAGCAATGCCTGGAGCAGTGAATATGTTGACCTGCAGATGACTGAATGAATGTTGCCATGGTGACCAGAATGCGTGCGTAAGATTGTACCATGGTACTGGAGATTTATGACATCTCTGCAGGAGCAGAGACAGAGACACACACTTTGAACGTTGGGAATAACTTTTTTTTTTTATCAAATTACTTCTTTGGGTTTAAAATTAACTCACAAAGCCTCTCTCAAGACAAATGCTAAAAAGACAATGCGGTTTTAGTAAACAACCATCTGATTATAGACTTTGTCCACAAGATAAACTTACTGTACAAAATGTTATTGTGTTCTGCAGGTTCATTTAACTGTTTTATAACTCATCTTGTGAATAATATTACCTCTGTAACTATGTGGCCTAATGTTAATGCTAAACAATGGCTGCATTATTCCGGATCATTCTCTGATCAGTGCCGACTCAGCACGCGTGCTGATTGGTTGAACAATGGCGCTAAAAACCAACCCCCACTATGGTCAAGACCAACTCAGTTCTATCAGGTCTTCAAGAAAGGAATGACCTCAACTCGAGAGATTAGGGCTCATCTCTGGCCTAGCAATGCTAAGCTAACCCACAGAACAAAGAACATTCCGGAGAGACATGCCTGCGAAATCTAACTTTTCTCTCCAATAAATAATTACTCTGTGCCCATTTTTTAGACGTAATTTAAACCGCATCATGTAAACTCAAGCAAAATACCCTTTTGCAACTTTTCAGGTCTGCAGCAAAACTTGGATCCAGGACAGTCTCTTCAGACCAGCTTAATCGGTGAATCAGTGAAACAGCTCTTTTTATCTGAGGAACGCCTCAGGGCCAAGGAGAAAGATGATCACAGCACCTGATCCAGTGCTTCTTCCACCATATAGAGTGGACATGCCCTGCCCAGCGAGTGGACCGAGCTGCCGCAGTCTCTCTCAGCGTGACCCCTGAAGGAACTCTGGAGGCATCACATGGACACAGCTCCCTGAACATGGACACACAGGCCCATCTGGATCAGGCTTCTTCTGGTTCTAGTCATTTGAATGCATTTCACAGCTGATAATGTCATCTTAGAATTAACTCACGCAACTAGATAGATCTAGAACAATCATGTCAAGCGTCTCCATCGTTATCGACTTATTTGCATATTCCGAATTCATATTTATCTGTTTAATTATTTGGTCAATAAATCATTATAACACGCTTGGTAAAGTGTTAATTCATTTCCAGAAAAGGGGTCAATGTCACGGTTACGTTCTCACAAACCTTCGGATCAACGAGCAAAATACATTTTTTAATAAATAAATAAATTTAGATATTTACTTTTGAATTGTTAAATGCCTAATCAATGGCTGATGCCCCAAATGGTTCTAAAAATATTAAAACAAACATACCCACACTTATGCAGTGTGTCATGTTTGAATGTCACCTTCTCTCATAAGTGGGAGGACATGAATAATCTTACAGAACTTGTACTATTAAGAATCCCCCACAAGAATAATCTATCATTTATAAAAAAATGTTTCATCTTCGCAGAATTTACATTTTACAGTCTAGTACTAACACAAATACAATAGGTGTACTTAAGTACATTTGAGCTTTTTATTATAGTACATTGTTTGAGTCTTGTGTGACGGTCAGAGATGTTTTCCGTGTTCCTCTTTAGCCTTTGGAAATGCTCATGCAGTGGGTGCACTGTGAACCATCTTTGTGACTGCACAGCATCCTGCTCTTGCTCTGCAGTAAAGGAAGCTTCAGCGCTGAGCTTTCCTCTGGAGATCTTCAGGGCCCTCTTTTGTACCCCCTGCAGCTGTGCAAACTGGTTTTATTACAGGCCACCAGGAGGACCCTATTTTCTAGACCAGGGGCCTTATAAAGCTTGCTTGCACACTCCGCATTGCTTAGGCCACCCTCTGCACCATTTTGGGGTATTTATAAAACCTCCACTAAGCGCAGGATTTTGCTTATCTCCATGAGAGCCTCCTTTAAGCTCTAGGCAAAGTCTGGAGACATGGGGAAGAGACAACACTCATTGAGAAGAGAAGAAGCGAAGAGAGTTTGAGGAAGTGTTTGATTCTGAAAATCATCAGAAAATGCTTTGAGATTATCGCATTAAACAGTAATATATATATATATATATATATATATATATATATACATATATATATATATATTAGTGGTGGTTGACAAGGGGCAGAGGAAAGCCGTTGTGGTGGACATTGCAGTACCATGGGATGGTAACATCTCGAAAAAGGAGCATGAGAAACTAGAGAATTATCAAGGCCTCAGAGAGGAGCTGGAGAAGGTGAAATTGAGAAGGTGAAATTGGTGGTGCCCGTAGTGATCGTAGCACTTGGGGCAGTGACCCCCAAACTGGAGGAAAGGCTTGAACAGATCCCAGGAAAAACATCAGACCTCTCGGTCCAGAAAAGTGCAGTGCTAGGAACAGCAAAGATACTGCGCAGAACCCTCAAGCTCCCAGGCCCCTGGTATAGGACCCGAGCTTGAAGGGAGATAGAGAGATCGCCCGCGGATTGGGAGGAAGAATTCTTTTTTTTTTCTTTTTTTTTTAAACCTATATGAGTTTTAGATTCATTCATGTCTTATAGAATCCCAGGGCCACACTAACATGAAGCAAACCTGTAACATCATACATATGTAATGTTTACCTGTCTCTCAACATGATCCGAACAGGCTCCATCCCACATTTACAGTAAATTATGTTCTCTGCTGTGGACTGATTGCACCTCTCTAATTAGCAGGCAGCTTGCTAAATGGCGGAAGACATGGCTTGATGTTCCGACAGTAAAATGTAGACTCCCTGCAGGGTATAATAATGTCCTTTATGCCCTCTTCTCTCCTCCTCCTCCTCCTCCCATTTCTTTTGCCCACTCTTTCTATATTAAGCCTTCTAGGTTAATCATTCTTAGAGGATGGTGGCAGTGCAGTGCCATAAGTGGCCCAAAACAGCAAGAGACTTTATGTTAGTATAGTATAATTTAGTGTGCTGCTTATCTATTATCTTTTGTTGGTGGAAAATATGGAGAAAATACCAATAAACACACCAATAGACAAAATTACCTGAATTGAAATTGAATCAAGTCTTAACCATCTAAACCCATTATATACAAGGAATAAACTGAATGCATCAGCAAGCCTATGGAAATCTTTCATGATTCATTGTTTGATCTTATCATTTTCTGTTGTTTAAAGGCGTAATGGACGATTTTTCGCCAATTTGAGAACTCCAGCGGAAGTGCACATGCACAGTCCCCCCGTGCAGAAGCACACAACAGCCTCGCTGCTACACATGCGTTTGTTTATTAGCGCGATGGATCGCATCGCATCTCTCGTCTCCGTAGATTTCCGTCTCTTCTGAGTCAGCTCGAACTGTCTTTCTCTGTCTTAATTTTGTCCTGTACACTGAGGAAACTATATTATGATAGATCCATGCGCTTAGACACAGGGAAACATGCTGCTCTCCTGGGGACGAGCTGACGAGGCTGCAGGTGAGCGGTAGGTGTGTTCTATGATTGATATGTGGCAGGACTAATCGGCAGTCCACGCCACGAGGAAATGAGAAGGAAGATTTGGGCAAAAAAATTGTCCATTCCACCTTTAACTAAACAATTTTGTGAAGCCTTGTTAAGAGACTACTGTCCAAGGGATTTCACTGAACTAAACTAGGTTTGAACTGCATCTAATTAATATGCTTTTGGATTTTGAGGCATCGCTCCTTTTAATTGAGCCTCAAATTCAGTTTTACTTCAGGAATTGCCTTAATGCTGCTCTAAGTATTCTGGTGGCTGTTTGGTCAGCTGCTTGTCTCAAGAAAATGTTATTGCTTAACTTGTTGTGTTCCACACTATGGTATAAACATATATGTCTTCAATTTATGTAACTACACACTTCTCTATAGAGATGGATTTTGTGGAACCATCAAGGCAAAACAGCATGAATCGTTTTAGGCCTGACCCCTAAAAGTGTCCATAGTGCCCCTTTGAATTCCCAGTTGAGTTGGAGAACTGGAGGAGAAACAAATTCAATTTCCAAGTTCTGGTTCACAACCCTTTAAATACCTCAGTCTTCATGGGTTGCATTTTGTCCAGTTATATTTAATTTATACTGTACATATGAATACATTCACACCCAACCTGCTTTCATTTTCACTTTTCCTTATTCCCTTCAACACCATATGCATGCATCCCTTAAATAAGCACTAAAAGTCAAATCAAATCAAATCAAATCAATTTATTTTTGTAAGGCCCAAAATCACAACAACAGTTGCCTCTGAGAGCCACAGGGAGAAATTAATCAACAATGTCTGTGGTGGCGATGAAGTCAGACAATGTCTGTGGTGGCGATGAAGTCAGACAATGTCTGTGGTGGCGAGGGACGATGTCCCAGGGTCCTCTGTCCTTAGACTCTCCTTCTCGGCCAGGAAAAACTACAAAAAAACCTCTTTGGGAAAAAAGCGTAGAAACCTGGAGGAGTTCCAGTGAAGGAGAGATCCGACTCTCACAGACGGACAGAAGGACACAAGGAGACTGGAGCTGGACCCACTCTTCAGGCAGAAGAGGGACCGTCTGAGTCGAGCTGGACCCACTCTTCAGGCAGATGAGGGACCGTCTGAGTCGAGCTGGACCCACTCTTCAGGCAGAAGAGGGACCGTCTGAGTCGAGCTGGACCCACTCTTCAGGCAGAAGAGGGACCGTCTGAGTCGAGCTGGACCCACTCTTCAGGCAGAAGAGGGACCGTCTGAGTCGAGCTGGACCCACTCTTCAGGCAGAAGAGGGACCGTCGGAGGCGAGCTGGACCCACTCTTCAGGCAGATGAGGGACCGTCGGAGGCGAGCTGGACCCACTCTTCAGGCAGATGAGGGACCGTCCACACAGGGCAGGGACCACTTCACCAGGGGAGGGGCATCTGGGTCCACAGGTCCTCAGGAGTGAGAGAAAGAAAAGAAGGCGGTGAACAGTTTGCAAGTGGAATCAAAAAATAAATATTGTTTGATAGCATAAGTAGTCAGAAGAAGAGGATAGTGCTCAAGCTGTCATACTTCCCCCAGCATAGTTACTCCTAGGGCAGCGTAGCTGAAGCTGTGGGTTTATCTTTCTGTTCCTAACTACTCTGACCATAAGCGATTTCGAAGAGGAACGTTTTAAGCCTGGACTTAAATGAAGAGACTGTGTCAGCATATTTAACATGGGTCGGGAGCTGATTCCATAACACAGGAGCTTGGTAGCTAAACGCTCTACCTCCTACAGTACTTTTAGAGACTCTTGGCACCACCAGAAGGCCAGCATTCTGAGAGCGAAGAGCTCTGTTTGGATGATATGGTTCTATAGCATCTTTGAGGTAGGATGGGGCCATGTCATTTATGGCTTTGTAGGTCAAGAGTAGAATTTTAAATTTGATTCTAAACTCGACGGGGAGCCAGTGAAGAGACTTCAGCACTGGCGTAATGTGCTCTCTTCTTTTTGTTCCTGTTAGTAATCTTGCTGCTGCATTTTGAACCAGTTGAAAGCTTTTTATGGAGCTTTTAGGACACGCTGCAAGCAGGGAGTTACAGTAGTCTAATCTAGTCGTTACAAATGCATGGATAAGTTTTTCGGCATCACTTTTAGGCAGGATTCTTCTGATTTTGGCGATGTTGCGCAAATGGAAATAGGCTGTTTTACAAGCTTGATTTATATGAGCTTTAAATGAGAGCTCCTGGTCAAATAAGACTCCAAGGTTTCTTACAGTAGAACTGGAGGCTACACTGACATTGTCCAGTGTGACTATCTGCTCAGATAGAGCGTCTCGTAGATGCTTAGGGCCAAGCACAATGACCTCGGTTTTTTCAGGGTTAAGAAGCAGGTAGTTTAGTGTCATCCAGGTTTTTATCTCCTTCACACAAGTACTAAGTCTGTCTACTTGATCGCTCTGATCAGGTTTCATTGATAAATACAGCTGAGTGTCATCTGCATAGCAGTGGAAGTTAATGCCATGCTTTCTGATAATGTTGCCTAATGGTAGCATATAAAGAGTAAACAGAATTGGACCGAGTACCGAACCCTGTGGCACACCGTAAATTACTTTAGAGCTTGGTGAGGAGCTCTGGTTTACATTAACAAATTGGAACCTATCAGATAGATAGGATTTAAACCAGCTGAGGGCTGTTCCTCCAACACCTACATCACATTCTAACCTCTGCAGTAGAATGTTGTGGCCCTTCTAATCTTAATTTCCAAAGTATTTCTTAACCTTTCCTAATATGTTTGCACCCTGTTTTGTTCTGTTGTACTTCATCCTGATGGGGAGGCTGGTGCTCCACTTCATTTGTTTGCATATAGGCAATATGTCCAGATCTGATGGATGGCTTCGGCTCTTTGCAGTCCCACAGTCACTCCGGGTTTACAACAGAATGTGCTTTGAGGGTCTCTCCAAGGACCGCATCCTCAAATAGAGAGAGATAAATAAAACGCCCCCACACACCACAAGCTACATACAACCCACTGACATGTAATTCCCTTATTCACGTGCAACACTTGCAAAGGACTGATTACATGTCTACCCACGGATAATGGCCATATGTGGGCCATTATACAGCAGAGTGTGCATATTTGGACTCCAATTAACAATTAAGAGAAGAAAATACAGCTTGAAAACAGAAGAGGATTGTAATTTCTGATCAGTGCAATCAGGGCTGTATTTTTGGCGTGAGCTATTATTATTTATAAAACATTAATTTGTAGGTTGATGAAAAGATTATTTGCTCCAGCACAAGAGCTTCATTGGAGCACTTTATTTCGATCATTTCAGACGGCCGGTACCTTGATGAAGTTCTGAATGCTAATTGTGCAAAGACCAATGCGAATCCTTTCCAAAAATCTTAACAAAACACTTACATTTCAGAATTGTTACCTGAGAGAAATAAGGATAATATAAGGATAGTTCTGCTAATAGAAATCTGGATTCCCAAGAAAGCCCTTTGGCAGTGCCACCGCTCCCATTGTACACATAACATGCAGTGGGAGTAAAGTGCTCGAGGGGCACCAACCTGACCAGGCAGTTTGGATTGAATGACATAATGGCTATTTGTGCAGCTTCAGCAGGTCTACTCTGTTTTTAGTTCTTTATCAATTAAAATTAGGACTTAAGTGTCGCCTCTCTCCATAGCGAGTTTGAGATATGCAGGGTCAGTTATACAAGCCTCAGTTTAAACAGATCAGGGGCACAGCTGGGAACAGTTTTGATCTGCATATGTATTCCATGAACCACAATGAGCCAAATGGTCTTTAAATAATGAACATTTGCTATTCATTTAATTACAACCCATGAATGAAAAAGAGAGAATGAAACAAGATGTGCAATATGTTTAGCTTTTTACAAATGTCTAAATAATGTTTTGATCAACGCAATAAAAAGCGTCAATAGTTTACAGCCAGCAGTGTTTTCTAGAGCCTCAAGCTGCTCTGCAGAAGAGCAGGAATTAAGGGACTGTGGGGGACATCCCTAATGAACTGCTTTATATTGCATCTAAAATGCACCTGAATACTGACATTTTTTTGTTGAAAACATGTTGGTTGAGGGCCCCAACATCCCACTTAGGATTCTGATTCATGCAATATTTACAAAAGTATGTATGTAAGTATGTATTTTAAAAAGTGACTTCAGAAATGGTCTTGACATACCTTTGAACATCCCAGGCAAAGCAAGACCATGTCCATCCAAGCTTGGACAAAATTTACAGAAAACAAAGCAAACATTTTTACAGAAAACCACAATTTGGCATGAGAAAGTAACACAAAAAATATACTTTTCATGTGTGAAAAGTAAACTTGTGACATTTTAGTTTTTCCTGTATGTTTTTTTTTTTTTAATGCTGCAAAATCAGAGCTCAATATCTATGGCAAAGTGAAATAAATAGCCATTTCAGGCCTCTCCATTAAGCATTTAGTGTCAAGTGGAGCCAGCGCTGCATCAGTGTGCTTGCAAACAGTGATGTGATGAGACTGCTAACATGGAGGCCACACACCGCCGCTCAAGTCAAATGTCTGCCAGCTGAGCATGCCCCTCACTCAGCCTTTTGTGCTTCTTCGGGCCACAAGCACTGCTGTCATTTACTCCCAGCTAATTTGTTTGGAAAGACAGACTGTGCTGGCTAATCATTAGTTAAGAATTCCCAACTAAAGAAGTGTATTTCAAAGAGGCTGAAGGTCAAGGTGGTCTGACATGGCAATTCCAAGTGAAGTTTTTTGCTTGTGTTAGCATTGCCTCGAGCCATAATCTGTCCTTGAAGACGCGCTTGCTAAACAGGAGATGGTGGCGTTTTGTAGTGGCTCAGTTCAGTGAAAAGGTATAACAAGCATATCCTGTTCAAAACGTTCAGAAAAGTCAAAACTCAAGTCAAAACTCAAAAAAAAGTAAAGAATCAAGTTAGAATTTGTAGCATTTGATCATTTTGTTAATGCATCCATTTATAGGAACACAAATGCGACAGTTAAATTGCTCATTTGATTTTACAGAAATGCAACTGTTTTAACTTGAATTATATGAATGTATGAATGAATTGTATGATCATATAATTGCACAACAGGCTCAGTTCAGGTGAGCATATTTCTTATAACGGTGTACTTGTCTCATGGAGGGTTTGTTTTGCCTAAATGGTTCCACAGTACAACATTAAACCTTGTTATTGGTCAGATCTGTGCCTACGGCTATGGAATATTACAGACGAAGTGAACCTTGAACAAGATTTTTGGTTAAAGCTTTCTTACCTTTTTAGAAACAGTGCTTTGGTGCATTTCAGTACTAGACTCCCCATAGGTTGTATTCAACAGGTATGGCATGATTCAAGACACATAGACACTTCACCAATGAAAACAAAAAGCCTCCTCTGTCTCTTGTTCTGCCGCATTATCCATAGCAGAACGACATGTGTGCTCTGCTGTTAACCACTCGTCTCGAGAGCAAACCCACTGTATCTTTGCAGTGTCTGTTTTGATCGATTTTGTTTTTCAAGGCCAAATTAAATGCAGCAGCCCTGGAGACATATGTGCATCTGTAAAACCGCGCAGGTTAAGGATGCCTCTGCAAGGTAAACGGCAGGCATGTGGCTGGGGAAATGTACTTCTTCGCTTCATTTCATCTTGCTCGCCCCTTCCCTTTCTCTTACAAAAAAAATGTGCCCTGAACCTGCATAGTGTTTCTTGGTCAGGGAGCACCAGTAGTGTTGTGATGGAGCGACTGCACACTTGTTCTATTATTGAATCTTCCATGCTTATGTAAACTGCCGAGAGATGACACCAACGGATAATGATTCACCAGCGTTCCATTGTGTAACAGGCTTATGCTGACGAGGAAATCAGAGGTGGGATGTCTTCAAGAGCCAAATTTGAAATCAAGCATAAAGCCCTCATTCATGCTTTGATAAGGAATTGAACAATTTATTCTTGGCAAGATCATTCTTTGAAACTTTTTAAAAATACATACATGTATCATTTATGCCACATCACAACCAAATAACTCCGGCTCTTAAGAAACTTTGCTCTGACCCACCACAGTGTATGACAGTGACATTTTTCTCTGATATCAAATGAGAAGGTGCCTTAAATTATGCTCAGATTCTATACATACAGCACTCAGTCACGGTCGTTTGCCAGCACTAACTGAAAGCGACAGCGAGAATTTTTGCTGCAGTGCTGTTTTCTACCACTAATGCAAATCGGCATTTTATCAATGCCCTTTTTTATTTCTGATGACTAATGACTGCCGCGCCCGCGACCCGGCCCCGGATTAGCGGAAGAAGATGGATGGACTAATGTAGCTAAAATATATTATTATAGCTTTATTAATATTATATTTTAACCTGATAAAACTCATGCTTATGTGATGTATTTGTACAGAAATGTGCTTGGTGCATGCTTAGGTTTCAGTTTCAGAGTTCAGAATCAGCACCAACTCAATATGACATTTGAAATCACACCATTTGCCAATCACGGGAATGTTTTTGTACGGAAGCCAGGCTGATCCACAGAGAACTTACAGTGCCAATTGTATTCGGTAAACAAAACATGTTTCAAGTGTTAGTGGATCTGGTTTGATCCTATTATAATCCTGGGAGAGATTAGATGCAACAAAAATACATTCCTATATGGAAAATATTGCAAACCACAGTCCTATCAGCCTATTTGTTGTATGATAAATGTGCTTTGAACCAACATATGCTTTTTTAATTGCATTACCTCATAGTCTTGTCTGAAGAAACCCACCTCAGTGAAAAATGGCCGACCAGCGCTTCTGAGGTCACACAGTGCAGTGCCACATGACCTGGCTGTGCACCCTTTGTGCCGCACCAAGGGGCCGATCCCAGCTGTTCTTTTCCTCTCCTGTTTGTGCTCCCTCCACATTTCGAGCACACACCACAGCCATCTTCTCCCTCCAATCCACACGGGGCGAGCACAGTCAGTTATCATGTTTAATTTGTTCCCCACAGCGTCTCCAGTGTTCTCCGCCAAATTATCAAAGCAGTTTGATCTAGCTCGAACACTGTGTATGCGCGCAAAACATCAGAAAACAAGAGGAACAGAAAAATGAAAATAGGAAACAAAGCATTACAAAGGGTTTATGCATGTGTGACAAGCCACGCTGTTCCGAAATATTACAATGTTATCTGATTTCAATAAGATGTGTCTTGTGTTGCAGCCTGTTTGCCTCTTTTATTAAAACTGAAACAATTAATCATTTATAACAACAAGGGTGTTGTAGTCGGCACTCCTGCATCTTGGGAAGGAAATTGTGGGTTTGACCCTCGGACAAGGTCATGAAAAATCTATTAAATATCATTCATATTCGTTGTACACATTGATTGGTTGACTTTGTTGGAGTTGTTTTATCAAGTTATCTCTTATGTTTTGCATTATGAAATGTTGAGCTAAGTGTGACCCGTGGATCTATATTTTGGTTTTAATTGTTTTGGAAATCAAAGGTAAATTTCCCCACCTGTTTTCATATATGTATTCTTATTTGTATTTGTATTCATATTCATATTGTTACTCCAGCTGAATAAGAGTTATCTGTTGTTATCTGTAGTTTTCTAGTTTTCTGTTTTTGTCTCAGCTCTTTTACTTAAATGTACACTGGAGACATGTTGCTATGTGGGCAGTTGTTGCTACAGTACAGACCACGTACTGTGTATGTGGTGTGAATAGCTGAAATGTTCTTCTTTTGCTATGTTTAAATGTATTTTTATTGGCAAGAACTAAATTCCAGAGAGAGAGAGAGAGAGAGAGAGAGAGAGAGAGAGAGAGAGAGAGAGAGAGAGAGAGAGAGAGAGAGAGAGAGAGAGAGAGAGAGAGAGAGAGAGAGAGAGAGAGAGAGAGAGAGAGAGAGAGAGAGAGAGAGAGATCCTACTGGTTGTCACCAGTTAAAAGATTTTAGGTGCTTTTCTTCAGACTGACTCAAAACCATAGTCCAAATTACTCTGCATTTCAATACGCATAGGCCTTTTTATAGGCCTACATTGATTTACTCATATAATATAAATTATTCTATCTATGTATTATCTAATATTACATGAATTATATTCAATTACTTAAAATATACAAAAACATTCTTACACAATGTCATATTGACAAATAAAAATGTGATTAGGGGTGTTGTACAATTTACAATTTGTACAAAATTGACAGATGCGCACTGAAAAACAACATTATAACGGCACGACGACCCGCTGAGCATCACATATTTCTGCACCGCATTTCAGCATTAATGTCACATGAACATGGACTAATGTCACATGGACAAATGCGAGCATCAGATGACTATCTCCTCTCACGGTACATGCTCGTGTCCGCACAACATGCTTGACGCAACTTTGACTACAAACAGATTTAGAAACTATACTCCACGCTTCACAGGCACCGAGCGCCACACACACACACACACACACACATACACACACACACACACATACACACACACACACACACACATATACACACACACACATACACACACACACACACATACACACACACACACACATACACACACACACACACACACATATACACACACACACATACACACACACACACACATACACACACACACACACATACACACACACACACACACACATATACACACACACACATACACACACACACACACACACACGGAGACATGTACACAGAGGGACAGAGCATGTGCGCAGACAAAGCAGACCGTGGTCAATAGCGTGCGCAGAAACACTTTTTTTATCCAGTAAAGAAGCTCAAATGTGGAACCCATCAAGCAGTTAATCTAATATGAAGAAGATGTAGCCTAAGCTAAAATAAAAACAAATACCATAAACTAGGATACAGTCGTGTGTTTTACATATTATTATTTACAATAATTCAAAAACAAAATTATTCATTTGAATTTTTTCACACAAGCATTTTCATTATTTCAAGAATTGTGACTGAATCATAGGTCCTGAGTCGGGATTCAAACCGAATCATGAGATCCCTGAATCGTTACAGCCCCTACATTTGATATTGAAATAAGTGGCACTGTGAAAACAACCTCAGAACAGAACCGAACGCTGTACTGTCATAACAGCTTTCATTCTGCTGAGTTTTCACCTTATTGCTGAAACCCTATTCCTTTGTCCAATTTTGTAAAACATAGTGCTTTTCTCACACCCATTAACCTTTCGACACTTCATGAACGAAGTAGTACATGCCAAGCAATGACCTGTCCTGAGTTTTAGCCTTAATAATTAAAGCCCATTGACTTTTCATGCTGGTTTTATTTATAGCTTAATTTAATTCAGCACTGGGAAGAAAGACAAAAAAAATCAAGTGCACTTTCGAGTCTAATTGATGCAGGTTTTAGTCTTGCATCCTCAGCATTCTGTCGGACGCTGGAGTTAACTAGGTGGCAGCTGAAGTGCAGAGAAGATGAAGGAGAAAGGAGGGGAGAAGGAGGGTGCACGAGTGGAAGATGAAGAGAAGGAAAATAAGGTTATCGCGTGGGGGTGCAAATTTGATTTCTTCTACAGTCATTGTTAGCTGGTGGCTTTGAGGCGACGTGAAAGCAGAGTCCATTTTCTGTGAAGGAGATTAGCACAGCGCTGGGTTTGTTTCTATTTGAGGAATAAAAAAAAGCGTCCCCATACAAAATCTACTCTAGCAGCCGCTCCTACCCTGGTCACTGATTTCTTCTCTGTATAGAAATGTAATCTTATTTTCCCCATTTGGAAAGTAAATGCACACATTGCGTTGTGGAGGCAATGGGATGAGGGAGGTTGATTTGGTGCAGTCCTGTCTGAGCAGCCCAGGTGATTTGCTCAGAGAGGAGCTTTGGTGCAGAGAAGCACTTTGCCGGAGCAACAATGTCATCTAAATTATGTGCTTGGGTAAAACCTGCATAGAAACAGGGCCAGAGTCCCTCCCCAGGTGCCACAGAGGGGAGGGGATTGCCTCACATGTGTCTGAAATGCCACTTTCTTGCATACTTTCTGTACCACTCTTATTTTTAGCATCTTGACTTTTTGCAGCAATGGGGAACCTCCCAAATGACCTGAATGTAAGGATGCATTTGACACCTTTGTTCATTAAGAGAAATTGGGAGCAGAAAGGCAGCCTTTCATGCACTCCCATGACAACAACCCAACACCAGGAAGGGGCCACGGAGAAGGAGCTTTACAAAGCTTATGGAGCCCCACTTCTCAGCCTCCCAATAACTCACTCTGTTCCTGGAGGAGTAAAGGTGTCAGCCAAGACATTCTCACTGCCGCCTCATTCCAACGGAGGAATAGAATGATGAAAGGAAAACACCAGAGGGGATGGGGGAGGACAAGTGGCTCTTTTAATGACGCTGGAGTGTGATGGGAATGCTGTTAATGAGGAGGGCTGGGATAAGAAGCTATGCAACCCACGTAGAGATAGACAAGTCTGGGAGGAGCTTGCAGAACAAGTGGGCTTAGCTCAGCTCAGGCACAGCTGAAGACCACTGCGCTGGGATGAATAGGGTTTGACTGTGAGGCAGGAGACTATAGCATTAAGAATGAGCAGTGAGTTTCATTCTCCCTTCTCTCAGAGAGACTGTGCCACCTCTCTGGTGGAGATCAGAAAGGTGCAAGATGGGAAGTGAGCAGCGAGGGAAAGAGAAGGAGAAAAGGAGACAGTAGCCCCTGGAGGCTCCATCTCCAGTCAGTAATTCCACTGGGGCTCTCCCCAGCGCTCCTCAGTTCCATCTCCAGATAAAAAATAAATAACCTCTTCAGACGGCCAGGGAAAGACACTCTTTCCCAAGAGCGGGCTTCACTTTCCATGTAGTTATCTACTGTCTCCTCTCTTTAACTCTGTCTTTTTTCACACACTGTCACTGGAATCATGAACAAAGCTGCTTATAAAGCAGCTTTAGTTTACTTTTGAATAGTAACTTTTCTTACAAATGAAAGTATATAGATACATTTTCCCTGTGCCTAAATTACATTGTCTTTTCATGACTGGAAACCATGTATTGGAACAATTAAAACATATTCATTATATTTTTGCATCTGCTTGTCTTCTTACAGGATACTTGCAATGCAGATATGTATATGAATTAATTTCAGATGTTCAGCTCACTAGCAGAAAGAACTGAACTTGCATGCTTGTAAGCTAAATAAAACCCCACTGTCTTCTCTCTTGTCACTTCAACACACTGCCTTGTGATGAGTCAGATTCTAAAGCACGAGACACATCACTCGCCTTTGGCTTCCCTCGCTGCTTTCTCCTTGTGGCTTTTCATCATTCTCATCACTGGTGTCAAGGAGCATAATAAAACATTGCCATTGTGCTCACAGTAAGTCACTTGTCTTCAGGTCTGCAATTAGGTACTTTTCATTTTGCTGCGTATGAATCCACCAAAGCGAGGCGGAGCGACGCTACCAGCTGCCCGAGCTAAAGGCTAGTTTGTGGAGTGTTGTAGAAAGCACACAGGCCGATGGTCTAGTCAGCGGAGACTCATGGGTGATTGTGCATGACGAGTTAGTGCTTCTGCCTGTGCTCTCATGCAAAAAGCAGGAACATGATGTCTTGCCTGTACAGCTCTGTTTGGTTTGTCAGCTGCACACTAGACATATTTTGGCTTACCCTGTCCACTCAGATATATGTCTTCAATGTGCGTCGGCTGAAATGCGTTGAGACAATGTAGTGTATGGTAGCTCAATCTTGCAAATGCATGACTTGTAACTTGTAGGTGGGGTGGAATGTGGAAGAAGGGTTATTTGGTGCAAACCTAAAATGGCATTATACATGGTAGGTTAACATATACCTTTTTAATCCCTTGTAAGAGACATTCATCATCTGTATTCGACCCCTCCTTCAACCAGTGCCACTGCAGCAGCCTGTCATGTCATGTCAGCGATCTTGTGCTCGACTTGGTCAGGACCACATTAGCTGGAGAATTTGTAGATATTTTACATGTTTGGATTGTGTTATATAATTCATCTTTGCTCAACCATTCAATTCAATGTTTATTTTCATTTGAAAGGCACGGTAAAGTAATGTGATGTAATGTATGTATGCATTTATTTATTTAGTCTACACCAGATGCTCTTTCTGTTGCAACCTGAAACATTACTATGACTTGAGTGTGAATGTGTGTGAAAAGCAGGACGTGCTGGACCAATTTTGACAAACTCTCAGGTTTGGGGACGACTTGACCAGGGCGCTCCTTTGACCTATGAATGGACCAGCTGGACCAGTTTTCTATTCAACACTAAACAGTTCATTAGCAAAAACTAAAAGAATTTGACCTGCGGAATCCATGTTTCCTGTAACCAATGCAGATCATTTTGAATGCAGCAGGTAGTATAGATTTTTTGTCTTACATTATTTTGTGGTGGCAATTTAATACATCAGTTATGGTAATGTAAGGAATCTAAATGGAATTTCAATAGTATTTCAGTTCTCTCCACTTGTATCACTTAATGGAAATCATTTTTTGTGCTTTTTTCCAATTGTTGTTTTGGCAGGAGTTACTGTAGTGACCAACTTGAGCCTTTCTATCCTTGGCCCCAACAAGTCAGCAAGCTATCAATACCTTACACTTTAGGAGTCTGAAAACTGAGAACATACAAGCTGAATTCAAGTCTAACTTGAGCAACGGAGATTCAGACAGAGCAGTGCTTCTAGTTAGCTTTAGCCCCCGCAGAAATGTTGACGACATCATTTAAAGCTATAAGTAAGACATCATTTTTATGAATTCTATGCAACCGCTAATTGTAATGTACAAAATAAGCATCACGTTCCATAAAATGTAATTGTCAAAGGCAACGTTTTGAGTCATACCATCACCACCAGTGCCTACCTTTACATTAAAGTATCCACATTTTAATCTTCCCTTTATTTTCTTTCCTTTTCTTTGGCACCCTGTCAACACTTCCTTGCTAACTCACTTATCAAACCTATCTCCTGATACCTGTAATGAACGCTCTGCTTAGCCCAGATATCACACTGTAAATCCGCTTAGCATCCTCAGCCTCCAGCCCAGGGACTGGAGCATCCTCCCTGCAGCATGTGCTTTATCGCACAGTCCATAGCTACAGCGCTGGTGACAAGTATTCTGGCTGATTATGCACATTGCAGAGAAACATGTAGATTTAAGTAGGCCCGGGTGAAAAATGGAGTTAGCATGAGGGAAGAGACATACAGTACATACATTGAAAAGCTTGTTTACCCAACGTGACTATGCAAAGCAAAAAAATCAAGTGCATCAGAAGTCATGAATAATGTATATCATATTTAGCTAAAATGCATAAATGAGCCCAAAAACAAACTATGTCTGGGGCTCCATGGCTGTCTGCAGGACATGAAATTATAATGATGCTACATTTCTACATGTTAATAATGGGAAGCAAATGTAATGTAGCATTTGTCCTTAGGGTAGGAATAGCACCATTAACAGAAGAGTGTTTCCCCTGGCATTGTGAACTGGACCCTAAACCACAGTATTTTTAGATGAGAATGATGCAATTTTACATAACTATATAATGACGAAATATAGTCCATATAGAGTTGCGAGAAAACCAATTTAGATCCCACTACCTGTCATATTTATTACGTCAATCTAACAAATACTTTGCTGGCAGAGGCGCTCTCACACAAATATAACATTCACAGCAATTCAGAGTACCTCTGCCATCTTATTTTTTGACACAAAAATTTTATTTTCAATATTTTATTCTTTAGCAACTGTTTAAGATGTGAGCGTCTCTAGATCAAGACTTAGTTCAGAAAGGTTTTACTACAGAATTATTTTAGTGGTGGTGTCTATTATTTCTATAATTGTTTCTTCTATATCAGGCAATAGGTAGAGTTACCTTGACACGGGTTGACTGTAACTTCCAACTGATTTAGAAGAAACAACCAAACTATTTCGACCAAAGAGCGGATGAATATTTTTTACATAATCTAGTATTTCTGTTATTTTTTCAAACCATATAAAATAACATATAAATAAAACAAAGACGGAACAAAAACAAGAGAGAGAGAGAGAGCGTACATACGTATATTGCGGTTGTTGGTTCAGTTTCATCAATTTCTGTAATGGACTTTCCATATAGAGGATGTATGCGTTAGTATCTCTATAGTTTGACTACATGTCTTCATATTGTGCTTCCTGCGTGCGGTCTTAATGTAGACTATATGTACATGCAAAGAGAGTGTTGCAATCTTGAGTTTAGTAGATCATTGCACAGTCCAAAAAATAGTGCGATAGAATATATTCGATTCAATTGCATGTAGTCTTAACAAAGTAAAAAACACTTTGAGTAATGATTTCATGAACATAAACTATACAGAGTTTTAATCTGTCCCATTGAACACAAATAATCCTCCAAAGCCTGACCACTGCTCAAAACCACATGTTTCAGTGAATCGCCAAAAAAAGATTGGCGATATCATATGACATTTGACTCGATCTTGATCTGTCGATCTTTAGATGAATTGCTCAGCCTTACACCACAGTGACAAACAAAGCTGTGATACAAGCCAAATCAAATTTGTTAGAATTATGACACCAATAAACCAATAAAGTGTGTGTATATTGTCTTTCTGTTTATTGTTCTTGAGTTTGTTTTGCTTGATTATGATTTTAGTTGACCTGCCAAAACTGACCGTAAATGGTTAAATGGCAAATATAGATGTTTTACAAGCCATTTACAGCCACATTTGCACCAAAGTGAAGGTGATATGAAACCCCTTCGATCCAATACATCCATTGATCTGTCAGCCTTTCTTATTATTGTCTATCACTATAAAAGGTTGTAAACTCTGAATCTATTCTACCCTCATAAAACTTGAAATTAAACTTCCGTGGTAAGTTAATAACTTTGCGTGCCTCCATTAAATTGTGTCTTTTGCATAACTGTTGCAACAGACCTCAAAACCTATTAATACTAGCGTGCACACTAAATAGGCTACTCTTTCTACCAGACTAACGATCGCACTGCTGGGTTTCCAGGCTACTTAGATTAGTATAGTCATTTTGATTTGTATTCACCAATAACACAGCCAGCATCTAACAAAGCACTTCCGTCTGAAACAATTGGGACAAGAAAGAAATAATTGCATCTTTCTATGTGTCATTGCAGGTAAGTAATTTAGTATTTGAGCTGTTATGCAAGTCACACACTCACAGTGACTCATCAAACGGTCCTTAGCACAGCAGATTAAAATGTGTAGTTCGTAAAGCTGGTCCCCCCCATTCGATTACCTTGCTTGTGTAGTTATCTTAATCTTATAATTGTAATTTATCAGTGAAGAAGGGCTCACCGGTTTTAGCCTTTGACTGACCTACAAGAAATAATTATGCTCTTTTCTATCAAGAACTGTGAGGCTTTTGTCAATAATGTTCAATTCATTTTTGGCATTAGGACTGTAGCTTGACTTCTGGACTCCTGCGTTTTCACTCAAAGCCTTTTCATATGAGGCGTTTGAAGGGGAACATTTCCCAGGTAATTTCAATTCTTTTCAGTCTTTCATCCTCAAAGCACCTATGAGTTCATTTTTTTTATCCCATCTGGAAATGGTTGTATTCCATTTTGAGGATATATACAATATTCATGCATGCATCATATTTTCAAAGCCAAGGACACTTACTATTTTGTTGGTGAAGGCCAAAAAAACACTTATTCTGTGACACGGTGGCACAGCGGTTTGTGTTTTCTCCTGACAGTAAGAAGGTCCTGGGTTCCACCACTGAAAGGAAATGGTCTCTTTTGTTTGTACTAAAATATATATGAAAGCATTCAGTTTTCTGGTCCACTCTTAAGTTAACGTGGAGTTGTTCGTTCAGATTTTAAGATTTTATTGATATGGATTTTTTGTGAAGGTGAATGGATACATAATTGATGCATCACTGGATAGTTTACTGGGTCACAAAGGCTAGCTTTTATTAAAGAAAGAAACATACAGGAGTTTGTATCAGACTGAGAAGACCACTGAAACATTTAATGGGGCTATATAGTTCTACAATGTTTACTGTATCTGCTGCGTTGTATCAATGAAATTTCCCCATGTGTGGACAATAAAGGATTATCTTATCTTATCTTATCTTATCTTATCCATATCCTTCCCCCATAGCTACCGCCTGGTGTCAGCACATTGTCCGTATTTTTTCAGTGACAAAAACTGTTTTTATCGTCATACTACTCCACACCTCTTTCACGCCTCTATCATCTGTTGGTATTGTGTATTGACATTATTGTTCAACAAGCTCAGGCTTTGAGGCATTTCCAAGACGCAAATGCAGAAATTAACAAGGCACAAAAACCTCCATAGTAGTTTCATTAAAGCACGTGAATTCATAGTACAGGACCTACTCTTCAAACATCAAAGTGCCGTTAGTATTCTGATGGATGTGTATTTGCGAGAAAGGATAGGAAAAAGCATACAAAGAATACTAATGTCTTCCACATGTCGATAACTGACAACAACTCTGGAAAACGCGTGTCCCTGATGTGAAAAGAAACCATTACATGACGAAATGCATTTTTACGAGGCCACATTTGTTCATTTCGCTATAAATTCCCCATTAGCCGCAATGTGCACTTTTAATAAGAACGCCCATTGATTTCCACTACCTGTGATCCCCTAATGTCTTATATGTGGAACTGTATCTCTTTGATCCTTCATAATGAGGCCTGTTTGGTTACCTATCACATGTCCCTTCTCTGTCCACATGTTGACGGCCAAACGCAATTACCTTCACCGCAGCAAACAAGTGACAACCGCGGCATGTATTACACCAGTCAGCTATGGCTTGCTGCGCATCTATTTCACAGTCACACGAGTTTGAAGGGACAATCTCGTGTCGACATTAATTAGAACAAAAAGACAACCTGGGTAGAGCCACGAGCCAGGCGGAGATGGTTCCTCCCAGGTTCTCCGCTCGTCTCGAAACTAGATTCGAGCATAAAGCCACATCTGTCAGCCATGCCTCGGAGCAGATCTCGCCCCTCCCCTGCTGCAAATCTCCTTGGACGCTAAATGCTAATTCAGTCAGCCACTTAATCAGACATATTAATTCCATATCTCCCGTGATTGCACTAATTTGGCTCTGCACTGCTGTCCGGGATGGTGCCTTCTTTGTTAGAGCATGATTACGTGAGGCCTGTTGAAACCGTGTTGTTGTCTTATTGTTTTTAAAAGACAAGAAAGGCTTGTATCCACAGAGCGTGACAGGGCACAAACATGTTATGGGTTTCAGGCAAATGATTCCTTACTGATTTGAAGATGTTGTGAGGACCTTTCCTCTTTCAAAAGATATACTAATTTGATTAGAGGTTATGCCGAATCTTTCAAATCTTCAAATTAGGAAGGAATCCTTATGCTAAAAACACTGTGTTGTGTATTGTATATTAGCAATAACCACCACATGTTATAATCAATTGGTTGCTTCACGTTATAGAATTTGATGTTGTCATAATCTCAGCTGGAGGGTAAGGCCTACGTAACTTCATGAGAGATTTACTGTTCCTTCAGGAAATATCCAAAATAGAAATCCACATATGTTGAGCCTTATCATTTAATATGAATATTACAATATTCACCTCATGGCATGAAGTC
Organism: Eucyclogobius newberryi; assembly: GCF_026437365.1. Taxonomy (NCBI): domain Eukaryota; kingdom Metazoa; phylum Chordata; class Actinopteri; order Gobiiformes; family Gobiidae; genus Eucyclogobius; species Eucyclogobius newberryi. The sequence continues at coordinate 12,412,826 of NW_027316389.1, forward strand.
CTTTTAATAGACACAAATCATGCCTGGCACTACCTTTTGAGGCTATTGTGAAAAAATCATCACTTTTGTTCAGTTGTGTTGACAAAGAAGACAAAATTGTTCCAGTTTTTGTTTCATGCGGAGAGGTGCAGTAATTACAGAGATGTGAACCATAAACCTATTCTATAAAACACATTCTAACCTGACCTCCGGCTCAATTTTAAACTAGTTTTGTGATGTCATGTGAATGCATGGGTTTTAGGCAAATGATGAGAACCAAACTTTAGCTGGTGTAATTTGATCTAATAGTATTTGGCATATCCTTGGTGGTAAATGGCATTTCTGTTGTTCTGATAATAAACACAGCACTTTCATAAATGTGGGGAACTAATAGTTATTGTTATGTTGTGCTGGATCAGACAAGTGTTTCTTGGGGCTGCTAATTATACACAGATTTTGACCAACATAAAAATATTCCTTCTGTAGCCTGTTGAATTTGATCACATCAAAACATATAATCATTATTTACTGTTATCTCTGGACAACTTATTCATATTTAAAGATTTTCCCAAAGCAACAACATCAAATTGCTCTGTTAAAACCAGTATGCATATTGCAGTTTGCTAATTATGTGAAGCAAATTCCATCTTGGTGGAATGACGCACATTTGTCCATATTTCAAACTAGTCTGGTTATCTTTTACTCTAATTGGAATAGCATCATATACTGACAACAAAGGCGTTTCTGCATAGGCCCATGCGTGCAGGGATAAAGCTAAAGTACCACAAAAGCTTATTGGAAAAATAGCTCATACTATGGGTGGGACATGATTCAATTAAAATCATAATAAAGTCTTGATTTAGCCGCATTTTAATTTGATTCAGTTACAGATCGTTGAATTGAGAAAATCATAGAATTGCAACCTTTGTTCCAGATAATTGTATCTCATCTAAATGCCAACTTTTAATTTCATTACTTTGTTTTATCTTCTCACCATCGTCTCGGAGTCGCAATAAGGAATAGGTGGAATTGTGTCCAGCATTATCAGAGGAAGTGAAGATTTTATGGGACTATAAACTGCCAAATCTCCCTAGCGTTTTACAAGTTAAATCCTACTTTAGAATTCTACTCGTCCGTCCACTCTTCTTTAACTTCTCTGCCTCGTGCTGTGGCTGCGGCAGAGCGCTCCATCAAGCACACATGGATTTACCATTAGATAATGACAAATGGCAGGTGAGGCTGAGCTGATTTCAGCACTTACAGCTCCTTGGGGAAGCTTACACCCGGACTGGGTAGCAAACCACACGGACCACCCCTCCTCCTCACACACATAGAGATCTTAATTGAACGAGTAGCCGAGGCAGCCAATTGATTCAGCCTTACATGCATTTCTGGTCATTTTCAGTGAGTGATGTAGTGCGACCTTCGGGTCACATACACTGCAATGAAGAGCAGAAGGCAACGGCATTAGTCTTGATTTGTTGAACTTCCCTCAGACTTTATCTTTCAGAGTTCATGGGAAATAAAAAGGAAGGGGGAAAAATGGCTGAGTGGATCTTTGATTTCATGAAGACTCCCAGTAATACAACTCTAACCGATGTTACACATGATAAATGATGCCTGAGGGCCATTTATAAAAGGTAGTCTGTGGCACGAGGTTGAACGCTTGATCTTGGGGAAGGCACACAAGAGAGAAAATAAAAGTATATGTTTGAATAGACACTGATGCATTCACTCTTACACAATATATATGTTTTTTGCTATGAAATTTCATTGGAAATGTGTGTTTTTGTATCATAATATGCATGCTTAAATCAGCGATACATGTGTACTCCTTCTGGGAGTCAGCTCTATGTTCCTGGAGACCTAGGTCAGTGTTAGGGTTTGGGTTATATGCTCCTATAGTTTATGCTGTAAAACTATACGTTTATGCACAACTTTTGGGGCTGTGGCACCTGAACCAGTAGCATTATGCAAGTATTAGCGTAGTAGAAATAGGTACCGGGGAACATAGTTACCGGGGAACATAGGTACCGGGGGAACATAGGTACCGGGGGAACATAGGTACCGGGGAAACATAGGTACCGGGGAAACATAGGTACCGGGGGAACATAGGTACCAGGGGACATAGGTACCGGGGGAACATAGGTACCGGGGGAACATAGGTACCGGGGGAACATAGGTACCGGGGGAACATAGGTACCGGGGGAACATAGGTACCGGGGAAACATAGGTAACATAGGTACCAGGGAACGTAGATATTGGGGAATGTAGGTACACACCCCTTATTCTGGGCTACATTGGTATTAAAGTCCTGATTGGATTTAACGTTTTATTTTGTTTTTTGCATTGATTTTAATGTCAACCCTCCAACGAGCTGGGACAAAGTCACTGGGATAGGCTCCAGTCACCCACGTCCCCAAACGGAAACAAGCGGTAGAAAATGAATGATTGAATGATTTCAATGTGTGTTGTTGGCAGTTAGAATTCCTGGCTTAAATCACAAATCACAAAAAGGCTGTTTTAGACCTTAGAACTTAAATGCTGAATATATATTAGCAGAAATCCCAATATTTTCAGTAGCTGGTGTGAACATTTTGAGAACCACTGTTTTACCACAAACCAAGACCAATTTTTAACTCTCACAAAAGCATGTGAATAAAAACAAATGTGTTGACAAATGCAATGTATTATATTCTACAATTCAAAGATAAAGACATAAACACAATTCCCATGTGTCCAATAAAAGCAAAAAATACCAACTGTATCTTTCTCGGAGAATTGCTTTCCAGCCAGCGTACATGGGTTTGGCGTAGGCTTCAATCTTTTTGACCCAATCAAAAATAACATACATCATTAGATTTTTTTTGACGTGTTTGAAAATGAAATGCGGGAGTGCTTTGTCAAAGTGGGAGGAATGCCAAGGGGTGTTCAGTGGTGGGATGTGTTATTGATGTTGTTGATTATAACAGTGATGATAATGATTAGAGCTGCAAAGCCTTGTATTCATCACTACCATCCTCTACTGTGTGGGCATCATCTGTCAAGTTTACCCCAAGCCAAATTTATCAACTTCGCCCTGCCAGGGAACGGTGTAGTTATTGTGCAGAAATTCTATTTTAAGATATAATCTGCAGAGTTTGCAAGTGGATGCACAGTGTAAACAAGAATGATTCAAATAGCCTGATAATTGAGTGTGGATATTATAATGTGGATATTATTCATATTCTGGATTTGCCATTCCTCAAAGGATCCTATTCCTTGATTTAGTGTTGTACTTGGAAAATTATTTGATTCATTTTTGCTCAGACTAAGCGATGCAACCAATTACACTAGCACTTCTAGCACTTCTAGCATCTTTGCGGATTTGTCTTCCAGACCTTCCTATGTAAAGTTTGCATGCTTCTCCCCAAATCTGCATGCCACTTCTGCCACTCCAGTTCCCCCCATCCATCAAAAAAATACACAATAAATCCTCCAGCTATGGTAGTCCTGACCAGACTCCCCTGAAAATCTGGGGATGGGTCCCCCGCGCTGTGGTGCGAAGGATGGGTCAAATGCAGAAAAGGGATCAAATAGGCCGACCATAACCTTACCCTTAAGTTCCTGTAATCACGATAAAGCTATTGCACCTTCAGACCTTCAGACTTACTAAAAATAATATGTGATATCCTTCCCAAGTGGTTTCCAGTCTCACACTAACATTTACAACAGTCCTTTGCACTTTTTTTGACCCTCGGAACCAATTTGAAACACTAAGAAAAAAGACACTTAGCACCTTCCAATCAATATGAGTAACTATTTTTCAATAAGAAAAGAGTTTGCTTCACAGGGCTGTAAATCCATTTGTTTTCCAGTATAATTCTCTGGAGAGTGCCATAACATTGCGGCCGATGCTTCCAAAGCGCCCTTGATTTGATTCTGTTCTGCTTTATATCACTCTGCCATTGTTTGGGCATGTAATGGCCAACGATGCGTCTGCCGCGTTCTATTGGCATTACGCTCGCAGTCATCTGGAGGTAATTCGACAGTAATGTGAAAACAGTGCTTGGCCTAAATGAGATGGAGACCGGCAAATGTTCAAGCCTTATCTTGAAGAAATATATAAAAAGCAGGGGCCCACACAATTTGTATGGGCCAAACAGCACACTTCCCTAAAGAAAAGGCGAGCATGACTGCAAAGCGTCCTCTGTATTTGCTTTTGTGACCTATAATTTATTCAGCAGGGTCTGTCCTTTAGTGCACACGCATGTTTTGTATGTGCTTGCCAGATCTTATGTATTCCACTGTACCCTTGAGTTAATCCCACGGGAGTATGCTGTTCTTGACTTTATAACACTCCTCTTGTTAGATAGAAATCCTCCAAGGCTTCAAAAATATCAGCATCAGCAATAAAGTGGTGGGCCTGGGGAAGGTGGTCGAAAGGCAACGCTAACAAGATGACTCAATGATGGTTTAGAAACAGCAAAGAGAATTTTTTAGTAGTAACTCTTAGCTTTTAGTCCTAAGAGTTTAAAATAAGTGCGTTTTGGGTAGTTGAGTAGCTTTCAAAACGGTGCATTATTCATTAGCGGTGTGCAGCAGACATTGAAACAGTGGTTGCGTAGCGGGGTAAATTTGTATTCTGCTTTTTGTCGTATAGCTAAACCTCTTTTTCTGTTTGTTTCACAGGGCAAGGCGGATGCTACAATGAGCTTGACCGAAAACCCTTAGAGCTTGGATTGAATTGGCAGGTAAAAATACACAAGACAGATAACCCTCTGTGATCATTCCACTCTCGAGTTGCATGCAATGTGGTGAAAATTGGCCGTCGAAAACAACAAAGAGGGGTAAAATGGAGAAACATCTGGCAATTGTTTGTCAATTCAAAAATTCATGAGATCAATTTAGCTCAGCAAAGCGTTTGACTCCAAATATAAAGCAACAACATTTTTATTTTCTCAGGTCAAAAATTGTGCTTGTTGTAATGCTAAATCAGTCTCTGGATTTGGAGCAGTTTGGAGAGACAGATCGAGGCGATAATTCAGGGACTGAACTGGTTTATGGATTTGCGGGTACAGATACAAGACATAAAGGGTTCAGCTAGGGTTATCAGCTACGTACTGGGGGCATTGGCTACCACCTACGTTTGGTCTCTGCACATTATAGCCGCTGATATCAATCTCCTGGAGTATTGTATGATTACACTATATCTATAGAAGTTTAGCAAAATACTAGGTTTCTTAAAATAGATTTGTGTGAAATATGATCAACTTGCACTATTTTCTGAAATGCATATCGGCCTATAAATAGTACATGATAGAGCAAAACCTCTGTATGTGTTGGAAAAGCCCCAAATTATCATAAAACTAAGGGCAGATCCACACCTGAATGTCTAGACATTTTAGAACTTTAAAAGTGTTATTTTACTTTGTTTGTTCTGTGAACTTCTGGTTTCACTCAGAGGGCTTTCGAAAGAGTAACGTCTGTTTTAGTGTTTTGGGATCTGGGAAGGAGAAGATAGATTATCACTGATGCTGATTGTGGGTACATTTGGTGATTGTTAGGGCAAAAAAGGCTCATCTGTTACATCGTGGCCAGTACACTAACTTCATTATAATTTTACAATTGATGAAAGCAAAAGCACTGCACAGGTCTCCGCAGTGGCACAGCAACACAACCACTTAAGGCTCTGTCCCTCATTTAATTTCATTTATTTTGAAAAATGCCGTTATTGACTTTGTTCAATTAATATTCAGAATCATCCAGCCGCTAAATAGCAACAATATATGTCAAACCAAACGCCACATGCTGAAAAAGGATTTGCTATTCACCTGAGTATGGTAACACACACACAGAGGAAGCGCTCGATTTAGCAATTAACCTTTGCTACTACTGACAGAAAACATACACTTTGATTATTACCAAGTTACATGTTTAAATCAGGTGTTTTGGCTCCAAAGTTTGACTGCTGACTCACTACGGTCTGGATTAGATAATCAGGAAAAATAGACCGATCAACAGGCACATGTGAGTTGGTTAAAACAAGTTAAAATGATCCAGCAGCGTCCTTATGCAGCGTCATAAGTTCAAATCTGGACTCTGAAAATCTCTCTCATCCCAATTTCATGCTAAAACTATCTCTTGGTTGACGGCACAATCAGGGAAAGAAAATGACACAACTATAATGGCAATGGCAAAGTGAGAGAATCCAAGACACTGATGACATCATGAAAACACCAAAATACAACAAATAATAATAACACCAATTTGTTTCACACATATTCATAATCACCTAGGGCAGAATAATGAATACTGAATACTATTCTAGAATAGATTTAGTTTTATTCAGTAGTATTAGTCAGTAGTATGACTCAAACATCATAACACCAGAAGAAGCATGTGCCCTATATGTACCTGCTGCATACCATACCACAGTTTGAGAACCACAAATATATAAGAAAGAGCATGTCGCATGTTCATGAACATGGTATTTGCATGTATCACCCCTGGAGCACTTGGAATCGCTGCTCCACAGGCAAAACCGAGGTGGGAAAAAGCAAAGAAACACATTTTCTCGCTTGTGCTGCTTATAACAGTCTCAGTTGGAATGTTGAGGAGCATTTTTTCAAATAGGAGAATATAGGTTCATAACTGCTCTTCATGGATCAGAAGAGATTAGACCGATAACATAATAGATCCATGGATAAGACACACTTTTTGTTATTGCCTTGTCTTGAGGATGAAAGCTGTATGCCATGCTGTGGGCTGAGCTATTTATTTCAGGTAGTTAGCAGCTGGCTAATGCTAGTTTACATATTATGCGTGGCTACACTAATAAAAGGTTAGCCTACTTGAAAAAAGTTTTAACAAACCTAATTTCCAACAGTCTGTGTTATATTTTAGGATCAGACACAAAGTCCGTGCTCTTGAGAGCTTTGAGGGCTTGTCTACGATGCAGCTTGGATGTAAATGTCCGCAAAACTTTATTGTGGTAAGTTGTCGCTGCATTCAAGTGTTGTCAGTGACTCGCCGCTGTAGATTAGGATCAAAGCCCATAACTTTTCTCCTCTTGAAGCGTCAACCCTTTTCATTTTCAGTTTTATGCGCTGTTTTCATATAACAGAGTTAGGCAAGAGCATACTGTTACGTCTTCAAAATGGAGGTGACAATACAAACGTCACGAATATGTAGCTGCTTTTGTTATTTGTTGCGTAGTTTAGCTTATTTAAATATTGTTACACAGGGGAGTGGAGTGGGAAGTATCCTTTAAGTCAGGTTGCCTAAAGGACACAGAGGAATGTAAATGACAATGTTTTTAGTTAGTTAAAGTGAGACATGGGACATTCATTTGAAAATGATGACACAAGTCTTAAACCTTTTATGATAAAGACAGGAAATCACTCTCTGGCTTGACTTCAGCTGGTTTGTCATTAGTATGTCATACAAGATAGTTCAAAATGGACCATCTGATTTTGTTTTTCAGGGCAGTCATGGGCAGGAGAAAGACAATAATTCAGTTTGCATTACTATGCATATAACACATTGTATTACTTTGTATTAATTCATTATTATTATATTAATATCAAATCAAAGCAGTGTTTTGAATTACATATCCCACGTTATCCCAGCCAGGAGGTACAGGCCAGTCTAAAAAAATAAAGAAGGTTGTGCCGGATATGGCATCCAGCAAATTTGGCCAAATTAAATATGCAAATCATTTTGCACTACAAAGTAGATAATGTGTTGTTAAACAAGCCAAAAGGAAAGAAAACAAGTTTGGTAGAATTAGCAAGTTAATTTGGTTGCAAAACGATCTGAATTAATTAAATGCGTTACATCTTTTACTACGCAAAGTTCCTGAAACAGGAGGTCCCAACAGGGCAGTTCCTGACCCCAGTTCCTTATGTACTAAAGATGATTGAGTACAGAGTACTTGCTGCAGTGCAAAATGCCTATTGCCTTATTGTAACAAGGCTGTGGTGCAGCTTTAAACCCAACAAATGAAACAACTAACCATTATATATTTTTATTTGAGAAGACAATTCTTTCAAATAAGCCAAGAGTCTGTTAGTGTATTTTTTATTTAGCAATAGTACAGATCAGTCCAACACTGTCTAATGCCACAAAAGAGAAAACCATTAGTGTAAGCATGTTCTTCTGTCTTCCCTGTAGTATGTCTGGATTAGTCTCCCGTCTCTCTGAGGAGACGGATTAAGTTGGTAAAGCACAAAGAATGAATGGCTATACACTGCACAGTATTTTTTCTCTCTGTTGGAGTTCTCAGCCAGTTCCGAACATAATGTTTCCAGAATTAAATCACATCATTAGATTCAGTTGCAAGGCCAGCATATAGAGAGAGAATAAAGAGGGGCAAGTTTGTGTTTTAAAGCGTTTATTCCAGTTATCCTTGCCTCTTTAATGGGTTTTCAAAAATGAAAACATAGCAGTGAAGAAAAAATGTCCAGGGGGAAAAGTAGACAGGTTTCCGGCACTTGTGCTGAGGTTGTGATTTCTGCTCTGGACAGGTGCAGCAAAATAAGGTCAGCTTCAAAACATCCATGGTGACCTGGAAGCTCCAACTGAATTCAAAGCCGTGCTCGGTCTTTGCTTTGGAGTGAATTCAAATGAGTTATTTTAGCTTTATATGGAGATTTTGGCAGCAGGACTTAGCAAATATAAATGTTGAATTAAACAAAATTGGCACAAATGAGAGTCATATTTTCTGTTTTAATATGATATTTTACTTCACTACGTTTACTTGAACATAATTTGAAATGGTTTGTAAATTAAAACATGATTTGCTGTTCAAAATAGTTTCAATGTAGACATTTTTCAAGAGATTGTAAGGCAACCTGTTATGTGCAATTACCAGGGATAGTTTGGGTTAAATGGAGGTGATTCAGAGACAGACCTAGAAAAACCCCAGTGAGAACCACAAAGAAATGCTGGTCTAGGAATTGAAGTGTGTGTAAAAGTCTCCACTCTGCCATTGTTCAGCAGGTCTTATGTTAGAATTTAATATTATATTGTTATATTAATGTTGCTCACAGATATTAATGGTTATATTTTCTTTGCTTTGCACTTAGAACACATTTTTTTTTAAACGTATTGAACAAAAATGAAAAAAACTAAAAGGTAATTTGAATAACCATTATTGCATGTTTCCTCGCTCCGCTCTTGGACTTGTGAACACATAATATCTATTGTTTAACTCACTACAACAATACTACTATTTGCATTGTCCATTACTGTATTTTGTAAGATCTGTTTTTCCCCCCTTTCTCAATATGGATAATGATGATGATGATGATCATGACAACAGCAATACTTATTACTACTGATGCTACCAAAAGGCCAAAACACATTGCTAAAAACATTCCACTGACCTTTTCTTCAATCGATACTTAATGGCTTTAAAGTACCCATGAATTCCAGTCATAAGTCTGTTCAATAATACAATATAAATAGTCACTTAGCACAACGTTTGCAGAAATAATTACTTTGTCAGAATGGGAGAACAATATTGCTCTATGGTGGCATTGGGTCCAGTTAAAAACGCCTCATTGTGGCCTTATTTTACGATCATAAAGAGCAATTGTTGGCTGTAATGACTCCCTGTGGATGGCTCTCTATGCCATTACCCCCAACAATAACAGCTACCTGCCGTAAAGAGTGCTATTTTCTTCACATCGTACAAAGAAAACAAGATTTCTGAAGATGGTGTATAGCCAAAGATAGATTTAAGTTTGCGCACTATGACCTAAGGATAATCTTTTTTTTTAAATCCACCTAAAAAGAGCTGCTGCTTTCTAAGACTTCTTATCTGATCAGTTCATAGGAGCTGCATACCATGTGACAGCGCAGACGCACTATGAAGGCGTTTGTGAAGTGTAAAAATAAGTAGAGTTATGCCCCCTTAGCAGTGCTCTACAACATCCTGGCTTCAAAATGGCAAAATCGCTCCAGACATTTACCTGTTGAGAGCTGGAAGGTTGTTGTTTTTTCTTTTTCCTTTCCTGAAACGGTAGAGCAAACTTGCAGCATGCGTGCGCACAGAATTCTGCCTCTGGTACAAACATTGGTGGTACTGCTCATGCATGTAAGCGGCACGCGCGGGGCCCTGCTTGTTCGGTGACAGTCTGTGGCCGTGTGAGGGAGTTGTGAGTTGAAACCACTGTTCCTCAAGGCTGACGGCGCAGTTTGTCCGAGCGGGCCATATGCTCTCATCCGCCGTGACTCATTTAGCAATATGCGCCGGAATATGCGCGAACCACCCAAGCCACGACCGAACAGCAGTAAGAAATGTCACTGTGTTCATTTAGTTTAATGCAGCCTGTTCTATTTTTTTGTTTTTTTTAACTCACCCAGCAATGATGTAAAATGTTTCACAGAAGATGTCTTGTGACTTAATGCATGCTTGTCTACTCTCCTATCAGTGCAGCTGCAAATGTTTCAAACAGAATACATTTTTACACCGGAAGTAGCTTATGGTTCATATTAGGATTGTCCATGCATCGTGTATTGTGTATTATGTATTGTGTATTGTGTATTGTGTGGATATAAACTCAAATACTTAATTTTACTAATTTCTGCAGATTCTTGGTATGTTGAAGTTGCTTTTCTTGACAGAAAATGTGTCACTTGGGGAACCTGTCTAGACCCTTGATCTTGATCAGGAGTGTGATTAAGGATGGAGGTGTTTACTTACCATCAGTATTAGTATTTTTTAGTCTTATGCTAGCTATTTTTACTTTATTTTATTTTTATCTTTATCTTTTTTAATTTTATTTATTCTTTTTCCTCCATTCCCTATAAAGATATGAGAGGAGTTTTGTTATTAAATGTTATAATTTTTTTTAAACTTCCTATAAGTTATCTGTCCTTTCCCCCTGTATCTACTGCGTTGTAACACCGGAATTTCCCCATGTGTGGACAATAAAGGATAATCTTATCTTATCTTATCTTATCTTATAAACATACCAGACATGTTTGCAGAGGATATTGTAAACCAGTCTAGACAGAAAACACACATAGAGGAAGAACATGTCCTAAACAAAAAGGACCGTCTTCTGTAAACTCTAAGACACTTTATTGTTGTATTGTTCAGTCTTACAATAAAAACAAATTAAAATATTTCATGAAAGGCATTCTAAAAAAAGATATATCTGAATATATTTTTGGTACATAATCAGAAAGGGGTTTATTGCCATTGTCAGTGAACATAATTAACAAACTCGGGACTAGCTTTGGCATCAATGTGCAAACAACTGTTCTCCTCAGCTGACACTGCAGTCTGTCTATGCCATATTATGCCCTCATCATTTCTAACTCTGCTACGCTGAATCACACTGAGCATTTACGATCAGAACATCACAGAGGAATCAGCCAGTGACTGTTTGGCTTCTTGAAAACTCGCGCTGGCTTTGAAAACATATCTGAAAGTGATGATTGCCGGCTCTCTTTAAAAAGCTAAATGGTCTTCATTTGATTCGACTGGATGAATAGTTGCTTTTGCCTTCTTCAAAGCTCTTTTTATGTGATTGTTTCTCTTAATTTATTCAGCCTTTATATCCCACTCATTCAACTGGAAGATTAGCTTGCTTTGTGTCAAAGCAAGTTACTTTTGATTTTGACATAATTTTGTTTACACAACACTTTTTCCTTTATTTTATTCTATTCAGCACTCATATTCGTTAAAATGAGAAGGCTTTGTATTGATTTTACTAATGAACATAACTGCTGAATTAATTGCCTTTCCTTTGAGTATGTATCCATGTCTTTGCTCCTTGTGGCTAATTCTTTACTATTCCCTGTATTAATTAGCACTTTTTGTAATGTTGGGTAATTAATACACATAGAGGAATGGGCTAATTAGGTTCAACTATTAGCCACTATTCGGTAAAAGATGTTTTGTGTCTTTCTTCCAAATTAAATAATCTACTCTTCCAAAACTGTGGCGCAAAAAATGTGTTTTGTGTTATCGTTTTATAAGATTACACATTTAAATGAATGGTTTATTTGGCATTGCACGTAAGCCTGTCCGTACTATCAGTGTCTTTTCAGGCTAACCTTCAGCACAACTCATGGCAGAGCATTATGCATCAATCAAAGGTCACTGCAGTGTCCTTCCATGTTTCAACAGCAAACAGGCGTTCAAATTAGTAGTGTAGGTGACTTTTCACAATGCTGACATTTATATTGAACTTCTGAGGTACTGAAGAATTTGAATTTATTGTACCTTGCTTTGCTTCTAAATTTGTATTACTACTATGGGTTGGGACCAGATCTTGTGCACACACATGAATGATCACTAGAATGAGTGATGTGTTTACATTAATTTGGACAAATATATTTGTCCAAATTATATATATATATATATATTATATATATATATATATATATATATATATATATATATATATATTTATATATATATATATATATAAGTATAAGTAAAAAAAATTAGGTCACTAAATTGTGACCTCAACAACACAATTTATCAATTTAAATTCTAAATGTTTTTGTAACAACCACTATCACAACAGCAGTTGCCTCAATGGGCATCAACGAAATACAGAAGCAGATTTAACATTGTTCTCATGAATTTAGCAAATGGTTAACTGTCTCAGCATTGTCCCCAGGGGCCTCCAGGTCTACTGGTCAGGGTTGTGAGCTGGGGCATCTTAGATGCTGTTGTCACTGACACAGCCTAATTTGCTATATTTGGGTACGATAAGTACTGCAATATTATTGTGATAATTTGCTCTCACCCAAAGTAGCACTTTAATAGATTAAAAACTAACACCTTTTTTACATATTTAATTAGCAGTGTGGTATAAAGTATAATTAGTATTATCATTAATTATTTTGACTGTGGACTGTGTTCAGCGTATACTATATACGCTGAACAGGGCAGAGGAAATCATTACAGGATGAAATGATGTGAAGGAAGCTTTTGAGTTTTATTATTTTAGTGATATTCATCTGTGTTCATCACTCTTTCTTTGCTCTTTACATACTTCAGATCAGTGCAAGGACTGGGGATGTGCTGTATGATGTGTACTTTCACAATGTTTCATTTGACATAGCTGATTTCAAAGCATTGCTGTCCATGCTCTTTTCTTCTTGTGCAGCACAAACACAGGCTAAGGAAAAACATCATTTATGTCTAAAATGTTTGCCCCTGTGATTACAGTGGGCATTATCCTGGCCTTTCTTACACCAACAAGTGCACCACAGTCACCTCCCTCTCTAATACATAGAATAATTACAAATGATGGTTATTTAGTCAAATGAGCAGTCCAACCTGTCATAGTCAGTTTCTCAAATTCATCAGCCGTTGTGCTTTGGGGCCAGACACTCCTTGGTGGTATAAATATGTTTTGGGGTGTGATTCAGTGAGCCGTATAGGTTGGAATGTATTTCAGCTCTGGCAAAATCTTAGTTTACCTTCACCAAATGGACCTGAAAGAAGAAACAGACTCCAGCAAGAAAAGTTACACATTGCGCCTCAAACTCAAGCTGGCAAAATGAGTTTTCTGCTTATTGTGATTCCAGACATTGGCTATTCTCTATATTTTTCACATTTTTCAACATCACATTGTATTTAAGGCACATTCATCTGTCTATCTTCTATCTACGATACCTGTCTAACTGCACCAGTCCAAAGCTCCACATGACTGTGAGAGAACTCAAAGCCATATAGTCAGTAATACAATATACCGGAACAGATTTAAATTTAAATGCATTTTTTGATTTACAACCCTAAACCTCATATTAGTCTGTGGTGCAGGGGTGCTGTGGTTCACCACCCCAGCCTGATCTCGGGGTCAGGCCGAGTGACGAATGCTCACAATGACCTCCAGTGACACCCAGGTTATGATAGGAGTATTACAGAGCCTCCATCCTTCATCTGCGGTGGGTAGTTAGCAGCAATTTTCTGCCCAGGCTCGCAGGCTGAAGATTGATTTTATTGATACCCCTTGTCCAACATCATATGTCCTCAGCGCTAACACATTTTTCTCAAAAATGTCATGGATAGCACAGTCTTTAAATGCTGCTAAAAACACATGCTCTCAGCTACATGCTCTTTCTATCTTTCACATAATGGCAGTTCAAAGAAAGTACAAACTGATTAGGGTAGAAATAGTTCTGAGAAACGTTTACCTTGCATACACAGAAGAAGAGAGGGCAAAGCATTGCAGTTTAATTGAAATAAGGAGAGTGCGGTTCCTTTTGCACTGTGCAATACTTCTTCCAGACTTTGAGGAATATCTGCCATCAGTATGACAATCTGCAATGTATGACAGGGGGTCAATTGATTAGGTCAAATAATAATGAAGATGTCGCATAATAGACCGGCACAAAGGGCAATTTTTCATATTGCTGTATGAACTTTTGCATTGTATATCTTCACTAAATCCATTATGAGTATTCTTATTTAGACAGGAGAAAGTGTGTGCCAGTCAGGTAAAAAGGAATAAAATAAATGTGTGTGTAAAGCATGTAGGGGCAGCCAAATTCTATTTTTGTTGAGTTTATATAACAGTATTTTACTTCATGGGACGAATCTTTTAAACCTAAAAAAAGCATGTAAAATGCTTGGTTAATGAGAGTGTCATAAACCAAATAAAAGCATAGTAAAAGTAGTAGAAGCAGAGGATAGTGCTCAAGCTGCCATACTTCCCCCAGCATAGTTGCTCCTAGGGCAGCGTAGCAGGGAAACTGAAGGTTTTTATTATCCTAACTGTCCTGACCATAAGTGATTTCAAAGAGGAACGTTTTAAGCCTGGTCTTAAATGAAGAGACTGTGTCGGCCTCTTTAACATGGACAGGAGCTGATTCCATAACACAGGAGCTTGGAAGCTAAACACTCTACCTCCTACTGTGCTTTTAGAGACTCTTGGGACCACCAGAAGGCCAGCATTTTGAGAGCGAAGAGCTCTGTTTGGATGAAATGGTGCTATAGCTCTGTCTTTGAGGTAGGATGGGGCCATGTCATTTATGGCTTTGTAAGCCAGGAGGAGGATTTTAGATTTGATTCTAAACACAACAGTGGTTTGTGCTACCGGGGCTATGCCAAATATTGAACTCTTCCCAACTTTAAATTACTTGTTTTTATTTTGTTTGCTCTGGGTTGAAGTCTCTCAAACTTTTGAAAACTGAACAGTGAAAAATACAGGTCTAACTTTTCAACACTATATAATATGTATGTGGATTTGTGTGGTGGGTAGGATTTCTAAAAAGCGAAAGCTTCCACCACACCTTTCAAGCAGTGTATCTTTTTTTGGAAATATATGTTGTAAACTATGCCATATGCAGGTTTGAAATAAATAAATTAATAGCTAACTAAATGTATTAAGGTTGTGGGACAGTGGGTCAACTGTGTAAACATCTTTAACACAGAAACAAGTTCATTAGGTCTTCATGTTTGAATAATCTTTTGGATTTCTTCAGAGATCAAAGAAGTTGGTGCGACAGTTGTGTGACATCCCAAGGACAGAATGGTTCTATATGAAATCCTCTTTGTTATGCAACAAAACATACATAGGAGAAACAGAAAGAGCATTCAACATGCAAAATAGGAACATCGAATGGAATAGAAACCACCAAATCATGCACACAAGCCATAAAGCCACAAGCAGAACAACAACAGCTTAAGTCATTAAGCTGCAAGCGGAGAACCATCTCATGGACTGGGCCAATGTGGCACAATAGGAAAAATGACCGTTGTTGGATCAGGAAGGCCATCGAGATCTGGATGAGCGCCCACCAGCTGGTAAATGGGGATGAACCAACTTTTTCACATCTGGGATACAGTTCAAAAGATGTCGGACAGCAGATGGCTCTGTCGTCCTACTGCTCCAAGTAGGAAGACCGCGCCAACATCAGTTTAAATCAGCTGAGCAGACATGTCAGAGTAAAGCTGAGGACAGAGTAAAGCGGAGGTAAAAGCTGACTTTTAGCCAGATTTTCATATATTAAGTTGTGCTTAGTCACGCTCAGTCACCTCTAGTTGTCTCATAGTGTTACAACTGAACGACTGGATTGAAAAGTGTGGACAGCAACTAAACTAAAGTTGAATTTTAAGGATGATTTTTTGTTCATGCTCCGGTGCAGTGTCATGTTTACTGACACTTCCACACACTGAGCCCAGCGGCCAATGACAAGGAGCGGAGAGGAAACACTGAACAGCTGCGTCTGAGCTCAAACTTTCTGTTTTCGTCTTTTCAGAAAGAACAATGCACAAACAGTGACAACAGCGAGACATATGCTTAGTATTCCTGCCTCTGAACACCAGATTGATAATATAGAAAGGGCACGTGCACTACTTTTGAGCTTAAAACCAGAGCTGAACCAATAAACAAACACTCACACAATTCACCCCAACTCCTCCTCCAAGTCTGCCTCGTAAAATATCCAAATGACACGGGAAACACATCCAGCTTCTTTAAAGTCCATTTTAGATCATCCAGAGTAAGTTAGAATCACTGCAACTTTTTTTTCTGCAGTCATGTGAGTTCGATTCCCGACTCCCCCATTTCACTCTGCACTGTCCTGTCAATAAAGCCTACGGCCATAAAATAGTCAGGGAACGCTACAGCCTAAATAAAGCATTAATACATCGTGCTGTATAGTTAATATAGATTTTAACATTGTTTTTGTGTATTATTGATATGGTATTTGGTCGTGTAGTGTCACAGTGGTGTAGTGTGGACCTCAGTCTCTATAGTCACACTCACAAAAAGGACATTCATTGAAGAAAAAATATTTAAATTTACTATAAGATAAAAAAAAAAAAAAAAAAAAAAAAAGGCTGGTAAGCTATAGAAGAGGGAAACTTTAACCTGGCACTAAAAATAAGAAAACACACACTGGCGGCTGTTTTTTTTTTTTTTTTTACTTTAGTTTTTACGTTTTCTGTTATTTGTACTCTTGTGAGTTAAGTACTTTGGTCAACTTTGTGTTTTCTCTATGGAAAAAGTTGGATTGCGGTTAATTTATTTCATTCTTTGGCACAGTGAATTAGATTTTATGGTGGCGTATCAGACAAAAACAAAAAAAGGATATAATGTAGGTAAATAAGTCGGCGTAGTCCCTCATGTGGTTATATGTAAATAAATACACTAAAACAAAGATCTTAAAATAAAGATCATTATTTTATTTATTTAGGTTTTAACGCATGCAGCCCATCATTATCATATTTTCATATAGTCAAGAAAAGTAAAAATTGAGCTGACAAAGGTCGATGTTGGTAAAAAAAAAATGTCATAGTAACCATACAATACTTTTTGTTAAATAAGGCTAACGACGAATCTTATTTGAATACTCACTGTACTGAGCATTCAAGCCTACTTGTTTTATGTATATTTTTCAACAGCGTTTCCTTTTCTTTTGTTGTACATAACAGTGCAATGATCAGCTCAAGTTCTCCCACATCAGCACACATCCTGCTCTTTATACTCCTGTCTGAAGCCCATTAGTGTTTTTGTCTATCTGCAACATGCACTCTCCTGACACATCTCCACAGTGCATTATGGTACAACAAAGCCTCTAAACCGCTCCTCTTTTATCCAGCATCCACACAGTGACATCGACCTCACACTGAGCTGTGAGCTGATTAAACTAAATAACAGGAAACATATTGTGTTGTTTTGATTACACAAACAATAAAATGATGGTTTTTTCTGCCCGCCTTTCTCCTCTGCAAACAGGGAAGATCCGAGCAATGATTATTACAATTAACAGTGCGGGAGAAAACGTATATGTACCAAGTCAAAGGCACATATTATCAAGGAATGATTTATCTGAATTACTGGAAATAAAAAGTGAACTGCAGTAGAATTACATCTGAGCCTGGGATAACATTAGCTGTTATTCACTGACCAAAATACAAAATATAAATATATATATCAAACAAAAATATAAATATAGCAAATGTTCCATCGTGTTAAATATTTCTACAATTGTTATAAGATTAATATTTGTTTACTTACTTTGGTTTATGAAATATCTGAGAGAAATTCTATCTTTAAGGACTTAAATCAGTCTGGCCACATGGAAAGTGTATTTTTTTTTACTATTGTTATGGCAAAATAAGGTCATCAAGATCATAGTGTTTAGTTTTTTTATTTTACAGTTGAAATTAGTCCTCTACATTTCACCCATAGTTTAATGCCACCAACCAGGTCCGAATCTCAAACACAGAAAAATAAATAAATACATTTTTGGTCCAAACAGCAAGAAACAGACAATTTAAATTGCTTACCAAATGTACACAATACAGAATCCAATGCGCTATATTTGCATGTTACATAAACCATGACGACCTACAATTCCACAAACTATTCCACTAACATGACCCTGATACGCAGCTTCTCAATGGGTCAACTTTATCTATATGAATTCTATCACGCACAATATTTGAGCAGATGTTTTGGCAAAAAATGGGGCTTGCAAATGCACTGCCTCATTTCTGAAAAACACTTCCTAATTAATATGCATGCAGGGTTTTTGCTGGTGAAAATCGGTGTTTGTGAGACGCATCAAATTCATCGGGGCATCTTGTTAGGGATGAGGCAGACAGGCTGTGAGTGAAAGGATGTCAGGCTTTGGGCAGAGGGAGCAGCTGTCAGTTTGTCTCACTTGGCGATTGGGCCGATTCAAAGTACTTGGCACGTCTGTTTCACTTGGCTGCATCGAACAAAAGACGCTGGGAAAGAGCAGCAGCGAGACCATCAACAACGCTGCTCGGGCCCGCAACACCGCTCCTCCACCGCTCCTCCGCAAAAAAAATAAAAAATAAATCTGTATAAGTGAGCATCTATCTTTAAACGACTCTGGTTGAACATGTTTATAGCTTTTGATGTAAAAAGCATGGTGGGATTAACTGAACGCTTAATTTGCATGAATGGCAATTTGTACAGTGCGTCTCTGGGGGGAAAAAACAAATACCGTATTTTCCGGAGTATAAGTCTCACCTTTTTTCATAGTTTTGGCCGGGGTGCAACTTATACTTATATTTAAACTTATATACTTGATATTATTTGATATTTTCACACTTGCAACAGCATTTCATACTCCAGGGCAACTTATTTATGTTTTTTTCTTTCTATATTATGCATTTTTTGGCTGATGCGACTTATAGTCCGGAAAATACTGTACACAAAAATGAAAACACCTTCTCTGTACTTTCTCTATATTATACAGTATCTGGCAAAGTATCCTTGCAGTCAGAAAGTTACTGTATTCTGTATTCTAGTTTAGAAACAGTAGAAGTATTTGGTGTATTTTAAAATAGAACTTAGGAAATGAGTGCAAGGCTATAGGAAAGGCAATAAGAGTAATAGAAGTGATTATATTTTTCTGGAAGTAGCATGTACAAAGTCAAAGCTGGGGTAGCTGTTTTTCACACCACGGAAGGAGGAAGTAGGTACAGTAGCTCTCAATAGTTTCTAGCCCTCATAAACCCTTTGGCACATCGTTTATATATCCACATGCATTATGCACACTGTTAGAATAGGTTTTTACAGATGGTGAAGTGAAACTGGGGAGGACCACCCCAGCACAGCCAATCGGAGCGCTGCTTTCTGCCCTCACTTCTGGGTTGACAGTAGCCTCATTTGTGCCACAAACTCCTGCCTTTACAATATACTCTGGCGGAAAACACAGAATGTACCAATTGAAAAAACAACAGGTACCCCAGTGTATGTACATGATAATGTCACAGTTTTGCTATAATATATGTGGCAATCGATACATTGCACATTATATTCTACACTATCACTATTTGGAAAGAAACAAAGTCATTTTTGTTAAACCACCACCTAAACACACTTTTTAGTAAGCAAAGCAGTGAATATGTTGCATGAAAATATGTTGCCTTTCTCTAAACAAGCAACAAAATCCAATATATATATATATATATATATATATATATATATATATAATATATATATATATATATATATATATATATATATATATATATATATTAGCACACCGCTAATGTCTGTTTATGTATGTGTGTAGTTTGTGAGAAACTAAAATCTCCAAAAAAAAGTAATTTAAAATAACTGACTTTCTGTGTCGAAATAGTGTTTATTACCTTCTTTGAATTAATTAATGATGGATCATTTTAAGGCTTTAACGCTGAGTCACACAGAGTCTTAACTTCATATGTTTACGTACTGTTGCTAACAAGGTTGCTGCTATAGGAATAAAGGACTAGCTGTAAATAAAAGACTGTATGTCTATTTACTATTCATATGCAAACAATGAGGATGCTGTGAGCCCGCGGGACATGCACTGCAGCCACACACACACACATATATATATATGAGAGACCTATTTAGAGTTATATCTTTAGTAAATTGCACAAGCTATGTAAGAGTTATGATTGGGTCCAAAAATATCTTCCCAATGGATATGTAGGCACATTGAACACAAAGTGTACAAAAACAAACTGGTGCATGTGTGTGTGCTGTGAATGAGCAACTATCTGCAAAGTAAACTTGTCACAACACCAGCACGTTTGGAAAATAATATATAAAGTATACAAATTAGGACCATGCAATAAATACAATTTGTAATTGTCAATTATATGCTTTGATAATTCTTTATTGAGAGTTCTACGGTTAATCACTAATGTAAAGAGCAGACCTCTGACTTGGAGGAAAGACTCATTTCTGTGTGAAATGGAAATAACTACAAGTCTGTACTGTTTTCTGTTCAGATGTTTTTTTTTTCAGCCTTTATATCAACTCTTTTTCCACTTTGTTTTTGCAGTATTTTCTAAAATCAGGGCCAAGGTGAACATATTCAAAGGTTTGTGGATTGATACCTGAGGCGCATGTAATGAAAGCAGTACAGCTTATCGATTGTAATGTGTAAAGTACAAAAACAGGTTTAGAGTTAATTTAATTTAATGACGAGCATAATCCATTGTGTTCAGCTTTAGGGCAATGCATTTTCTTCTGAAAAAAAACCCCACAGTTCTTGTTAAATCTGCTAGTTCTGGCCGATAGACTTTGAATATTGAGAAAACCATTTATCATGTTGATGGCCTTTCTTGTCTATTGTCTTAGAATTCATACAGTGGTTTATATTTGGAGCTGCTGTGAGATTGTGCTGGCATTATCCAGAAGTGACCTGATTTGATTTAGATCTCATTACGTTCTCCCTCTCCAGCTATCAGTCCATCTTCATTTCTGCGTAGCTGCCTGTTCCGACCCGTCTCTCCGAGCTCAGACGTACACGCCGACCTTTCTCCATCACACGTAGCTTCGCCCGCTTGTCTCCCATCTCCTCTCTCCGGCGCGCTTCGTGAAAACCCCAGCGCTGGCCATCATCTTCACCAAAAGTTCATCATTAGCAGCCACTCAAGCATTAACTTTGAGTAAGGAGAGCCCACAGAGTCCCATCTCACTCTCCTCACCTGCCAAATGAAGTCATGAATATAGCCGGTAACAAGGCTTGACATGAAATGCTTGCTGACCGCAGAATTGGGGCAGAAAAAAAAAAAAGAAAAAACGTGCGTCGTGCAAGGGCTGCCGGTGACGTCACTGGAACTATTTCTGGGGGCCGGACTTGGAGCCCCACAAGAATTCGCTGTAGCCTTGCTAAATAATTAATTTGGCCTTGCTGCTAGGTTGATAATGCGGAAAATACGAGTAATGGAAAATGCAGTGCTGTGAAATGTTAGAAAGAGTACAGCAAATTATAAAAAATGCCTAGTGCAATTAGTTAAATAATACCACTTTGATATATTTTGCTTTGTGGAAATATTGTCTAATTGCAATTAGATTTGACATTTCTTCTTTCAGCATTCACATTTGAAGAGTAACACACATCACTTTATGATCGAATCCAGAATCCAAGGAGATTTTCCTTTTTGCTTATTGTGTTTTTTGCACTGCAATTTGACATTTTGATGATGCTTTTCATGCCTCTTGCCTTGTTTTGTTTCCTAGTTTTATCAGAAATAGTGCTCTAGATTAAATGTCAAATAAAAGAAAAACATACAAAATATCAAAATAGTGTTGTAAGCGGATTTTTGCTCTGTACTAGTGTCGATGTTTTTTTTCTAATTCACACAATTTCTAAGATACAAACATACAGTGAGTTTAGGTCACCATGCGAAACACCATCATTGCAAATAAAGTTAGAAGTGCTTTAAAGTATGTTTAAATATGTAATAATATCAAGGTATGTGCTAGCACTGATGCTGTGGGACAAGTTGTACATACCTGCGTTATGCCAAAACTTTACATTTGAATATACAGTTCTTTCTTTTATTGCCACGTATTAGCTGTAAAGTCCATCAACTATAATTTCACTTTGATATAGTGTGCACATGTTCTTGTTAAAAATGCATTATCCTCGAGTGGATTAACGTACACGCAGACTTGTATGGTGTGAATATTACATGTATTGGCCGAGTCCATTTAAAAATTGCCAGGAGAGGCACTTGACCCTTTGCTCTGGGAGTCAAGGACTGATGCGTGTTACATCATTAATAATGACGATGCGGGAGGGCTGACTCTGACAATTCGTTTTGGAGGTTTTGTTTCTATCGCTGCCAAAGTTTGTGCCCATTATCTTCAAGTGCTTTAATGGCACATTCTCCCAAGGCTTATGGGAAACAAAGTGAAGGATGGTCAAGTCGATGTACTGTTACTAAGTCTTGATGTCCAGAGGATTGTGGCACTTCAGTTCCTTTGGAGACAGGCTGTTCTATTGGGGCGACTGTGGCTTTTATTTATAACTATGGTGTCAATAAAGGCTTATAAAAGTGGGTGCATACATGACTATACTTCCAATACTTCAGTGACTCTTTCTTTTGAGAGTTTATGCAATTTTGTGTCCGTAACACAGCATTATATAATTAAGACTGTTTAAAACTGAACCGGAGACAGGTCGGAATAGAGGTTATGCAGATGACTTCACAGCTTTCTTATTTTTTAGCAAGAGAGTCAATTCTGAGAAATTACATTTTCTCCTCAAAACAGAACTAAAATGTGATGGAACAGCGAGAAAAATCAAAACAAAAATTTGCAACTTTGCTAAATATTTAGTTTGTACTTGACGTCTTGAAGTAAATCAATAAAATACTGATTTATCTCTGATAAATCGACTTTGTGATTGTACATGACTTAAACATGAACGATGAATAAATTAATATTACATCTCTTCATAAACATGTTCGGTATATTGGTGTTATACTTACATGTTTGTTTTGTAATTAAATAAAAAATTACAATATTTAACCCAACTATTTATTTTGTATGTAATTTCCATTTAGCAACTCCAACTAGCAACATATTATGCATCATATTATACATTTATTTTTTCGCAGTTGTCATGTTTGCACATTTAACTCGGCAAGTTTCTGCCTCCTTTCATAATTCCCAAATTTAATTACTTATCTCTCTTTGTAGTCTGCTGTCCCTCTAATCTGGGTCACACCTTAATTATTTTTGGACAAGATAGAGGAAGCGGTTTAAAAACGAGCATCTTATGCATCCTTTTCTTAATTTAATTCCCTTATCTTCTTATTCTATCCCATTCTCTTTGTGCATTATGCAAATTGACTTAAGCCGAGTTCTTTGTCTCTGAGAAAGTAGTGTTTTTTTTTTAGTGAACCATATTTTTGTGCATTTGCGGATTTGCTTTTCTTACTGATTCATGTTTCATACCTTGGCCTTCAAGGGTTTTATCTGTTAAGAGCAAACGGTTTAAACAGATACAGTGTGTCCTTATCTGAGGAGAAGTAATTCACAAATATTAAATGGACTGTCATTTTTGTTAATGGAGTGCAGGCTATCTATAGAAATACACTCATGTCACAATAATAGGTGTGAGCTGCGGTTGGAAGTAATAGTGGAACATGCTGTATCCTCATTATAACGCGCCAGCCTGCACAATGCTCTATTATGTATGTATAACTATTTTGTCCTCCTATTTTAATTCAGAGCAAATTCATTTATAAGTTCTTAACACCCGCCAGCCCACGCAAGGGCGAAAACCTGACTTTAGACATACTATTTTATTTTCTTTGTCCATACCAGCAAGCTATACATCATCATTTTAAAGATTACTTACTCAACAAAACACATATGTCATTGATTT
Source organism: Eucyclogobius newberryi (assembly GCF_026437365.1). NCBI lineage: Eukaryota > Metazoa > Chordata > Actinopteri > Gobiiformes > Gobiidae > Eucyclogobius > Eucyclogobius newberryi. The sequence goes on from NW_027316389.1 coordinate 12,436,916, forward strand.
GCAATTAATAATCAATTACCAATAGTTTGTGATAAAAATTAACTTTTCATAAAACATTTCTTACCCTTATTCCGGTTCTGACGGATGCACCAGTAGCTGTACTCATTCTGTCCATAATAATCCAGATGGGGAGCTCACTATTCAGATGTGTAAAAGCAGTAAACACGCACCGTGTTCTCTGATCGTTCTAGCCTTTTGGATGCGCATTTCGTTAGATATATGTATTATTATACTAAAAATATATATTATTATTATTTTTTATTTTTTTCACCTCTATCGGGAATTTCATGGTCACTCTCATGTTTACACATTTTCACGTACATTGTTTTTAGCAGTTATAATAGGCATTTGTAGTCTAAAAAACATCAACATGTATTTTGTATCTTTGTATCCAAAATCACAACAACGGTTGCCTCTGAGGTTGCTCATAGAGGAGCTAAAATTGTAGTATAAATCAGTTTGGCACAGTTGGCACATATTTGAATAACTTGTTCCGAATATACTTTTTGATACAAAAAGGTCAACAGCACCAAAATGCCTTTTTCTAGATATCTGAAACTTTACACTGTTGTCAACAAGATAAGCAGTGAATAGTGTCACACAATGAAGTATGTCTTAGGACCTTATTGCTTAGGACCATTACAAATTGACAATATTCAGGCGAGACTAAAAAAATGATTGTATTTAATGTTTGGGCTTCTGTAGTGTAAGTTCTGAAGCCCTGACAGTGTTCATATGCACATCTGCAGAAACTAGAACGCCTAGGCTCTCTAATGATGCATCACACTGTGGGCTGTACAATCTTCTTTTAATAAGCAATGCCATTTGGGTATGTCTAACTATTGTGCACGAGGAAAAATAGGTTAGTGTTATCACGTTAATGATGTCATATTTGGTGTTGACATTTAGCGCTATATGTGATGCCTGGCATGTTCCCTGGTTTTGATTGGAAAGACAATGTTTCTCCTCCTCAGGCTGCCGGCGTTCAGAATTAAAATGTTGTAATTGAAGAATTAATGGAGTCAGTAATCAAGCAATTAATCCATAGTTACAGTAATAGCATGCATATTCTTAACAACGTGTTGTGGCAGATCATAGTTTTACTGCAGAATAGAAAGTCGCTGGAGTAACTTTTTGTATATTTTACAAGAGAATACACGGATGGGTTTATTATGGTAGGCTATAAGAAAGTGTGAAAGTGCAATTGCAGTATCTGTTTTGCTTGATAAAGAAATTACATGAAACAATATTTTAAAAAATCCACCAACAAGGACAGTTCCTATAGAGCTTTTCTGCTGCTTTCTGTGTGTTGTCTGCCTTCGCAAGAAACAAATATAAATATTCTTCATAGAGGGAGCATAAAACATTTGAGGATAAAGTAGAAAATGTGGCACTTTATACACGCCCTCCATGCCCTTGAACAAGTCACTTCATCCACAACTATTATCATTCTAACATCGTCTTTCTAGGAGGACTACAGCATTCGTCTGTGCACTGCAGATAGTTCACCATTGTCATATTTAAAAGTAAAAACTGAAAATAAATACATAAAAGATTAGGATGTTTTATGATCAGGCAATAATTATAACCTCAAAATAAAATCAACATTTGTATAATCTAAGGCACTTCAGCAATGTTACTTGTTGCTTCTTGTTGAAATACCAAAGGGCGTCCATCTGAAATATCCTGCCAAATATTGTGTTTAGAAAAATAAACAGATACAATTTCAACATTCTTTTCACATTTAAAGTAAACATGCATGGAAAATACAAAAGCTGTTTATTTTGGATCAAAATTGCATTATTAATTCACCAAAGACTTTCCCAAGAGAACACCTGCTTTTAGGAGGTTGTGCAAGTTTGTTTTCTTCTATTTTTCTATGTGTGTTCTTTTGGTGGCACAGCAAACAAGAGTGTTTATCAGTCATTTCTCTGAACGTTCCGACAGTAGCTTCAGAAGCAGAGGCCACGCTAAGTTCACTGTACTTTCTTTCATGTTCACATTGCTTTGCTCGCTCTGCTCCACTTTCCCTCCCACATCCACTAACATTCGGGTCAGGTAGATTAGAGATTCTATAAATGTTTCTGCCGGCTCCGAGTGAGTGCTGGGATTCACAGAAGACCTATCCCCGTCTTTCACACAGACAAAATGGCTGCCTTTAAACTAGGCACTGTAATGGATTTAAGTGGAGCGAGTCAGGTTAAATGTATTAAGTTAAAAAACTGCTTAATTTAACTTTTATTTGACAGTTTCTATTGTGGCAGCAGTGACATTTCATTTCTATTTGTTCACAACCCCTTCTTTTGGGTGGAAATTGTATTTACTAATGCAATTTAAGATGAATAGTATACACAATGTTTATCTGGTTTATAGCAGCATACCTAAGTAACAATCATCTTTATTTATTTATTTTTTATTGGTGGGGGATATGAAATGTGTAAATTAAAACGTCTATTCTAACCTTTGAGACTTAACGCTTATCCACTATTTTACAGCAGTTGACACAAGCCAGCTGTTTCACAAAGGAAAAAATAAGGATATATTATGTTTTGAATAGCTGTCAACAGAAACTTAGCGCATAAACGCTTACGTATATTTTCTCACCTGTCAACAACGCTATTGCAACCATACTTGTGTTTAAACTCTACACTGCATAGACAAGTAGAAAATATTCCAGACAGAATTAACCACTAAAGGCCTATCCATCATTGTTGAGCGGAGTCATAACATCAGCTCTCCTGTGCGCAGTAAATCTTAATCAAAGTTGACGTTGTTTGTATTCCAACAGTTTCCTGGGGCACCATACGTGTTCCAAAACTCACTTCCATTTAGACTTGTTTTACATTCTCCTCACATGCGTGCCTTTGAGGAACAGGAGTTGTAATCAGGTATTTCTGGATCTCTCGGTTCGATTGACGGAGTGGTGGGCGGCGAGCTGGCTTATTATTTATGTCCCCCTCAGTCTCTAATATAAATCACACTGTGCGGCAGCCAAAGAAGCTTTCCTTTTTCTTCCCTTCTTGTCGCTCCTACAGAGATATAGCAGAGAAGTTGCCGGTTTTATTGTGATCTTGTTTTATGCCACTGAGATGGGAGAGCACAAGGAGGACAGTGTAGCCCGAAAACAAGAATTGATGTTCGGCACTACATCAAGGTTGTGGTTTGTATGCGTGGGTGCCAGTGTGTGATTATTAGTAGCTAGCACATGGAGTACGGAAAACTAAAGCAGCTGCTTCGCTACAGTGGAAGGTCTTAGAGATAACGGTTTAGTGTTGGCCCACAGGTGTGAAAAAAAAAACTACTTTTGCAACAACACAAAAATAATGACTAGAATTTGTGCTGCACAAACTTGACAATCTGCTCACTGGAAAAGAAAAAAAAAAAAAAGATTCTTGACAAAGGTAAAATTAAGTACACTGATCTATTGTATTCCCAAAGTCTCTGAAGGTTTTATGCATCTGTGCAAACATGAAGTCATGAGAAAACCATACAATACAATAACCTATGGTCACATGAGAGGGTTTAAAACTATGCCTGATCATAAACATTGTATATTTTACAAACAAATTAATAAAGTTGTTTCACAAAAAAAAGAAAAAATGTATTGCAGTAAAAACAACTGTTTCATTTTACAAATAAATTTTTCTTGAAATAATAGCGTTTGTTGATAATGTTTTAATCAATGTCACATGTGCCACAAGCATATTAAAAATATATATTCGGTACAAAATATATTCTAAAATTCTGCTGGTCATGCATTTGCTTTAAACTAAATTAGTTTAATAAAAAGAAGTAAACACTACATTATAAAAAAGATACTTTGCAGTGATCTAATATTTTTTTTCTGTTTCTTTTCTGTCTTGCAGCGTGCCCACATCCTCTTTCCAAAAAGTGGAAGACCCGTCAACGAATTATGAATGTTAAACAAGATGACCTCCTCTCAGCAGCAGCAGACGATGCGAGGTCCTAGGTGGAACCGGGCCTTGACCGACCCTTTGTTCGTGCTGCTCTTGGCCCTTCAGCTGCTGGTGGTGGCAGGGCTGGTGCGCGCTCAGACGTGCCCCTCTGTCTGCTCCTGTAGCAATCAGTTCAGCAAAGTCATCTGCACTCGTCGAGGCCTGCGGGAAGTACCTGATGGCATTTCTACCAACACACGCTACCTGAATCTGCAAGAAAATCTCATCCAGGTCATAAAGGTGGACAGCTTCAAGCATCTCAGACACCTGGAGATCCTACAGCTAAGCAAAAATCACATACGGAAAATTGAGCTTGGGGCTTTCAATGGACTGGCCAATCTCAACACCCTGGAGCTCTTTGATAACCGCCTCACCACAATCCCAAACGGGGCATTCGAGTATCTGTCCAAGCTAAAGGAGCTTTGGCTGAGGAATAACCCCATCGAGAGCATTCCCTCCTATGCTTTCAACCGCGTGCCCTCACTACGACGCCTGGACCTCGGAGAGCTCAAACGACTCTCCTACATATCCGAGGGGGCCTTTGAAGGGCTAAGCAATCTGAGATACCTAAATCTGGGAATGTGCAATTTAAAGGAAATTCCTAATCTTATTCCCCTTGTAAAGCTGGATGAACTGGAGATGTCCGGGAACCAGCTGTCGATCGTCCGGCCTGGCTCTTTTAAAGGGCTCATACACTTGCAGAAACTTTGGATGATGCATGCCCAGATTCAGACCATTGAGCGTAACTCTTTTGATGACTTACAGTCATTGGTCGAGCTAAATCTGGCCCACAATAACCTTACACTTTTGCCTCATGACCTGTTCACCCCTTTACATCGCTTGGAGAGAGTTCACTTACACCACAACCCCTGGAATTGTAACTGTGACATTTTGTGGCTAAGCTGGTGGCTAAAGGAGATGGTACCGGCTAACACAAGCTGCTGTGCAAGGTGCAGTTCACCTACAAACCACAAGGGACGCTACATCGGCGAGTTGGACCAGAACTACTTTCACTGTTATGCTCCTGTTATTGTGGAGCCTCCTGCAGACCTGAACGTGACCGAAGGCAGTGCAGCAGAGCTGAAATGCAGAGCCAGTTCACTGACCTCTGTCAGTTGGATTACACCAAATGGTTCAATCATGACGCACGGAGCGTACAAAATCAGAATATCCGTACTAAACGATGGAACACTGAACTTTACCAATGTCACCATGCAGGACACTGGAACTTATACTTGTATGGTGAGCAATTCAGCTGGCAACACTACGGCATCTGCAACCCTTAACGTTTCTTCGACGGAGAACAGTAGCTTCAGCTATTTTACCACAGTGACGGTGGAAACCATCGAATCACCACACCAGGAAGGGGTCACTACAACTGTGCATCAAAGAGTTGGCCCTACAGCATCCGCCGGCATGTGGGAAACTGTGTCCCCAACCTCTACCACCACCACTACAGTTCGGACGCCCATGTCAACACGCACTACTGAGAGAACCTACACTATCCCTGTCACGGATATTGATGGTGCCCTGAACGGACTGGATGAGGTCATGAAGACAACCAAGATCATCATTGGGTGTTTTGTGGCGATTACGCTAATGGCAGCGGTCATGCTAATCATCTTCTACAAAATGAGGAAGCAGCACCACCACCAGAATCACCACGCTCCGACGCGCACCATTGAGATAATAAACGTGGATGAGGACTGCGTAACAGGAGGTCCCGGTATGGAGGGTCACCTGACTTTGCCACCTCTGGAACATGAGCATCTAAACCATTACAACGCGTACAAGACTGCTTACAACCACGCCACCATCAATTCTATACATAGTTCCGCGCACGAACCTTTGCTAATCCGAGCCAGTTCAAAAGACAATGTTCAAGAGACCCAGATCTGAAACTCGTTTTTTTTTTCTCTCTCTCTCTCTCTCTGAAGACTTTATCACTAATGACTGATGGGAATTACACCAAGAACATGCAAAAAGATCAGTCAGTAGGACTCTGAAGAAGATACTCCGTTTTTGGAAAGCAGTAGTTGGTGATGTTTATTCAATGACTTTGGGAACTAGGGTATGTCTACTGTTTCAAAGTGTCTTTACAAAAACAGAAATTATTTATTTAAGGAAAAACTGTTGTGATTAAATCAAGAAAAACTGTATTCTGCATTTATTTTTTCAGCACTTATTCCATGTGTTTTCATCCCATTCTCGCTCATTCTGATGGGATTGGTTTGCTAATATGCGTTCAAACTCTTCAAGACATCTGTTGAAGAAAAAAAAAGAATCCTTGAGCGTTCGTCTTTTTTTTAATATAAGCCACAGACTTCAGATCAGAGAAGATAGTAACCTAATTTCCCCTCATGTATCAAAGGAATAGCGCACATTAGTGTTTTTTCTCAAGCTGTCGGTTAAGTGACGAAATCTTTTGTGACCATCTGTACAACTGAGATCAATGAAACACTTTATTTTACAGTGCGTGGCAAGGCTGTTGAGTGATGGAATATGATCATCATTTAATGTTTAATTATAGCTGCTACGTATGCATTAGCTGATCGGTTGTCATAGCCCTGAATGTAATATTACGTATGTTCTTTGTTATTTCATTTGTACAATCAAAGTTAGCAAGTTACATAGTGTTTTAGTTTTATTACATTATATTGAGTAACCACGAGATGCAGTTACTTCTGTCTTTGTTTTTCCAATGTATATAAAACATCTGATGTCCACTTGGATTACTTTATGTTAGGATGGATGTTTATGTGCATTCCAAGGCAACACTGTGTAACTTGCACATTTTCCTATTATGACTTCACATTTATCCCACAGATGGAACCATTTTTAATGAAAATATAGCTAGTGTAAAGTTTATCTTAACTTTATGGCAACAGGTTCAAGCATAACAAACATAACAATTTGTGACATTTTATTGTGTGATGTAAGTTCAAAATGTTCATGAAGCTTCATATTAAACCGAAATTTTAGGTAAAAAGTTACACAGTGTTGCATTATAGCCCTATCTTCAAAGGAATAAAATTAAATTAATAAACTGATGGAATAAAGTTTATAATCAACTGAGGAAACTGAGGTATTATGAGTAGTCAAGAAATGCATATATATATATATATATATATATATATATATATATATATATATATATTATTATTATTATTTTTTTTTTAACTAAAGAATATTTCAAACACATTGGAGCCAGTGGACTTTCACCGGCTCTGATATGTCCAATGTAATACCATCTGCTAATGGATTCACCTTTACCTCCTCTTACTTTGTACCATTGCATCTGAAGGTAATTGCTTTGAAACCACCTTTTTCACGCTGGGTAGCCCGTTGCCTCATCTCTCGTAGAGCAAACTCCTGAGCTGAAGAAAGACCTTAAACCTTTTATACAGTCGTCTGAGCTGCCTGTCATCTCTGTGCCACTTTTCCACTCGACCAAACGCCTGGCAGCCTCAACATTCACACTGCCTGCCCTGCCAACCACCGCATTTGGCCTGGAGCTCACTACAGCTTATGGCCGCAGAAGGCTATTTTTTAAATTTTTTTTTTTAGGGGTGAGCGATGAGGAATCGGGCACGGACCAGATGTTTGAGTTGCACCTGCCTTCTCCCCGATTCTCTTAGCAACAACATTTACATTTTAATTGTTGTGCCCATAGGCTGGACACGGCTCTGCAGGCGACACATATTCTGCAAAGTGGTTTAAATCCCCCGCTGTGCCCAAATGGTGCCAAGGCCCTGTAAATACACAGGTTAGGCTTTTTTACAATATGGGTGTTTTTTTAAGAATTAAAGGAGCAGTATGTGTTCACTTTTATGCTTTTCCCCACAGCAGTGGACCTTGTTTGCCGAAATAGAGAGCAAAAAAAGTCAAAGGAGAAATATGTTATAAATGAGACTAAATGTAACTTATACATCAATCGAGTTATTCTTATTGACACTTAAATTATACAATCTGACATTAAGACAAGTAAGCTTGTGCAATAGACTTATATGATATAAAGGATTATTTTTGGACAATCCCTACCCAAGCTAACCGCTCACACAGCATCTGCAAGCTTATATGTTATTTAACATTGAACACTGCAAAGTAGAGGTGTATGAAGTACCCTACATATTACCTATGTACCATACATTTTAAAAAATCTTATTTTGGTGGCGCGAGATGATACTATAAATTTTTTGGGTGCGTTTTAGGGAAATTGGGTCAGATAACACCATAAACTACAACATTTTTTGAATCTTTTGACATCAATTTAATTGGTTAATGTATCAGACTATTATTAAATATATTTCCAGACCATTTAAAAAAAAATAAAAATCAAGCATCTTTTTGCAATGGTACAAAATAAAGAATAATCTTGACCATGTTTTCCCCTCGTCTAAAAACCAGGCAAATTCCTTGGCATTTCCACATAAATCACCAATTTCATTTCAGGTGGTTTGCTCTGAAAGGTGTGCATTTTACTACTAACAAAAATATGTTTTAAGTTTATTTTAGATATAAATTATTATTTTTATTTGATTTTATTATTTTTTTTTTGTCAGTGTTGTACCTTTGTGGAGTTTGGCACATTTGTAAACCTTAGAGGGAACCAGGCCAGAGTTGTGTGTTTGGTTTCTGGTGGTTGGAAGCTTGTCATTCTTCTGAAACATCAGAAAGTCTCAGCCATTTCTCCCTTTCTGCCTTTTCTTTGGAGGTAAATTGTCTGAAAATGTCAATGGTAAATTTGTTGCATTTTAGTCAAGCTGTCTGCTGTATGTAAGATATCTAAATATTTTTATCTATTTCTTTTTTCCCACACATTCTTTTCTTTCCAAGAGGGAATGCTGTTCTAGTGATAGATTTCTATAAAAATAAATAAATATATATAAAAAAAAATAATAATAATAATTTTAAAAAAAAACTTTTTGGGGAAGTTTCATTTTACATGTGCCAACAATCTTGAACAAGTGAAAAACACACTGTAAAAGAATACAATTGATTTTCATGTAAACATTCTTTCATGACCTTTAAAAGATATGGAGACCGATTATAGCGACCAGAGTTTGTAGTTCATACACAAATATGGTTCAAATAAACTATTGTTGTTTTTCGGTATTGTCTGTCTCTTGTTTTTCCATTTTGAAATGCCTTTCATATATTAATACTATTTATGTTTTGTGTCACATGGGAAAGTGCTGGACTACAGTTTCCTTTGTATTTTCAAAAATGGGGTGATTTTAATATTGCAAGCCAGGACAGTGGTACAGTTTTGCACATTCACCGAATAGCCAGTGCTATCAGTCTCAGGAAGGGCATCCAGAATAACAACCTAACTCCCATGCAAGTTGCTTCAACAAGCTTGCAATATCTTGACAGTATAATTATTTTTTTTGTTGAAGCTCAGGAAATTAAATATGAATAATATATTTCTGCTCTTCTCTATCGATATTAATGTGCATCTATCTAGAATTAGGCTATATTTATACGGTCATGTAAATCACTCAACCCCAACATGCACTGGGAACAGGTCTGACTTACTGCCGGCAATGCGAACACAGCTTCTGCTCCGGTCATACAGGGACCGGACAGCCCTGAGCAAAGGGCCCCGGACCCCGTACTCCAGTCCCCAAAGGACACCCCGAGAGACACGGTCGAAAGCCTTCTCCAGATCCACAAAGCACATGTGAACTGGTAGGGCAAACTCCCCAGAAGACCTTTAGATGATTTGGAATTGACCCAGTTCCTTTAGTTTAGTCAAAAGAACAGTTTTGTTGATGGTCTCATGTTACCATTCATTATAGAGGACATAACAGTGACAACCTCAATAGACATGACATAAGCCCATTGAATTTTGCATTAAACATTGGTGAAGGGCGCTGCTTTCCAAGTCATGTCAGGTTGCTTTTATTAATAGTTGACTATTGAAAACAAACCCCTGGGCCTGTTCGCCCAATCTCCACTAATGCATGGCTAAACTGCTCATTTTTTTCATATTTACTCTGCTCCTCAGGCAGGCTGAAATAAATGGATACTTTATGCCAAAACAGAATCCATGCCTGTTTTCCTTGTACATAATAGGTATAATTTGTAGAATTAGTTACGCCGTTACTACTGACTGGCACTGTGTAAGGTTGAGGCTGCAAATGCAAAAATCCATTCCAGTTTTTCCAAAAACAATAATTGAAATATTCTAACTGTTGGAACTATTTATGGAACCATCCCATAACTACTCAGAGCTGAAGTATTTATGGTTTTCAGCTTCCTGTTCATATGCACTATTTTCAGCAATTTTCTCAATCCAAAACATATTTTATTTTGTTTTGACTTGGCAATGGTGCCTTTCCATTACTAGCTGTTGTAACAATATAAATAGTCCTAGAAGTAGCATCATGCAATATAGTTAAAGAAGTAGGGTTGTTTTGTTAGTATAACAAATATTGATTGCAGTATTGATTGCATGTATTGCAGGATGCCCATGAACCAGCGAGTAGAATGTTTGAAATGTCACACTGCCTTGTGTAGGACTATTACATTGTCTTCTATACATGAACATGGCATAAATGTGGAGAAAACACAGTAAAAAAAAAAAAAGTATGCCGTATTTTCAATGAATGGTCTATTTTTTTAAATTATTTTTCATACATAAGGCGCAACGGACTATAAGGAGCATTAAGCGAAACAAAACGTGTACCGCACAAAATCCCAACAAGGTCAGTAAGCACAACAAGAATTAATCCATATATAAAGTGCACTGGATTATAAGGCGCACTGTCGTTTTTTGAGAAAATGAAAGTGCACCTTATAGTGTGGAAAATACTGTATTTTTTGGTCTTACCGCTTGTTTGTAATTCTTTCCGATGACAGCAGGTCTGGGTGATCCAAAGATAAGTCGTAGGTGTGCAAACTGCAGTAAAACGTACACTGCATGTGGGGAGACGTCACATCAAAGCAGGCCTATCTCTGAGAAAGAGCTAATCACCTCATTTGTCTTACTGCTCTTTAAGGCTCTTAAGCCCGCCGGTGTCAGGTTATGGTATAATGGCGATTTATGACACCAGAAAAGTGTGGGGCTGCAGGTATAGTGTTGGTTTACCCTGACTGATAGAGCACATACAATATTTACCTCTCACTACTGTACAGAGGAGGTGAGCAAGACTGCACTCTTCTATCTGAAATTTGGAAATGTGTGTTAATTTCTTACCATAGTTTGAAGACAAAGCAAATGGATGTTTGAAATTATTATTATTTTCTAATTATTAATATTTAATTAAAATTAATAATTAATTGTAAATGAACGAACTATGGAAACCCTAACACTAAGAAAATAACTGCAGGATGAACCAAGGAGCTAAAAATGAACCAAACAGACTCTTTTACTTCTCTTTAAATTTCATGGGACAATGCCTGTGGCCAAACAGTCTACTTATCACAATGTAATATTAATACTTCAAAGCAACTAAATTCAGTTTCCTTTGGACATTGAAGCGGCTAATGTGAGGTCAAGACTTACCTTCTTTCTATTTTACTCCCAAAGCCTCTAATCCAAACAGTGGAATCACAACAACTGTGTTATCTTTGTAGCACAGCATCACAGCAGTATACAGTTTCAAGATAAAACTAGCAGTAAAGCCTACAGGGTCAACACCTTCACTGATAGAGGATATATCTAATACTAGTATATTGGAATTGGATTCTTATGTTGTTTTAAGTTCCTACGTTTGAAAACACCCGATCTACGTACTGTCTATAATCTATTGTCCCTGTAGGGTAATTTGGTCTCAGCAATTGACCCATCATTCAACCCACGCCTCCAGTCCTAAATAAATAAAACTGCAAGCTGTGCCTTTTGCTTCCCTTCTTGGCCCCGCTTCTCAGCAGTGTGCTGCTATAGCAGGCTCTGCTTCTGAGAAACCATCTCAGACCAATTAAGTGTTTGCAAAATGGCTCAAGATGCATCATATATTTATTATATATGTATTTTTGTTCTAATAAGTAAAATCCCTTCTTAAGACGCATGACAAGCAAGTGAAATGCTAAAAAAGTAAAATATAAAAAAACATCTCACTAATTTTGTGAATGATGATGAATGATAATGAAATCATAAATGTTAAATGCTAAATTGTGGCCCTGCAAGGTAATATAGAGCCACACCCTCTAGACCAGTGGTTCCCAAAGTGGGGGTCGGGAGATAGTTTCAAAATTAAAAAATGATGTATTGAATCTATTTTTTAAATTGAAAACAGGGCCTTATAGTGAAATTTGTTCACCATAAACTAAAACAATATGAAATTTAAATTAAAACAAACCTAATTTTTAAAGGCTAACAACTTTAATTTATTACATCTATTTAATTGAAAAGTTTGGCCTGCTCTAGATTGAATCTTATTAATCTTTGCTGCTGCAGTTTCAAATTGATTCGACAGAGTAAGTTCAATGACTTAAGTTACTCATTTTGGATTTGTTTTGTTTCATCAACTATAACACCAAGTTCTCCACAACTCTGACTTCATTAAACCCAGATTCCACCGAAATGGAGTGGGAGAAAAATAAGTTATATGCTGCATCTGAGGATAGAGAGAACCCTTCAAAATGGGGCCATGTTTTGCAAATTGAGCTTTGAGTGACAGCTGAAGGTGTATGCAGAATGGTTTATAGGCCTCAGACCCAGGCCAGATAGAACGTGCTGGATGTAATTTTTTTGTTCTCTATTCTTCATCGATTGCTATGTTAGCCTAAGGGATCATCTCAAAATGGGTTGAAGCTGAAAAGACATAATATTTTTCGTCTTGGGGGGGGGGGGTTGAACCTACATTTCGTCTTTTTGTTGCTTTGAAGCTTCAATACATCGTTATGGCAGTCATTGTTTTGAAATGCTAAAAAACTCTCAGCAACGAGCATTAGGCCAACAATAGGCAGCGGGTGCGGCGCGGAGCACGGGGAGTGCATACGGGGGAGCACGGCGCGCAGTGGCCCGTGTGAGGGAGCACCCACCCCGCTCCCCGAGCTGGCTACAGCGCGCCGTGGACCATGTGGATTGATTAAACAAACATGCGCAACAGGTGACATTATTTGGAGAATTCATAACTTCTACTGATAAACATACCAAAGGGTGTTCAGAGATGTTCACTAGAGGTGAGCAGGGTCTATCAAGCTACTATCGTTTTATCAACGCGTTAACATTTTATTTGAAGCCAGTCTTTCGTCTTTTGAGGGGGGGAGGGGGTCCAGAGAGAGACGAAAAAAATTACGTCTTTTCAGCTTCAACCCATTTTGAGATGATCCCTAAGGGTAATTTTGTATAAGTATGTTTTTGTCTGAGTTTAAGATAAGATAAGATAAGATATTCCTTTATTGTCCCACATGGGGAAATTTCATTGGTGCAACGCAGGTAGATACAGAGGTAGATACAGAAGAACAGATCACTTATAGGAAGTCTGAAAAACACTTTCAGTAGAAGATCTCCTATAAACAAAAACTCCCATAGACAAATAAATAAATACATAAATACCATTGCATGTGATCCCGACAGTAATTGCACATGAATATGTGTCACGACAGCACATAGATTGCACATGAATTTCACAGTAATTGCACATGAATCACAACAGTAATTGCACATATGACGGAATTGCACATGGTTAGGTCAGTATTGCGAGTGTTTAGGACTAACAGTGTTTGTTATAAAGTCTGACAGCAGCAGGAAGGAAAGACCTACGAAACGTCTCCTTCACACAGTGAGGGTGAATCAGTTGTTACATTAAGAGGTCAAGCAGGCAGAAGACAGCAGTTACACC